>NC_091812.1:23295357-23627500 GCF_041296235.1 Equus asinus
TATTACCGTAATTCTCTCTTGGGGGTCATCTCAATATTTGAAGATAAAGGCAGAGCTCACGCCCACTCTCCACCAGCAATCTTCGTTCTTCCACTTCTCTTCATCCACAGGGCCCTGGGACCAGAATAAAGGCAGCACACACACCTAGGTATGGACATGTGAGGAAGCTGTGGCCAGAATTGGTTTGTACTACAGGGAAACGGAGGTGGCTTGTCTTTCTCCTTTTTTCTCTTTCATTCATAGCATGTGGATGTGATGGCTGGATCACTTAAAGAATTTTTTTTCCATATGTATTTTTGTGGGAGTCGAAAGACACAGACAGAGGGAATTCTGACATCACACCTACATAAATGGGGCTTGTGGTTAGAAATTGTCAAGGCTTATTTTCTTTTCTATTTCACCCAAATCTAAGGCCAAACCCGACAAGTCACAGGTGCCCAAGATCTCCCTCTGTAGTGTGTGTGGAACTTTTCTTTCCCCTCCCCTCTGAGAGCATGTATATGTGGGGGCGCCGGCTTTGTGCCAGAGCTTCTTGATCTGACCTGTTCCTTTGCTGGGGCCTCCGAGGTACTGGGTGCAGGCCAGTGAAAATAAGCTCTGCGCCTCTTGAGGATTTGTAGATAGAAAGACAGGTGCTTCCCCTGCTGCTGGCTTACCTTTCCAGTTTCACACTTTTCCTCTTTGGCCTCCAGTCCAGCTCTGTATTTTCCTACCAGCCAAGCCGTGCATTCAAATCACATTTTAAATGTTTTATTCAACATTTTAGTTATGCCTGGAGGGGTTGGTCTGCCATTTTGCTGGAAATAGTATTCTAAGTTCTGTTTTGTCTCATCTTCAAAAAACAGTGCTTACTTGATCACTTTATATTCATCAACATTCCTTCTTCGGTTGGCCCCTCCTTCCTTATGTTACACACAGAGGCCTGGGTTTCCCTTCGTCGCTTTCTTTCCTTTCTTCTTCCTTCCTTTCCTTCTTTTTGTCTTTTATTTTCTTTCCTCCTCTCTCATTCTTTCCTCGCCTTCTCCCTCCCCTCCTTCTCTTCTCTCTCTCTCTTCCTCTCCTTTTCTTTTCTTTTCTTTTCTTTAAAGAAACCCAGGGCGCCAGAGCCCAAAGTGCCAGTGGGTTTTAAGGAAGAAGTGAAAGAATCATTGTCTACTCCTCCAGGCAAGAATGTACTGTCAACTCTCAGTTTGCAGTCATTTGGATTATGAGACATTCTATGTCTCATAACTTTGCAGATTAAAGGATCAGTTTTATTCAATACACTTCTAGTAAGCATCTGCTAAAAATCAGTGACTGAGGACCTAAGATAAACTTGGCATGGCCTCCTCCCTGAAGCCCTTACAATTCAGAGAAGTTTCTACACTTGTTCGGTCACTAAGCACATGGTACCTACTAAGCACATCTCTCCTTGGGCTCCTTGAGCTCCTTGGGCTCAGAACGGCAGCTAATGGTCAGGGGAAGGAAGAGCAGACCGAGGACTGCTGATGACGGAGATGAGCTCACTATCACTGTGGACTCTCACCAGACTGAAAAGACCATGATGTGGTGCCCTAGACTTGATCTCATTCATTCATACAGCAACATTTATTGAGTGCCTACTGTGTGTGTAGGTATTGTGAAGGCCCTGGGGCTCTATGGATGAGTAAGATCCTGCCCTCAAATAGCCATTTGTATGGAGTGATTGTGCAAGGTTGAGTGCTGTGAAAGGAGGTAGTAAAGATGCTAAGTGGACACAGGGGAGGGGCAGATGTGGAAGGTTTTCTAGAAGAGGGCATTCTCAAGGGTAATCTGTATATGGACGTTCCTCTTTAAGAGACCCCACACAAGCTAATACTCTGGGTCAGAAGTGACTGACTGAAGTAGTACCACCCCTGGAATTGAAGTTTTGTCTGGGAAAAAACTGTATTATTATTGCTTAGGTTACACATGTCTGAGACTGTTTTTGGCCTAAAAAATTCACAAAACATTGTTCTTGTGACAGTGTCCTTAAACTCTCACATTCAGGAAGAACAGGAGGCATCTTCTGCTTTTGAGTGGGTGGGTAAAATGATTGGGGTGGTCCAAAATCAAGAAACAGACCTCAGTAAGTCAGAACACAGACTCAACCTCAGAGAGTAAAAGAACTGCCCGTGATTTCTGTACGATCACAGCTTGGTGACCTCAAAGAATCCTCTGCAAAAGAGTTGGCACAGCCCATTACAAAAAGTATTATGTTGCACTTCAGTATTTGAAAACATCCTAACTGAGATGGGTGAAATAATGACCTGTGGACAGGGTTGTTTCTACAGGCTCATTTTCCAATTACCATAATGTAAAGTGGAAATAATCGTTTTGTTAAAAATCCAGTCTGTTAGGATCATGCTTTACACTAGTATCCCAAGACATGTAAATTTTTCTAAGTACAAAAGTGCAAAGCAAGAAGCAGACAGTTCAGAGAACTGCAGGTTGATGGACATTTCTTGATATATACGTACTGCCTCTTTCCTTGGGTAGACCAGTTGGCTAGAGCAGGGCCCAGCAGATGACATACTGTGTGTGCTGTTGGTTGTAGACCCAGCTGAACAAACTGCTCTGGAGTGTGAAGGGTCAGCGCAGAGTAAACAGAAGTCAGCAGTGACCTACAGAGTCGGCTCGAGACATAATAAATACCGTCTCACGCTTGCTCCTGCCTTCTGCTGATTCAGGTATTCTCCAGCACCCTGGGGCTGATCTCTGGACCAATATTTCAAATCCAGCAGACCATTGTATTTGGAGCAGATTTTCTCACTGAGCTTTTAATTTTGGCAAAATAGCTTTTAGCTCCTTCTGAAAATGTCATCATACACAGGGAGCTTCATTAGGAAAGAATAAAATGCTTTCTAGAGCATTCGATTAGCTTTGGCTACCATTAGTTTTGCTATTCTGGAGGACTTTCTCCTAGGTTTAGGGGATAAAAACAGAGTTCTTTTTTCAATCCAGAATAGAATTTTGTGGCAGAATCATTAACTTTTCCTTTCCTTGAAATCCCCCAGTGACCAGTTAATCCTTCTGGACTCCTTTATTGAGGGGCATCCAGGCCGTATAACCTTTTGCCAAAGTAGAGTTGGGCCCACATTCATCCTGTACCCTCCCCTGGGAGAGCCACAAATCAGTCAGGAGAGCCTGTATTAGTCCATGCCCATGTTGAGTGAAGAGACTCTCTCAGATTATGCTTAGCTGTAAGCTTGTTCATCCTCACCTACATAGGTTCTTTAAGATGGAGTTGCTCACCTAGACCTGAGGCGATTGGGTCTGGTGAGAGTGGACCATACAGTATGTTCCCTGTGCACTCCAGGGCAGAGGGGAAATACGTTTAGGAAGCTGTATGAATATATGTGAGAATGCTTTCCAATTTCCGTCATGTGCAAGATTCACATGGATTTGCTTGTGCAATGGGGTAGACTTGCAGAAGATTTAGAGCTACTCATAGAATAATAATCTCTGACGCTGTGCTGTCAGACACAAGTGTAAAAGGGTGAGAAGAGGGAGAACTCCCCCCAGCCCAAGCCAAACCAAACAGAATGCTCAATTCATAACCTACAATAACTTTACCCAGATGGTCATATTTTCTTTAGACTGCAAACCATCTCCAGTGAATTAATTAGTTTCAGTGTCTGTTCCTTTCTATCTTTGTAGTTAACATTTTGGCTCGCTGTGTTCTAGCCAGCCAAGAAGAGGAGAGATCGGATAGTTAAGATTAAACAGTTCAAAGTTAACGATACTTGGTTAAAATAAGCAAATGGAATAAAATGGAGTGCAGACTCACTGGTCCAAAAGTTAAAATTTGTTGACCGAGACTTATGCGGTTAGATGGTTGGTTTTACTTGGAAGTCAAGTGCTCATGAATGATAAAGCTAATAACCGTGTCACCAAGGAGAAGATGGGGTCCAAAGTAAGAATGGTCCAAACTCACCCGTTGTGTGGCACCATTTTAAATCCCAGCAAAATTTCCCAGTGAAATAAAACAACAAAAACAACAAGAAACTGAAACAGTGGGCTAGAAGATGTTGGTCATTAAGCTCTTCAACCTGGAGGCCTGGGATGACTTGGTAAGAAATCTGATGAGAAGGAACACAATTAAAAGGTAAAAAGAATGAGAACTCAAAGATGTGAATTAGAGAACTATGTGCGTACATTTATATTTTAGCAATGCTTCATCATGCACTAAATGCATTTAAAAATGGAAACAAGGGCTCATAAGTAGCTAAAAATACTTTCAAGACCTTTCATCAGTCATTTTTATCTAACACCCTCTTGATTTCCAAACTCATCACTTTGCTTGGCAAATAAAGATGTTCTTAGCCTACTTTGAAGGCTGTTCCTTCTTTAGCCTTCATGTCCACCCTGTGTACGTGAAACTGTCTATGCTCATCTCCCTTTACTTCTTCACAGCACTGCTTAAATCTAGCACCTGTCTGAAATTTTTCTCCATTAGAAGATTCAACTTATTCTTTAATACAAAAGGAAATACACCTCTCCCTGGACATCTAAGCACCATTCTGCACCTGTCTACATGGTCTTTGTTGGCATATGCACTTTGCAAGGGCAAGAGCCAGGTCTTTTGTAAGCTTGTGTGGTTCCTACTCCCGGGTCATGACCCATATGGGCACTCAATAAATGTTGAATCAAAGTGAATTGCTTTCCAGTGCATTTATTGGCACATGTACTTCGGTAGGTCAAGATCCATCTCTTTTTGCCGTGCTCAGTGGTTTTCTTGTTGAATGCATTCCCGACCAGGCCAGAGTTCTTGGATGTCTCTGAAAATTGTTCACAGCTTGCTAAACAGGGAAGCAGCAGGACTGCATTATTGTATTGTAGCCATGTCCCAGGTTTACAAATCAAGGAAATTCCATTTATGTTGTACAAATGGTTGTTCTTTCTCTTTTGTTCTTCTTTCCTCTTCCTTCCTTCATTCCTTCTTCCCTTCTTCCCATCCTCTCTCTCTCCCTTCCTTCTTTCCTTCCTTCCCTCTTTCTCTCTCCCTCTTCCTTCCCGTCTCTTTCTTTTTCTTTCTAACAAAGCTCTCTTGTGAAGCTCAAACACCTATAACAGGATCAACAGCAGCGAAGGGCTATCTTTTTCAGCCCACCCAAGCTGGACAAATGCAATTCCAGAAGCCTGGCCTCCTAGCTAAATTGAGGACGGTGTCAACAAGTAGGCACTGAATTAAGGCTGGCCCCACTCTCTGCCCGGGGATGGCATTGGCCCCACCAGCAGGAACACCGAGTTTCTAGCTTCAGGCTTTCACTTCTCTCTGTAGCTTAATGGCTCACAACCCTTTTATGAGACAGCTGGATAACAATGTGCCTTTATGACAGCCTGACTCTTTTCTCCCCTTTTAAATCTCAAACTGCACTGTATAAAACATTCTGTCTCCTATCGTTCCATCAGCAAGGCCTGAATAGCCAAGGCAAGTGCTCCTGCAGTACTTGTTTATTTCCACAATAAAAGAATAAGGGGAAAAGAAGGTCCAGGATGTGAAAGATGGCTGGAAAAGGCCTCCGTGTGAGGTCCTTGGCGAGATAATCTCATTCTAAAGATCTGGGTGACTGGAATTTCCCTTCCTCCCGTCCCCTGCAGACATCCCCCTCCCCAACATCCTTCTAATACAAATCCTTAGGCATTAAGTCAGGCGGAAAATGAGTCTACTCTACATTTATCTTCCTGAATGGCAGTCAACTCCCGCTTAATCTTTCAACATATATTTGTTCAATGGATCAACAGATTGTGTAAGCAGCATGACGGTTGGGTTTAGAAATGTGTCTGCTCATGTTTGGTTTGTGCTGAACCATTGACCATTTTGTTTGTGAATCCATCATAAATTACATCTCTGAGTTACCCGGCACTAGGGATAGAGACTGAGGACGGGCCTGGTACAGGTGGAAAGGCTTTTTTAGTCACTGTCATTTTCCAGCATTGAGGATGCTGACTTGTTTTATTTTGGAATACTTTTTAATCTTTTCAAACTAGAAAACCTCAAAGTTAATTCCTTCCACTTTTCCCAAAGGCGTCTCTTACGTACTCTTCTGCTATCCTTTCCCCACTAAAACAAATTAGGTTTTGACGATACAGAGTAAGTAATAAAATAATGTAACATATAAACAAGAAGACTAAGAATTAAAAACCTTGTGACTCTCCTAATGTCCCATATGGACATATTGGTTCAAATCACTACTCCTTAAAAATGAGAAGAATTTATTTGGGTGTTAGAAGATTGAGGCATTGATCAGTCAATTCATGACACAACTGATTTGACCTTCACTTTTTAATGAATTGTCAGTTGTTTCACTAACTTTTCAAGTTATCATTCAACCAATCAGCCAGTGTTTATTGAGCATATACTACATTAAAGACAATGGAGAGAATGTACAAAAACAAACACCAATTTCCTGACATCAACAGTTTAAATCAAGTTGGAGGAATAAATGCACATGCTATATATATGTTTTAAAGATATTTTGAGGATTCCTAAATAAAAATGACGGGAAGAGAAAATTTGTGTTGTGATAGTATAGTCTGCACACAAGAAGAAATTATTTTCAGGGAAATTTTATTCATTTATCTCGAACCTGTTCAACAGTACTTTTTGAACACCTAGGACTTTTTGAGCACTGAACGTGTAATGTGAAGTAAGGTAGGTCTACTTGCTATCCTCATAATGCTTAAGATTGAAATGGGAAGGTTGGAAGGAGAGTGTAGATGAGGAAGGAAAACTGATGTCAGCCTTCACATCCAAGTCATGCCCAACTCAGGTCCAAGTCAAGCCTGAGGTTGAGAGCTGCAAGAAGACTTCACTTGCTGGTTCTCATAAGTAGATTTTGCATATCAAAGTGGAGACTTGTTAGATAAAAGGACATTTCCATACATTTTAAAGTCACATCCTTGCATTTCAAAGTGGAAGCATAATCACTGCTTTGAAATAATCAAGGCAGAATTTTACTCATACCAATCAATAATATATTATGTTTTAAAATCTGCTGTTGATGTTGTCTTCTAACTCTTCAGGCACGTCTGTGCATCTATTGCCTTACTGACCTCCAGTAATGACTTGGTCAGCTTGGGAAAGTGTTGTTATCCTCATTAGAAAGATAAGGAAAGGGCAAGTTCCGGTGGACAAGTGCCCAAGGTCATAGAGCTAGTTATCGCGAGATTAGACACCAGCGTCTCGCCCTCGGGATTCCGAGCTCTGGGTTTTTTCCTCTTCTACATTTCAGCATCCTTTGATTAAGCTTCGCAATGAAGGATAAGAGCCCTGTTTTTTAAACTCATCTGTTGATCCTTTTTCTCTGCTGGGAAACATTAACCAGTGTTTTTCTTTAGCTCAAGGTATATTTTAATGTTTATAGGTGAATTCATCTGCAGATGCTAACACAAATTCTTTGCAAATAGAGATATCTTGTTATGATGACTCAATACTGACTGATGTCTCCACACACTTTGACTGTGGAGTAACAGTAATTGAATAAGAAACGTAACATCTGATAAACAAAATACCATCAAATAATCCTTTAGGAGCCACTGAATTAAGAGACATTCAGGTTTGGAGTGTTTTCCTAGATTTGGTGGCATTGAAAGGCACAGAAAAGCTGTAGTCCCAGACCCAAAATTGGTAGTGATGGCTCCCTTGACTGCAGGAATAGAAACTCACTCAAGAGCCCAAGGAAGGAGAAGGTTCTTATGAGATTTCAGTGGGTCTGTCAGGAAATAGAGTTAACAGATCGGCCTTATGGGCCCTGTTGCTGGGAAAATGTGGGAAGCATGGCCTTTCCTTGACTAACATAGCATTAGGCAAACTTTGGGTTAGGCATCCACCCTGGGTCTAGTCTCCTGAGGGTCCCAAGTTGTTTCACATCACCATGTCCATTCCGAAGAGGGTATGGGCAGAGCTAGCAATGGTCTGTGTCTTTCATTAAGAGTATTCTATTTATTCTGTTTACCTTACACCACAGCTAACGGACTCAGTAGACATTAAATGTTCCCTTAATTTGATTAGAGTTGATCTGGTTATTTATAATTGTCAAGAAGCATAACATAGTTTTGTTTGCACTGTAGTTTATTACGCAATATTTGATTTCCTCTAAAAATAGAGGGAAATTGTAATATTCAAAATGACCATATTAGTCAATGGCAGGGACAGAAATTATAATTCTGCATATTCTGGCCATATGGACTATGGTTATCCCAATGTTTCCTAATACAAGAAAAGAATAAAATTATCCATTATTTAGTTATCTCTGATAAATATAGAATCTTTGCTAATAAGAGCCAGTGAAAATACACGAGCTAAGTTTCATTCTTCTTCTTCACAAAGGTGTTCCTTGAAACAATGCTTCCTTGATTTAGCCTTCTCTTTCTCCTCTCACACTCTGTATATTTTAGGGCAGGAGTTTCCATAATGGAGGGTGAAAACTTTGGGAGTTTTTGAAATCCTTCAGGGTAGTTGTTATGAGGGACTGAATTGCTTTTTCCCCAAATCCATGTGTTGAAAGCTCTAACCCTCAACATGGCTGTATTTGGAGACAGAGCCTTTAAGAAGGTAATTAAAATCAAATGAGGTCATAAAGGTGTGGACTGATCTGATAGGACTAGTTTCATTATAAGAAGAGGAAGAGACACTGGAGAACTCTCTCTCTCTGCACACGCACAAAGGAAAGGTCATGTGAGGACACAGTGAGGAGGTGGCCATCTGTAAGCCAGGTGGAGAGGTCCTGCCAGAAACCAATCCTGCTGGCACATTGACCTTGGTTGTAACCTATCTAGTCTGTGCTATTTTGTTATGGCGCTTTAGGAGACGGATGTAGATATTTTTACATATGAGGAATCTGAAATGCAGAGAGATGAAGTAACATAAGGTATTAAGTGGAGAAATCAAAATTTGAAAACAGGCCCTCTGATTCCCTTGATGATGGTCTTTCTCCTACCTGCTCTGCCTGTTTAATTCCCCAAAAGCCTCAGTGTTGAAAACTCTTACTGGTGTCAGATTTACAAGCAGGTCAAAATGTTTAGTAAGTAGTGAAATGCTGGGTGAAACTAGAGGCAGAACCTGGACAATCCACTTTAGTAATTGCTGGTTGGCTATGATGAGGGAGCAAAGCGAAAACTCTGGAAGCTGTGTTCCAGGCAGACACAAGGTACTAAGTCACACTGAGGAAGTTAGTTCTTCCAAGGGAAGCAGAGAAATGGGGCCGTTGTAGTTATCAGCTGGAAATGGAATTGGGGAAGATGTGAGGCAGCTAGTGAATCCGAAGGCCAGCTCCTTCTTGTATTTGGGTTGGGTAGAATAGAAACCATTTGGAGCTGTCCAGGAAAGTAGATCTCATGTAGAGGGGGTTAAGACTTGAATAAAATTGGGAGCAACATTCACTGTTAAGGAGATTTTGAAATCTTGCTGGTTAATTTAACAACAGTCTGCCTTAAAAAAATCACATGGGTGTACATAGCCTTCATTTGTATTTGCTAAGCAAAGCTTGTCATCACATTTTCCTCTTAATTTTTTACCTTCCTTGTACAATGTTCAATATTGAATTTCATCAATATTTTCTTTTTATCCTTGGATGATGGAAACCTCCGATTTTTCCCCCTTTCCTCTTTACTTTAGAGAGAGGAGGAGCACTTAGAATTTGCCCTGGAGATACAATGCCTTCCAAATATTAGCTCAGGGAATAGAAAGGCTCTGAGTTGCCATGTGGTGTTGTTTGCTGGAATAAATAATCATACAAAGGCCTTGCTCTTTTCGCTCCTCTCTCTGTCAGCAGAGTTCAAACCAGGGTTATTTGCAGGTGTCCTCTTGAATCCAGTTGAAAGACTCTGAATATCTTGGCTTTTCAATCTTGCTTTTGCTTTTTCTTTTTCATCACTGCATTCCTTTTTATTTCTTTCTAAGTTCTTGACTGTATTTCTTTATTTCTCTCAAACAATAGAAGTTCCTTTGTGTGTGTGTGAGTGTACGCATGTATTTTTGTGTGTATGTATGTGTGTCTCTGTGTCTGTGTTTATGTGTGTGCGTGTGTAAGTGTATGTATCTTTGTGTCTGTGTGTGTAGGGTGGGTGTGGTGTTTCTTTCCTTTAAAAGCAATGCTGATTGTACCATTGTTGAATTCTCAAGGCTCTGCCATCTGTAATTATAATTGCTAAGTATTGATAGACTAAAAGTCAAATAAAGGATCAACTACCAGATGCATATTGAATACAAATAAAGATCTTAAATATCCATTCCCCACACCTATTGTCATTTAGAAAGTTAAATGTAGAAAATGCATTTAGACGCCTTGAGGAATAAGAGTTATGACGCTCTGGGCTCAGTTTTCTCCCATGTTCTCTCCTGCACCTGCTTTTAAAAGCAGATCTTTCTTTTCCATTTTGAAAGAGTAAACACCTTACAAGCTGAGAGTCATCAAAATTCTGCCTTTCCCTACTCATCATGCATTACACTTGCCAAGCACAGATTAAGGCAGATTATTAACCTACTCAATTACAATGGAACTCCTATGGAAATGTCTATTACAACCGCATTAATATCTCATTAGTTCATCATGTTAATGTTATTACAATGGTTACCAAAGGAATTGGCACTGATTGGTACCTAATTTTGAAGGGTTGTTGCCCCGAGCATCATTGGAGAGGGAGGCTCAAGAGTGGAGGTGGAAATCTGCTTTCTGTCTTCCCTAAGAAAAAGAACAGATGAATATTCCTGGCAAAAACATGCTGCAGAGTCTGTCTGAGTCTCAAGATATAAATCTATTTTGACAGGTGAAGTCATTATTCTTATCATCCAGGATAGCGTTATTCTTTTGTTTTAATGGGGAGATAGCAGGAAGACAAAATTTGCCTTCATGTGGATGTGTAAAAATCTAATAACGATTAGCTAATATAATTAAATTATTACTAATGATGATAATATCGTGTCTGTGTCTTTACAATGAACATGTAGCTCTACTTATTTACATCTTTCCCCAAAGGAGTTCAAATAGATTTACAGAAGAGTTAAACCACTCCCACTTCCCCATTCATTTGCATACATTAAGAGAAATAAAGCTTAGAAGCTGATTGCACCATTTTATAAGGAAAATAATGTCTCTGCAGTTTCATGCCTTGAATTTAGTGGATAATCCTCTCCATTTGGGTAGGAGGCTTTTGCAGCCATAAGGTTGGTGGAAGCAAGACTGGAGTCCAGGTTTGGTAACTTTAGGCATGTGTTAATCTCCATATGCCCTGGGCCTCCGGCTCGGGGGAGGAGTCCTACACAGCGAACCAGAGCTGGTGTTTTATTTGGTTTTTTTGTGTGTGTGTGAGGAAGATTGGCCCTGAGCTAACATCTGTTGCCAATCTTCCTTTTTTGTTTAAGGAAGATTGTTGCTGAGCTAACACCTGTGCCAATCTTCCTCCATTTTGTGTGGGATGCCACCACAGCATAGCTTGATGAGTTCTTCTAGGTCCACACCTGGGATCCGAACCCGCAAACCCTAGGCTGCCGAAGTAGAGTGGGCGAACTTAACTATCACACTACCAGGCCTGGCCCCCAGACCTGATTTTTGAGACGGCTATAAAGAAGATACAGTCTGTTGCTGATGCTGTCTTATTTTCCACGTGTGTTTCTACTTTCCTTTCAGACTCCAGAGCTCTCATGGTCTTTTCAATGAAATTTTGGGGTGGATTGTCATAACAGTTAACCTTTTGGTTTGTTTCTATTTTTGTAGCAAAAAAAAAAAAATGGCAAGCTGAAAAGGACTAGGGAGGACTCGTTGGAGTTTTGCAGAGAAAGGAGAAGTAGTGAAGTGGGCCTTCTGAAGAGTGGGAGAGCAAGTTGCTTGAGAAACTGTTGACTAAGGCTTGTCTGGCCATTCTGAGACCCCGCTTGAGCTTTGCACACACGTTCAACAGTGAGCCATCAGTGCAGTTGAGGGGTTTTCTCCTGCCGTGTTCAGCTGCTGGGATACAGGCACCTGGTTGGATTGGGATCTTGCTGGGTGTGTAAGACAGAAGGAGAGAGGTATAAGGACGTAGCAGGTCTATGCAAGGGAAACAGTCTAATAATGGATTGTGGAATCTAACCATGGTGAGGGGGCAATAAGCATGTAACAGACAGGGAAATGTGGTTGGGGCAGTCGATGGAAGGTCCCAGAGAGGTTGAAGAATTATTCGATCAGGATGGTTGGAAGGATGGCAAGAAGAATAGAGATGGTGATCTAAGTGAGACGCTTGAAATGGAAATTTTGGAGGCAGTACGTTAGTTGGCGATGACAGAGTCTAGGACATTAATATGGGAGCCAGTGGAAGATAGATTGTTGCAACAAGGGTAGGTTAACATGATATTCTAATTTGATAACACATTTCCATGTAACTGGGAGATTTTAGAGATGGGGGAAATAATAGTTTGGAGATAGAGATAAAGAGCAAGGGGGGAACGCTGCTCATCTTCAAGCCTTGTTGAATATTGGGTATGAGAATAAAAACATCCATTGCTTCAAAGGGCTACTTTTCAAGGGTGCCGGCAAGCTCCACTGAGAGCAAGAGGGTGAAGACAGCTTCCTGAGAAGAGGTCACCAGCTCAGGGGGTTTTGAGCTCCAAAGGGCACAGTTCAGGGTGTTAGGGAGTCATGGAGGGCTAGGAGATTGAGTCAGATTAGAGGAGGTACAATCCCACATGGGGATTGAGTCTAAGTGGTGAGAGATGAATCTGAGGACTGGAGAGAGAGAAAAAAAATGTTCTAAGCATCTCATATTTTGGAGTTTGTTGCCATAACATAATCTAGCATAAATTAGTCAATGCAGCCCTTTAAAGGAAGGGGCACATTCTTCTGTCCCCCTTATCGCCTTTGTGCTGCTTGAAATGTGGACAAGAAGGTTGGTGCTCTTAACTACTTTGTACCATGATGTACTTGCTAAAGATTACTGAGCTGTAAGAGAAAAGAAACTCGAGTGCTTGGTGACTATGAAGCTGCCATACCTGTCATGGGCCAGCTACTTCTGAACTTCTTTTTTGGGACAAAGAAACTTTTATCAAATTTAACACAGGAGAGAAAATAACAATCTTTCCTTAATTAGAATTGTGGTCAAAGGGGAAGAGAGAGCCAAAATGGGCAAAAAGATTGTAAAGGGAGATTGAAGAACTCCCTTGTTGTAAATACATGTTTTTCTTTAAATTATATTTCAACATATGAAAAAAAGAACTTGTAAATGAGATTGTTGACTAATCTTGGCAAACATGAGGTATGCTGGAAGATCAGATATGGGCAAATGCCATTTTGCCATTCCAGTTTTCAGAAAGAGGAAGAGAGATTCTGCAAACTATTGAATTATGAGCTTTATTTTATTTCCTGGAGTTCCAAGAAAAGGAAGTGTTTGGGTCATCGTTACAGTAACCTCATTTCCTTCTTTGACAGATATATTGGAGTATGGTGCCAGGGGAAATGTGGCAGAGCGTACTTTGAACTAAAGCAAGGCATCTGAAGGGGCTTTCAAAATGTCTTCATAGATCAATTAGAGGAATATTGGTTGAATAGAAGATGGAAAGTGTGTATGAATGGTAGTTCCTGTGGAACAACCTGCATGTAGTTTCTACTTT
The DNA here is from genome assembly GCF_041296235.1 of Equus asinus. Classification (NCBI taxonomy): domain Eukaryota; kingdom Metazoa; phylum Chordata; class Mammalia; order Perissodactyla; family Equidae; genus Equus; species Equus asinus. The sequence goes on from NC_091812.1 coordinate 23,308,943, forward strand.
TGCTCCCTGTCATGGGGTCAGCTTCATCACAAGGGTTGGCTCCCCCTCGTGGTTAAAAAAAGATGGCTTCATTGACACTTGCCATGAACAGGGAAAGGGTTCCTTCTGAATCTTCCTTCTGAGGAGTCAGGAAGTTTCTTGCCTGGATTGTGACAACGACCTGTTTCTGCTATGTTGTTGACTCCAATTTGATCAGGAGTCCATCCCCGAACTAATTTCTCTGCCCAGGGAAAGAGATGCTCTGCTGGCTTGGGGCTGACTGGCTACGGATGGAGTCGGTTTCCTCCAGAGCACATTGGTTTCATGGGGCAGGAAGGGATGTGATTATGTCCGGATATGGATATCTAAAGAGAATTGAGTAGTTAACAGAAGAAGAGGGAGTGGATTATTCTGTAGGCAAACAAAATATTCACTATTCTTGGAGGATTTTGAAGGTAATATTCTTTAATTTCTTAATGTAAAAGTTTAAATTTTAATGAGGCAGGTATTCTGGTAGATCTATCAGGATTACATTAGCCACAGAATACACTCCAATTAATCAAATGGGTGAACTCAAGGAGCAGAATTATTTATCATTCGCCATGTTGTGGCAGAGGCATGTTGGCCAAAAATTATGATATTTGGTTTAATTGTAATCAAGGTTAACACTTCTCCCTGATTATAATTAAGCAATATGTTTACCTTCTTTGGGATATTAGAGAAGGATGATGTTCTCAGAATGGATAAGAATGACAACCATTCTTTTTTTAATTGCAGGAGAGCATGTATGTAAAGATTTGCATCAAGTTGCTCAGCGTTAAATTAAAAAAGAAGTGGCTGGAATGTAGTCCTTTTTTATGCTGTTTGAAATACTTAAACTTCAGTGTTATTTTTAAAGTGATATTGCAAAAAAAGTCTATAAAGAATCCTTAAGTGTCTTGGATCATTTTATTGAGATAATAGAGACAGATTTTATTAAAAAATGCTTAGAGTTGTCCAATACCTGCTGCTCTTTTTAACCAGTCCCTCTATTACGTCAAGCAAAGTGTACCAATGGTAAAAAGTCCATCATGAAACCAGCTTATTCCTTATGCTGGAGATTTAACTGAGAAATCAATGTGTGCGATGTATTGAAGAAAAAGAGAACACAGAGTTTGGGTGGATATTTGGTGAAATGATAGATCTGTAATCTTGGGAAGTTGAGGGAAGCCCTTTTTGTAGAGAAGTCATCCTTTAAGGATGTTCTGCAAGATACAAATCTGACTTCAAAAAAAGGCTAATTTTGGAAGATGAGATCCTGTCATTTAAAACAAGATTTAATGACTTTCATCAGCAGAAGGTTGTCCCTGAAGGGCATCTTCACCTGAAAATAGGTAAATATTCTACAACTCCTTGTTACTCAAACTGTGGTCCATGAACCAGCAAGATCATTATCACAGGGAGCTTTTTGGACCTGCAGAATCTCACCTTCATCTGAGACCTGCTAAATCTGAATCTGCCTTTTAACAAGATCCCCAGGGGACTCATGTGCTTATTAAAGTTTAATCATGGATTCCTAAATCTCAGTTAGGGAGATTTCCACAGTCCATAGAGTATTGGGGGCAGGGGCTCACAAGCCAAAGAATTCAAATTTCTACAGCTTCTCTCATAAAAGCCTCTCATTTATATCACAGAATTTCCATTTCCACTTACTGTGATGACTACACATGATGCTGAGCAATGGAGGTTTGAAATCTGGATCTGCCACTTCCCAACCATATGACTCTGGGCAAGTGACTTCAACAGTTGAAGTCTAGTTTTCTCATCGGTAGAATCTTTAGATTCTAGAATGAATCTCTAGATGATATTGATCTTATACAGTTGCAAGGATGAATTGAGATGGTGTGGGGAAAGCATGTAGTCCAAGGCCTGGTACATATAAGGAGCTTGGCAAATATTAGTTTCCTCCCTCCTTGCTGGAATGTGAAGTCCAGTGAAACGTTAGAGTTATCTACTATAAATGATGCAAAGACTACAGAATGTCTTTCCCTGTGTAGCAAAACTGTAATGTGGTTCCTATAAAACACTAGATTTTAAACAGCTCTACTTGCCAAATAAGTGATTTGCAAAATGATATTTAAATAATTAAATAGAGTTGAATTGTTTTGTGTGGTCCATCTGGATGCCAAATTGCACTCACCAAAATGATAATTTGGATTTTAACATAATTGATACTTTACTGTTCTTCCTGAGTCTGATTTATCAACAGACATTGCTGTTTCTTTGCTACTTGGCTTTCACTCAGTGACTGCTTCTGGATTCCACCAAAAAGTCTTCATCTTGCTAAGTTTCCTTGACTTCCCTGCAATCCTTGTTTAATGAGGAGTCAGAGTGGTCCACCCCTGGTGCTCGAAAGGGTGGCTGGATGGGTCCTGATGAGTTGTTGAATGATTGGCCGAGAAGCTGCTCGTGAAAGACTGCCTGGGTTGAGAGCCATAAACAACTTGGACCACCAATAGTTCTCTACAGTTAACCTGTTACTCTGTCATAAACTCCCTGAACACCTCATCCCAGAATAAGTGAATTGTGAAATGACGGGCTGCATGGCAGTAATTGCGGTGTGGAGGGCAATGTGCAGGCAAATCTGGCGACTGATGATGTGGCCACTCCTGGATCCTCTCTCTACATGGGCTGAGGTTCTCCACAATTCCTTCCTACCCAGAGAACTTCACAATGTAGGTTCTCAGTGTTGTTATTTATTTAAAAACATTCTTTAAAATTAAAAAAATATAGTAAAGTATAAAAGAGAACTTAACAAACACCCATATTCCCACCACCCAGAATTAACTGTTAATTTCCCATTTAGCCATCATTTCCTCCCATTTTCCTTCCCAGCACCTCCAAAAGCAACCGCCATCAGTAGTTTGGTGTGTGTCATTATATACCTCTATAACAACTCTCTCTATATATATCCATAACCAATATATAATATTATTTAGGGATTGCTTTCTGAAATGTACATAAATGGTATCAAATTATATCATTTTTCACAGGCATCGCCCCTGTCCCTTCAACATTATGCTTTTGAGATCCAGCCATACTGATAGACCCAGTTCATTCCTTTTAATGTAGATATGTTCAATTTCATTTAGTAGTAATAGAGCTTTCAGTCTTAGAAATAGACCACATTACTAATCTCTTTTCAGGATTTGTTGGTTGTGACTAATATCTAGCAGTCATCAGTAGCTCCGTGAATGCACTGGCATTTCCGCTCCTACTCTAATGGTTTGCTTGTTTAACTAATGGCTGCTGTCTTCATTAGAGATTAGCACATTAATTGAAACAGTGCTTATCCCGCTTGGTAAAGTGATGACTTGTGTGTTTTATTCTTTTGTTCCCAAGGCTGAAAGCTGATGTGTGTTTCCTTTGGTGAGTTCAGAAACCCTAAATAAGGGACAGCACATTGAACAACTCATTTGGTAAGAACAGGAGTAGTCCACTTACATGTCCTCCTCTAATTTGTTGGCTGTAGTTAGACACAGACCAATGCATAGATCACTTCTGTGTTTAGGCAGGAGCAGGCTTAGTTTAGCATGCACAGCTTGCCTCTCTTTTGGTGGCTAGAGAAGTTTCTGTGGTTTCTGCTTGCAAAAGAAAATTGTTTACCCTTATTAGCAAAGTCAACAGGGTAATGACACTAAGATCTTTGAGGTCATCTCCATGCCACACTGAATGGAGCAGTTATTTTAGTGGGAACATTATCCTCCATGGAAACTATATTTTCTAGTTGCCTCAAGACTCTTTATCTTCTGACACCATTTATTAAGAACTTATTCCAAATTGTCAAATGAAAATGTAACTGTGTGAAGTTGTAGGTTGATGTGAAATATGGTACAAAGCAGTTAGTGACCCTAGAAATTGAGTTACATTCTAACATCAGGGGGAATGAGCCTGTAGGCAGGACCAGGAGTGTGTGTGTGTGTGCACACACGCATGCATGCATGCACATACATATGTGTAGGAGCCATACATTTGGTTGGTGGTGTAAACAAACACATAGAGGAATTGTGTTCTGACTATCCTCTTGACCCATTCCAGGCAGATTTTTCTTTTTGTTGTCCCACCATAATCCTTCTGATTAAAGTCACCAGAAAACTCTGCATTGCCAAATTCCATAGTTAATTTTCAATCTTCATCTTACTCTACCCCTTAGAGTATTTGACACAGTTGATCACTCCCTCTTGAAACACTTTCTTCATTTGGCTTTCAGGGACAACCCTTGATTATCCACTCTTTTGTGAGACACCCTTCATTTTCCAGACCTCTACATGTCAGTGTATCCAAAGGTTCAGTCTTAACATTTCTTTGCTTTTTTCTATTTACTGTTAGATGTTATCACATCTAGTCCACACCTTTAAGTACCACTTATAATGTAATGATTCTCAAATTTATATCTCCAGTCCAGATCTTTTCCTTGACTTTCCAACTCTCATGTCCAATCTGCCTCCTTGGCAGTTCCTCTTGGAAAACGAATTGCAACTCTTCCTTAAAAAGTATAAAACTGAGGGGCCGGACCTGTGGCCGAGTGGTTAAGTTCGCACGTTCCGCTGCAGTCAGCCCAGTGTTTCGTCGGTTCGAATCCTGGGCGAGACATAGCACTGCTCATCGAGCCATGCTGGGGCGGAGTCCCACATGCCACAACTAGAAGGACCCACAACTAAGAATATACAACTATGTACCGGGGGGCTTTGGGGAGAAAAAGGAAAAAAATAAAATCTTTAAAAAGTGTAAAACTGAAATCTTGAGTTCCATAGCCCAAACCTTTGTGACCCCAGTATTCCCCATTTCAATAAATGGCACTTCTGTTTGTCCAGTTGCTCAGGCCACAAGCCAAGGGCTCGTTCCGGACTCCTTTTTTACCTTCATATTCCACATCCATTCTATTGACAAATCTGTTGTTTTTACCTTAAAAATATATCTAGATAGTGACCATTTATCACCATCTCCACTGCTACCACTCTAGTCCAAGTTGCTATAGTCTCTGGCATGTCAGTGACCTCATCTAGCCTCTCTTTTCCAGTCTTCTCACTTTCCAGACTGGTCTCTGGCTAGCAGCTAGAATGATTCTTTTAAAGCATAAATCTGTTTGTGTTATTATTTTGCTTGAAACCTTCAGATGGCTTCCCATCAGACTTGGAATGAAATAGGACGTCCTTACAGTAGCCTACCAAGCTCTGTAAGATCTGGCCTTTCTTGAAGCTTTTGCACTTACTATTTTCTCAGCCTGGAGTACTCTTTGAAGCCATTTTCATGGTTTCCTCCCTCACTCCACTCCGATTTCTACACAAATGCCACTTCATTGTTGAAGTCTTTCCCAACCACTCTACCTAAAGAGTGTGTTCCTTCCACTACCCTCTTTCCCCTTAACCTGCTTCATTCTTCCCATTGGTTTATGTACTGTCTGTCTTCTTCCACTATAGCATAAGGTCCAAGTGGGCAGCAACTTTTTTTAATGGATGTGCCCCAGACCTGAGAATAATGTCTGGCATAGGCATTTGTTGAATGGATTAATGAATGGATTCTATCTCATTCTGGCCCTCCTCTCTGTTTTTATTATAGTTGTAATTATTAAAAATGTATCATTTTAGACAATGTTGTCGGGGGGGTGCCTAATTCCCTTGCTCTTATCCCCATCCTGCCCCTGCCCCATGACACGTTTTCACATGTATTACGAAATTTCCTCAAGAAACATTTAATGTTTCTACAGACATTTTGGAAGCTGTGGTGCTTCATGCGCTTCTCAGGTTCCATTCTTTCTCTTAAAGAATTATTATTATTCCACCTCAACGAATTATGGGTGAGACAGATATAAAAACAGAAGAAATATTATATGTAGGATACCTCTGTCTGTTTAGAATAAGAAGAAATGAGGAGAGAAAGATCATCTAAATTAATTTCAAAAGTCTTGATCTTGCGTATATACCTATACGTACATGTATTTTGAAACATGTAGTTCTAGGTGCAAATACATGCTAAAATTTGCTAAGTAAAAGTTCTCTTGGGTCTACTTTAGTTCTTATATATGTAACATTTAGAATTAGAATATTATCTGTAGGCAAAAGAGCACAAGAATAATTTTAAGAGTGATTGAGAACAGGTGAATTTCTTTAGTGAGTGATGGTTTATTTTTCTTCTGCCGTACTTGGTATGCAGTAGAAGGGGCAACATTAGCCCTGTGTATTTGAATCATTGCAAAGGTTGAATTAAAATTTGCCAAACTGAGGAGGTGTTACTGAAATTTTAACAGTTAAAAGGAAGAACTAAGACTCGGGTTTTCTTGGTTCAGATGTGAGAAAGGTCTTTAGGTGACTTCGTCTGGACCCTTGTGAGGATTTCTATTTCCTCATGGAAGCCACAGAAGCCAATGTAATTCCTTAATTAGCAAGGTCATTCCTTGCCTTTGGCACTTCAGGCGATTCCAGAGTGACCCACTTCCTTGCTCACTCTGATTGGTTCTAGAACCTGTGGGAGAGAAGGATGACCTGCTGAGAGATTGGTTAGGCTAATTTAATGTTGAAAAGGACCACCCCTTTCCAAATTATCTCTTGGCTTACTGAACTGTCTGTTAGAGGCAAAGAAAGCATGGTAAAATGTTAAATGACATCATCATGCAAGCAAAAATATTAGTCCTGTGTTGAATCAGGTAAATCTGATGGTACATATCCCAAGAGTGCCCAAGAGACTCGGACAGTAGTTTCTCTGTTATGATCGCTGGTGGGGCTGAGTTTAGTGGATTTGGGATGCTCCTGATTCTGGCTGAGAGCATCCCCCCTGGATTTCCTCCTTGAATCCTCTTTCTCCTGCTTTACAAGTTTTCAGTGTCTTCAGCCTTCTCCCAACAAGAGCAGCCAGGTATGGCATCAAGAGAGCTAGCATATCACAACAGTGTTGTATCTGTCTTCTGGGGTGGCTTCCAGAGTCTAGGCCTAGACTTAATAAGGTTGAGGCCTGAGAGTGGGGTCTGGCAATGGTGGCAGAGGGCCAGTGCTTTTAACTGGTGGGAGAGTAAGCCCATAAAAAGTGCTTTGTGGTCTGACAATGGATCTTTGATCATATGTGGAACAGAAAGAGTCTTGCTTCTATAGCTTTTCATTATAAGCCCAGCAGCTGTCACATTAACAAATTACCCTAAAAATTATCGAGAAGACCTATTTGGGAGCATGTCCTCAGAAGCCCATCTCTCCACCCACGCCCATTCCCTTTGAAATTTCTTTCTCTGGTCATTATCTCCAATGTTATCATTTCTTTTTCCTCCTCCCCGGTTCTCCTGTTAGGGTCATGGAGGGTGTAGGAAGATGGAAAAGGCCTTCCCGGGGTCTGGCTTGGCCGTGGACACCTATTAACAAAAGCAATCAGACATCCTGCACTCTGAAGGTTTAGGTACCACTAGGGTATCTAACCCTTATTGTATTAATAGGGCATCTGTCTCCTTGCTAGTCTTGAGTGACATTTCAGAAAACCTCCTCTATCATCATACACTTCGGAAATGCCTGAAACCAACCAGGCAGGCAGTGGCGATAGGATGAGGAGCATATCCAGTCATATGGAAGAAAAAGATGCTCATGGACATTAGATACCAGACTCCTTCCGCAAGGAAGGCAGAAGAGAGAAGCAATTTACCAAAGGGCAAAGAAATTCACATTCAAGATCAAAGCGATGTTTGTGCATAGCAAACATCAGCACGGCTGCTGAGAAGAACAGACGTGTCCAACTCTACGAGTTCCATGAAATGACATGGGATTCTTTCCTTCTTATTTTGCACACAGCTTTCACCATGCTGTAGACACTTTTCTGAACTTTGCTCTTAAACTCCTCATTATATTTTTGAGATTGTTTCATAATATTACACATAGAGCTGCCTCAGTCTTTCAACTGGTGCCATAGTATTTCACTATTTTGATGTACTATAATGTTTTAAAATACAATCCTCTATTATTGAACATTTGAATTACTTCCAGTATGCAAATATGGCCTTTTATAAGGGAAAGTTCTAGATAAATTCTTGTGCATATATCTTTGTGTGCATTTCTAAGTATATTTGTAGCATAATTTCCTGAAAGTGGAATTGCCGGGTCAAGGCTATGTGAATATTTTAATTTGGAAAGATACTGCCAAGTCATCTTTCATTAAGAACATGCCAATCTCGGCGGGAGGACCACTTTCCTCTCTCTTTGCCCACACTGCATGCTACCAAGTGTTTTGATCTTTCCCAATCTGATAGCTAAACTATGGACTCTTGTTATAGGTTTTATTTGTGTCTCTTTTGTTATTAAGGATATTTAATATCTTTTCAAATACCTGAAAGTCATTTTTTTTTTTACTTTTCTTTGAACTATCTTCTTGTGTCTTTTGTCAATTTGTGCTTTATCTTTTTTGAAAAACTTCTATCAGTCAGTGGTTTATCTATTTTATTTGTTGTTTTTCAAAGGACCAGATTTTGAATTTAACTACTAGTAGTCATTTTTTTTGATTTTCAAGTCATTGATTGCCATTTTTATGTGCATTACTTCTTCCTTCTGTTTTAATTTTTTAAAAATGCTAAATGAAACTAGACTGGCAAAATGATGAAAATAGCCCATGATGGATGACGAGCACATGGGAGTATATTATAACGTCTTTTATACTTTTATATTTGTTAGAAAGATTGTAGAATGAATGAAACCCCTGATCAAGTTCTGTGTAAATTAATTTGAAAGCCTTACAAAATAAATGATTTTCTTGAAAAAAACATACATTAACAAAAGACTTGCTTTCCTTTTTGTGTCCTTTTTTGCCCTCTTTTTAAAAAGTATGTGTTTACTATAATTTTAAATAAATAAACTTTTAATTTAATTTGCATTTACAGAGAAGTTGCAAAGATAGTACGTTGAGTTCCTGTGTGCCCCTTGGACTGTCTCCCTTGTTAACATCTGATCTACTCTGGTACATTTGTCAAAACTATCAAACCCTAAACAGCAGACTGTATTTGGAGCTCACCAGTTGTTCCATTAACACCCTCCTTCTGTTCCAGGACCCAGTCCAGAGTGCCACTCTGCATACAGGTGTCATGTCTCCTAGTCTCCTCAGGTCTATGGCAGCTTCTCAGTCTTCCCTTGTTTTTAGTGACCTTGACAGTCTTGAGGAATACTGGCCAGATATCCCATACAATGTTCCCCAATCTGGGTTTGTCTGATGTTTTTCCACGAGTAGACTGGGGTTATGGGATTCTGGAAAGAATAGCACAGAGGTGAAGTGCCCTTCCTGTCATATTTTGTTAGGCATGCATGATATTTCCATGACATCACTGAGGATGTGACCCTTCATCGTTTGGTTAAGGTGGTGCCCTCCAGAATTCTCTATTGCACATTTTTCCATTTCCCTATTCCATTCTTGTTTTTCTTTTTTAAATGAGTCACTAACTTTAGCCTCTCCTTGAGGAAGAGGGGATGATGGTGAGAATTAAGCTCTGCCTCCTGGTTTTTATATGTGCTCCCTTAAGGGGGAGTATCTACGCATATTATTTGGAATTCTTCTGAAAGAAAGATTTGTCTCTTCTCCCCATTTATTTATATCTATCTATCATCTATCCAACTATCTATTATCTATTTATCTATCTATCAATCATGTATTCAGTCATTGACTTATATTAGTATGGACTCATGGATATTTATTTATTTTATACTTTAATAATACAATACTATGTTAATCACTGCGTTGCTCAAACTACTCCACTTCTGGCCATTGGGAGCTCTTTCAGGTTAGTTCCTGTGTCCTTCTGACACACCCTTGCCCTTTGTTTTTTTTTTTAAAGCATTTCCTTACTTTCTAGTACTTCAAGATGCTCCAGGCTCATTTCCCCAGCCCCAGTTGTAGAATCAGCCATTTCTCCTTTTCATTTCTCCTATTTCATCTCCTTCTGCTGTCTCATAATTTTTTTCACTCTTGAATATTTGTATCTTTTCTTTGTGCTCTTGTTTTAAAATGACACTTATTCTGTTTAATTCTCTGAGATCCTGGATACGTGTTTGATATTTCCATCTGCTTCATTATATTTTTATGACGTGCTTTTCTTGTTTTTTGCTTCTTTTCTTTTGTGTTTTACTGTATTATCTTTGACTATATCTTTTGCTAATTCCTTTCTATTATCACTCATCTTTGATTGATGAACCTGATATTTGGAGGTGTTTTGTGTTATCAGTGTTCTGGAGTAGTAGAAGGCTTTGCTGGTGCACAGGGAAACTGCTTATGATTTAGGGTTTGGAGTGTCAGCTAGTTGATGCTTACGTCTCCTCAAACTTCAGAATCTCTCCTCTCTCTTGCCTCAGCAAGATACTCTTTCAAGAAGTGTTGGCAAGTCTATGTGTTTCTTTTTCTATCCTGGCCTCTCTTGTTATCCCTGGTTTCTAGAAAGGGTCCAGGGAAGCTCCACCATCACTACCCATCTTATCCTGTTGCTTATACCTTTGAGGGCACCACCTGCTCTGGGCTCTGTGACCTCCAGGAGCAGTTGTCCCCTCAGCATTGCTCTGTGCTCTAGTCTGATATTTGCTAAATTTGGGAACTCTTTCTCATACAATTTGGTTCTCAATTACAGATGCAGAAAGCTTTCATCCAAGTTGAGTTTTGCCTTTCTTCCTCTCAAATATCTGGTTGTTTTTAGGTAACTTCAAACAGGAATAGAGGGTGGACGCATTTTAATTTTGTTATTTTAAAACCGGAAGTCTCTGCATCATTCACTTTTGAAATTTGTTATGTGAGTTTAAAATGAGATCGAGAGGGAAACTCAGAATCATTCTCCTAAACCACTTCAGACAGAGAGGTAACCATTCATGGTTAGAGATACTTAGTAAAGTAGGTCAAACAATTTCTAACCTAAATATGACCTGTTGGCTAATTCTGGGATGGGCTAGCACGCATAAAATAATGAAGAGTATGAGGAAATCTTAGGTATTTTTTCTCTCAGAATAATCTCATTTGGGGAAGTCAAATAGTTTAATTACATTTATATACAAGTTAAACTTATAAAACTTTCAAAAGATTTTAATTTCTCAGAACTGTATCATGCTGTGATACCTAAAAGACTACTGGTTATAATGCTGATACATTTTAAAATTTACTTATGAACAGTTTTTAACAGTGAAGCTTCACTCGAATTGTGGGAGATATTTAAGAACATCTAGCTTAATTCTTATATTTTATAGATGAGGAAATTGAAGCTTGGAGAGTTTAGTTGTTTCACGTCTAGTGAGTATCAGAGTGAATTCTACATTAGCAATGTTCCTAAGTTCAGTTGTATGTAATAGCTTTATGATTTTTGCCACATCTGCATACTATTTTAAATATTTTTTACCTAATATTTTTCTCTAATCTGACTCATCTGTTTTATTAAAATAACTTTGTTTAAAGAAGAAATTTTGTGTAAATATTGACACAGACCCTAATATTTGGCAAATATTAACTCTAACACATGCTGTTTCCCCCATATCCAGCTCTCTGAGAATCTCTTCTCTGTTTTAGAGTCTGGCTGTTCTAGCATTTGGTCACCTTGACTTCTTGGTTCCTATGTGTCCAGAGATAAAGTTTTGTGGGAAGAGATGCTTTATATCCTCTTGATGAAACCAAATTGTTTTTAGTCTTTTCTTTGTCTAATCAAATCATTCCATCTCTATGGTCATGTGCCACATAATGACACATCGTTTTGGTCAACGATGGACTGCATATACAGTAGTGGTCGCATAAGATTAGTACCATATAGCCTGGGTGTGTCGTGGGGCTGTGCCCTCTAGATTTGTGTAAGCACTGTAGGGGAGGAAGAAATTTTCTTCTACCTTTCCAGGTTCTTCTGACTGATCTAAGAATTAAGTTGACATGAGACAGATTAATAAGAGAAAAACAAAAGTTTAATAACATATATTCATGGGAGAAATCCAGGAAAACTGAGTAACTTACCAAAATGGCTGAAGCTCTCACCTTCACTACCATCCTCAGCTAAAGACAAAAGAAGATGATGGAGTGAGGAGATTCAGGGACTTCAAAGGGAAGGAAGGCAATTCACAAGTAGGTGGAAACAAGCAAATTTTTGGGAAACAAGTGTTTTTTGGCCACAGAAACAGAAGAACACAGAGGGAGCCCAACAAATAGGCTTTTCTAGGTTCCTCCCTGTCTGCCACCTAGTTCATGTCATGCTAGAGTGATTGCTCTCTTCCTGAGACAAGTTTTCTCATCTGAATTCTTTTAGGCAGTTAACACGAAGATAACAAAAAAAAACTTTCTGAGTCTTGTTTCTTAACAAATTAATCAGCTTAAAATAATTCTCATGTTAAAGAGATACATTTTGAGGTGGCAAATTTTGTTCCCCTTCGGGACTCTATGACATTCACACAACAATGAAATCACCTAATGATGCATTTCTCAGAATGTATCCTCATTGTTAAGTGATGCATGACTGCACTTACTTTTCCACTGAGATTTGATCTGATATCTCTTCAATGGTATTCAATCCTTTCCACTGTGGAGCTAGGAAGCATCTTAGAATTCAACGCCCTACATTTTACTGGTAGGCAAACTTACCGGAAGGTTGAATTGGCAATAGAGGGTCATGCAGTCCTTGTGTAGGTCGTGCACTAAGACCTGAGTTCAAATCTCATTTTCACACTAGTCTGTGACCTTACAGAATTTACGTGACCTCACTATAAGTCTTAGTTTCTTCGTCTATAAAATGAGGATAATAGTACCTACTTTAGAGTGTTTGGCGAGGATTGAAGAATATAATGAATATGAAAACACTAAGCATGATGCTTGGTAGATGATAATTAATGAACATGGCGCTATTATGACTCTTGTTACTATTGTTATTGTTATTAGTAGCAGTTTTGTATTTCAACTGCTGCTGCTGTTGCGGCTGCCGCCACTCCTACTACTATTTCTCAAAGTGCCAGAGTTCGCGTGACTTACCCCATCATGTAAGCAATACCACAGTTTGAGATACCATTTAAGAGGTTAATACCTTCTACTCGACAATGGGTGCTGTGGTTAAAAGCACAAAAGGTGACCAAAAAGAACTACCTTTTTACCCAATCTGAGGCACAGAATAGTCAGTATTACATAGGGGAATAATGCGCATCTGCCCACTGGTGTGGTTGGAAGTGTCTACAGATACATCCTCCATCAACTTGGAGATCGTTGTAGACTCTAGAGAGGTAGTCAAGTATAGTAATGAAGATGTAGGCTCTGGAGCCAGACTGTGTGAGTTGAAAGCCTGACTCATCCACTTAACTAGTTGTATTACTATAGGCAATTTCCTGGAATCCCTCTGTGTCTCAGTTTCCCCATCTCTAGCTTGGGGGTGATAACACTTCATCGGGTCGGAGAGATTAGGAGAGCTCCCATATAGCCAGCACATAGAGGACGGCTGGCACTGTTTTCACTTATGGACCCAAGAGGAGTTGTTGATTTTCATTCTGTTCAGCTTTTTACTTATTTTAGGATGGTGTGGCGACTTCCAAGCTCCTTACATATAGAGCTAGAAACCAGAAGTATTATTGAACATTTAAATGACAGAATATTATATCCTCATGCACACATAAGCCCACACATATATGCACAGGTGTACACACATGCCCTGATCTTAATGAAGTTACTCTGATTGTAACAATCTAAAACCAGTGGTCAAGGCTGGTACACATTGATGGAGTGGCAAGGGGTCTGGAAAGGCCTGGTGAGGGGAAAGCTGGGGCATCTCATGGAAGACGCAGAGGGCCAGGCAGCAATCTTAACACCCCAATTAGGGGAGAGTGGCGAAGGTGACCTGAAAAGAAGAATGCCAATGAGGTATGAACGGTAATACTAAAACGAGCAATTTCTTACATTTGCAGAGGAGGTTATCATTTCCCTACACTTTATCTCCTTTTAAATCTTGCAATAACCCCAGGAGGTAGTGATGATGGGAAAAAGGAAAGTGGGAAGGGGATGACACGTGGAAGAAAAAACTCTTCTCCCTCATTGTTTCATTTCACAGACCTCTGGATCTCTGCTGGTAACCTCAAGGAATTTCGGACCTGGGTGACATATTTGGGCTTTTCTTAAATAATGGAGATTGATGAAACACCAGCAGGGTTTTAAGGAAGAAAAATATGAGCATCCCTTAAGTTTTTCATATTTTGTTTCCTATCCATGCTCATCAGTAAGGGGGTATCACATGAGCATCAAGACCGTGCATTCCCCATCTGTGCGAATAGATTAAAATAGCGCTTGACCACCTGACGTCCATTGAGGCCCACTGCCCGCCCTCTCATTAGCTCGTCCCAAGGTACATCATGATATGGGAGATGGGCAAATCTTTAGGGAAAAGTGAGGGGTGATTGATGCACAGCTTTGTTGCCAACCCTATCTCCACCTTGGTCTTCTCAGTCGGGGTCAGATGGTAAGAGATGACATGGCTCTGGGCCAGTTAAGCCATTTTCTGGATCTTAGCAGTCCTGGTGGCCTTGCTGAGGGGGTTCACCTGGACAAGGAGGGCATAGCTCCATCTCCTGTGTTAACATCAAGCTACTAAAAAAAATGTTGATAGACTATCATATCCACCTTGGTGTCCCCAAATCCCTTCATAAGTGGTCATTAAGCCTGCTCCTCTGCCTCTTCTTTTCTGGCACATTCTCTTGGCACTGGATGATAGAAATATCCTCAAACCTTTGCACTCTTCAGAAATATGCTGTACCCTGAATAAGTCTCACAAAGAAAATGTTGACTTTGCATCAGGCCCATAAAATTCAAACCTAAAATAATTATGGGCCCAGGTCAAAGAAGCCATTTCCAAGAAAACAGTTGGACTCCGTGCAAAGGATTTTTGACACAGAACATACTCTTCTTTTAGACAATCAGTGGGAGACTAGCTGGTCCCTAGCCATGCATAAATCTGTCCATGTGCAATTGGTAGCAGTTCCTAATTGGGGAAAGGGAGGGTGGGAATGGACTGGACAGAGCAGGCTGAGACTGCCAGGCGGGCCGAGCCAGAGGGAGAAGCCCAGTGCTCGCGGCCGCCCTTCCTGAGCCTGCACTACGAGACTCACTGCGAATAAATCACCACCTTTTCAGGAGCTCAGGAAAATAAGACCATAAATAACAAATAGATGCACCCGAGTGCATTGTGGAGCGGCTGGATATTGAGAGAAGAGCAGGAGGAGCGTGTCCAGGCCGGAAGAAGGGCAGACAGCAGCATTTGCTGAAGACGGTGGAAAGCAGAGTGGCCCAATTAACTTTTATGAAAACACCTCCCGGTACCCTGGCTCTCTAGCCTGTGCGCTCCGATAGGGGAAAAATCAATGCTCTTGACTCCCAGTGGGTAATACATTGTAAATAGCCTTGGATGGGGCATTCATCGCTGTCTGGAGGGCTCATTTCCAGGGGCTGGGTTCACTCTCCAGACCTCTCCCTCTGAACTTTCTTCCTCTGGGTTGGAATACTTCGTGCCACCATTGGAGAGCCTCTTTTGTAAATTTTTGCTCCATTATGTTGCAATTTTCACATCTCATGCATTTGGCACTTACAACATTTTTATAATGGTCTTTGGTTTATTTTTGGCTCCATTTTCCGGCTCACTGCCAGGCCCAAACTTCTGCTGTGTAGCTGACCCAAAATAGTTTCAAAGTCTCAGATGCAACTTGATATCAAAATTTTCTCCTCACGTGTTAGCGTTAGCCCTGTAAAAATGGAAGGCCTTACAAAAGGTTTCCTGGCTCATCACGAGACTCGTCATAGAGATGTGTTGTACCTTGGCTGCGTGAAGTGAAAAGGCAGGTGTCCATGTCACTTGCAGTAAACTCAAATCAAAGATGTCTCTGCAGTGAGGTGCTTTCTGCAAGTCAGAAGAAGTTCCAGATGTATAGAAATAGAAATTGGGCTGACATTTAAAGGGATCTAAATGTGTTGCATAGCCAGCTCGGCTGGTGAGAGTCGTCGTGCATCTTCATCGTCTGATCCCTCACGACTATGTATTACAACTTCTCCCACCACCCACTAACAGCGGTAACCGCTTATAGGGTGCCAAACCCTTTACTGTCCGTGATCTTGTTAAAGGATCTTATTAACTTTTTTAATGGGGACTCTTCACCACTGTTTTATAGACAAAGGAATTGGTAGTTTAGAGCAATGGTTTCCAAACTTAGCTGTAGAATCTCCTGGGGGGCTTTCAAAAGTCCCAAAGCCAAGGCAGCAACCCATACCTAGTACCTCAGAACGTCTCGGGGTAGAAGCTGGCCATCAGTATTTTTAAAAAATACTAACAGCAGTAACAGGTGATTGCAGCATGCAGCCATGTTTGGGAACCACTGGCTTAGAGAGATTTAAGAGATTAGCTGAGGGTCACCCTGCTTATAAATGGTAAAATGAAGGGGTCATTTGAGTCCAAACCTTGTACTTTTTCTAATATACCAGGCTGCCTTTCATCTTCCTGCTGGGAAAACTGTAAAATATGTACAAAATGGAGCCTATGCACCCTGCTCTCAAGGAACGTATGGTCTGAGGAGGAAAAATGTTCTAAGTAAAGACAAAATCAGTGTTAAGTTGTGTGGTTTTGGTTATGAATTCAGTAGAAGTTTGGGAGCTATTGAGCTAGCCAAGCACATGGTTCTACTTGGATTTGACTGGCCTATTTAAAAGAAACACTGAAAAACCTCACCTTAACCAGCAAAAGTTGAAGAGGTAGGTTAAAATCAGAGGTAGAAGCTGAAGAACACCAAGACTGATTATCTTAGGGCCAAGAAAACTGGATCCTTTGGGAAATTATGTCATGTATTTGCTTATCGAACAATAATTTAAGCATTGTTACACGCAGACATTTTGGACATATTTAATTCTCACAGTAACCCAACGGGGAGGTATCGCCCCTGTTTTACAGATTAAGAAGCTGAAGCTCAGTGAAGATAATACCTTGAGCTCGTATAACTAATAAATGTCAGACCGGGGATTCACATCCAAATTTACCTAACTAATATTAACAAATCCCCTACTATGTGCCAAGGAGTGAGCTAGGTGCTGGGGCTGTAATGATTAGTAAAAGCCTAGTCTTTGACCTCATTGACTTTCAAATTTAGTGGGGAGGACAGACGTTAGCCAAACTTTCATAAAAATGTGTAAAAGTGTAAATGTGTTCCAGTGCACAAGGCAAGATCTGTGTTAGGTCCTAACTAGGCAGTTAAGGGAAGGAGACACGCAAAGGGAACAGTTTTCCTATGGTAGGAGGGAACACAGACATCAGAAGGAGCTAAAAGGTGGCCTGTGAAGCTGGAGCACAGAAAAAAGGGGGCAAATGTATTCCAGATGGCGTTGGGGCTGGAGACATGACCATCTTTGGTTGTTATTGGTGCCAGAAGCCATGGGGAGTGACATTAGACTTTTGGATTTTTTTGTCTTTTAGGTGAGGATAATTGGCCCTGAGCTAACATCTGTTGCCAATCTTCTTCTTTTGGCTTGAGGAAGACTGTTGCTGAGCTAACATCTGTGCCAATCTTCCTCTATTTTGTATGTGGGAAGCCATCTCAGCATGGCTTGATGAGCAGTGTGTGCGTTCATGCCCCAAATCCAAACCTGTGAACCCCAGACCACGGAATGAGGGCACGTGAAATTAATCACTATGCCACCGGGCTGGCTCCCAGACTGGTGTTTTGAAAGAATCACTCTGGTTGCCTTGTAGAGGCTATTTTACAGGAAGGGCAGAATGGATCGTGTCAGTGGCTGTCAAACATTTTTTGCAGGTGATCTCTTGTTAATTTCTTAATACACTTCTTAATATATTTTACATTTTGACCCAGTATACACCACAAACACACACACCAGAAGTTAAAGTGTCAAGAGAAGATTTATTCTCTTTACGGAGTGATGCGCTCCCGTATTTTCTTTTCTGTTTTTATCTAGACTAGTTTATTTCATTAAAAAAGTTTTGGTTGCCATCCACTGCATTTATTTCACAGTCTACTAGTGGTTTGCAGTTTTAAAAATAGTGATTGAACTTACTAGTCTATTACAGTAGGCTCTGTAAGAAGTTAGTAGATATAGAGAGAAGGTGACAGATCCAAAAAATAAGAGAGAAAATTGACAGGATAGGGAAGAGGAAATGAGGTCAATCAAGGATGACTTAGTTTTCTGGCTTAAGAAACTGTACAGATGATGGTTTCATAAATGGAGAAGTGATAGTGGCAGATGATTATGGATTCAACTCTGGACATTTTGGATTTATAGCGCCTCTGAGATACCTAACGAGAGTTGTCCATAGGAGGGATCTTGACTAAAGACATAAACTTTTGTGCCATTAGCAAGCCTTCGAGGGAGAGTCATGGATGAGAGATCCAAGAGACACGGAGTATAGAGTGATAAGAGGAGAGGACCCAGCACCAAGTTTTGAGGAACTTCAACATTTAATTGTCAGGTAGAGGAAGATGAACCTGTGAAGAGAATGAGTTGGAGAAGTTGGTGTGAAGAAAAACAGATCTGTTTTGTGTCACTTGGAGCCAAGGAAAGAGTGTTTTAAAAAGGAAGGAGAAGTCAACAGTGCCAAATGCTACTGCACAGGGTCAAGTGGGATAAGGACAAAAACATCTGTTGTTTTTGCGGATGTGTGTCCTTGGTGGCCCTAGAGAGAGCTGTTCTGAGGGATTGTTGTGGGTAGAGGCCAGATGGAAGCAGTTTGAGGAAATAAAGAGGGAGTAATAGGCATCAACTTCTCAAGAGATCATCTTGTCACCTTGGTGAGATGCAGGAAACTGAATGTACAGTTCAGGAGAGGCAGCCCTGGACAGGCTCTTTGCAGCAACAGGAGAGCCCCCCATTCTCTCACAGGGTCCTTGGCCCCTGGATGCTCCTTCCTCTCTGGAGGCTCAGGTTTCTCAAGTCACCTCCAAGCTAAGTGAGTTAATTCTCCAGCTCAAAGTGCAAGCCACATATGCTATCAATATGAATGTACTTATGGGGACAGGAAGTGTAAAGTAGAGAATGGGTGCAAAGCTGGGACACTGAATTATTGTGTCCATTGACATGGCTAGGTCCTGAAAGCAGGGCCTGTGAGTATCCTCCATGTACCATACCACCTACCATACACTTCTGTGTAAAAGAAAAGGAGGTACAGAGAAGTAAGGAACTTGTCTCATGTGGCAAGTGTCAGAGCTGGGATTTCAACTCACGTCCTCTTAAGACTTCCATTCTCTGGTCCGCGGGGCCTGTCCACGCCCCAGGGGAGGATGTCTTTCTGCAGGAGGTCAGTTCTTCTCTTCGCCCTTTGTGTGTCTGGAGAAGAAGGCTTGGCATACATGGGCCATTTCCAACAACAGGGCTTCTTTCTAAGCATCTGCTCCCAACACCAGGATATTCCTCATCCCCCACAGATTCCACCATAGTACGGTTCCACCATAATGCTGGCTTGTTCCACTAGAAGGAATGGAAATTAGATTATGTGAGCAATGGAAACAATGTAAGGCTAATAATGACAGAACAAATCAACAGGAAACAACAGAAACAATAGAATAGGAACATTTATTATATATTATATGTTGGTTATATGTTGACATCTCTAGAAAGTTTTGTTCTGTCATTCTTTTCATATCAGTAAGACCAAGATCTGATCTTGGGAGTTTTGGATGTTGTCTTGTTCAAGCTAACTCTCTCAGTAATAAAGGCTACCATTTAATAATGCCACCTAGATGTCAAATATTTTAAAAACATTTTATCAAATCTTCAAAACAGTCATATGAAATAGAGTTTTTGGTCTTTATTTCACAAATTTGAAAACTGAGTCTGTGACGGGTTAAAAATGGCTGCAGGGGCCCGCCCAGTGGCCTAGTGGTTAAGTGTGTGTGCTCTGCTTTGGCAGCCCGGGGTTCACAGGTTCAGATCCTGGGAGTGGACCTACCACTGCTCATTAAGCCACACTGTGGTGGCATCCCACGTACAAAATGGAGGAAGACTGGCACAGATTTTAGCTCAGTGACGGTCTCCCTCAAGCAAAAAGAGGAAGGTTGGCAACAGATGTTAGCTCAGGGACAATCTTTCTCACCAAAAAAAAAGCCTGCAAATTCTTTGCCACCCCATCAAGAGGTTGGGTATTTTTCTCTCTTCCCTTGATTTTGAGTTGGCCCTTGAGACTGGCTTGACCAATAGCATGAGGCAGAAGCGACATTGTGTGCTCTTGTTCTAATCTTGAGGAGACTTGATAGCTTTTCCTTTTCTTCCAGCTGCCATATAAGAGGTTCAAGTACGCTGCGATGGTCATGCTTTGAGTAAGCCCAAGCAGGCCATGTGGAGATGCTACTGGGAGAGAGGGAGGGAGAGGGAGACAGAGAGAAGAGGAGGATGGAGGGGAAGAGGAAGGAGGAGAAGAGAGGAGGGGGGGAGGGGTGGGGGAGGAGGGAAACCTATCTGGCCGGCACCAGCTCTTGTAGCCATCTTAGCTCAGCAGTTATCTTGGACATTCCGGCCCCATGAGATACTGTTTGGAGAAGAACCAAAAAGACTAACCAACAGCCAGAATCCAGGCCCCAGCATATGTTCTGAGTGGGGACATCCCAGCCATTCCCAGCCCCCTGTGCTACCCTATCTGAGGCCACAGACATTGCAGAGCAGAGACAGTCTGTCCCTGCTCTGCACTGCCCTGATTCCAGACCCACGAAATTGTGGCTGTGGTAAGATGGTTGTAGTTTTAAACCGCTGAGTTTTGAGGTGGTTTGTTATGTAGCAATAAGGAACTTAAACTATTTCAGTAAGCAATTTTGCTGCAGGACAGAGGATGGAGTGGACTCTGGATTGAAACCCGCATCTGTCTGGTTACAGAGCTGGGGCACTTTCTGCTACTTTGTGTGGTCTCTTCTTCTGGGACTTCCAGGAAACTTGCCATCAGGTTTCCTGCTAAATGTCTCTTAGCTTAAATCCTGAGCACATAGGAAGGGGAAGAAATGTTTGTCTTCCCTCCACATTACAATAAAAAGATAAATAATAGGCAAACACGTTCTGAGGTTAATTCCGGGTCAGCCTGCTGCTAGATGTTTTTCCCCTAGATCTCTGGGTATAATTCGGTATGCAAAGCAGAAGAAGTTCCAGAAGACCAACCCTAGCCAGACCTTCATCTGTGCCCACTCCCACTTTTCAGTTGTTCAAGTGAAACCATATTTTCTCTACTTTTTTTTTTTAAAAACAAGATGAAGATAATTCTGCCAGAGGAAGGAGGCAAAAGAAGACGTGTGCAAAGCTAATGCATTACCCTCCATCCCAAATTACCATGAAGTAGGACCCCCTAGAGCCGTTTTGTGGATCTTTAGGAACTAGCAGGAATTCAGCTTACAGGATGAACAGAGGATGTTTCCGTAGAGGACATTCTGTGTTTCTGTGGCAGCAAACGTACCATGTGGTGATAGCCCTGTGACTAGCTGTGTTTATCAAATTCCAAAGTAAATACTCAAGTGAAACTCCACATAGAAGGCCAGACCACAAGCTGGAGGTTCCCCATGGCACTGGTGAGATTGCAAAAATGTCTGTGGTTTCTGAGTGTGTGTGTGTGTTTTAACTACATATCGTTTATACATGAATCTATTTCTGGTGACTGCTACACACGACTAACAGAAAGGCTGAGTCCATATCTCTTACCTAAGGCTCAGTAAGCCGTTGTGGGCAGACCTCATGCAGCTTTTGTTGTGATAGACAACCTCCCTATCTGTAGAAGGATCGTGTTATCTAACTTCTACCTCTGGGCAAAGAAGACATCGATATTGAGATGTAGGGAAATGTTGAGCATACAGGGAACGACTAACTGGCATTTCCGTAGGTGCTGTGGGTTAGACCATTGTTCAGCAGTGTTCACTCTCTCTCCCCTCCCTGTGTAGGAGAAGTATTCTTCCCGACACTGCTGATGTGGAGTTGGCATTGTGACTTACTTTGGCTAATGGAAAATAGTAGGAAATGACAGTGTGTGAGTTCTGCTTCTAGGCCTTTAGATGCTTTGTGTGCGTCCACATGAGCCTCTGGGAGCCTCTGACTCTTCCCATGGTAAGGGCTCCTGTCTCCTCAGCCAGGGACCCAGGATGAGCACTTGTGGAATAGAATTGTCCCAGCTGACTTGCAGCTTGAAGCAGAACCTTAAGGTGTAGTCCCCGAGTTCTAGGTTGGTTTGTTACATAGCATTATTATGATGATTGCTGATTTTTACAATAAGTGTGTCTCAACTTTTGTGCAAATTTTTTCCCCTGAGCTGTGCGTATAAATTCAGGCTGCTTTGAGGGTTGCAAGTTAGTGAAACTCCAGAAAAACCATTAAGATTAGGCCTTCATTTCTTCAGAGCCGTGAGTTTGTGATTGGAAAGGATGGCTGTCATCTGAGGGCAGGATAGGGGACTGTGTGTAAGGTCACAGAATGGCTACAGACTAGACAACTGGGCAGGCATCACAAGGACACAGGATAGTAATTCCTCTGCTAGGGATTTACAGCTGCTGTTTGATTAAGTAAATGAACAAACTGAGCATGCGTAGTTGAGGAAGAACCCCGTCATGGTGCCTGGTGAAAGGAAAGGATGGGAAGATGGAGTCACTGCTGCCTTGGGAAGCTGAAGGCCTGCTGTTCTAAAATGTCTTGTGTGAAGGAAGGGAGCTGAGTTTCCTTTAGAGTTGGTTGGATTCACCTGCTTGAGGAGGCTCTGTGTGGCTGACTCCTTCTACAAGCTTGAATCAACAAAATGAGATATTTGCTGAGATGTCAACATTTTCCTGGACCCCAGGAGACAGCCAGAGGAAGAGCGGCCTGGGCAGGCAGTCAATTGTGACCACAGAAGAACTCTGCCATTTTTTCAGATCATATATTCTGAAAGGAAACAACTTTGCCTTTTTCTCTGGACACATCGGCATCCCAGGAAAAACATCCAGAACTCAGTCATAGACAAGAAATACATCTTCACGGCCTTTCTGGCAGCTGCTGGTCTCCTTGCTTTTGCTGAGTACCAGGAACAGAACACCAAGCGAGTACTGTAGTGCTTCTTTGTGAGGCTGAATTAAAATGTGAAAAAAAATCCAATCAATATTTACTGAATAACTCACATGTCCTGGGGTAGATGATTTAAGTGGCTAACTTCATTTGCTCCTTATGCAATAACCCTATGAGGGAAGTATTATTTTACAGATGAAGAATTAATTAACTTCCTTCTGGCCACACAGCTAAGTGGTAGAATGTCTTGGCAACCTAGGAAATATTCGTTCTCAACCCACTCTTCTTTCCGTTATGCCTGAGACTTTCCTGAAATTTAATTTTTGGCTTTGAAGATAGAATTTGGTTGAGAAATGGTAGTTGACTTCGTTAGAAACAGATTAGGGTCAAGGCGTTATGCCGTAGACCTTAAATTTATAGTGTTGTATGTCAATTATATCTCAAGAAAACTGGGAGAAAAAAAGGAACATCGGGGAATGCAAGGGAAGGCAGCTCAGACTGTCTTGTGGAGTGGGAACAAGACAGGTGGATAGATGAAGTTGGGACTTCTCCTTCAGCCTCAGGCTTTCTGCGGGGCCTGGAAACTGAATTAGAATGGATATTTGCAGCAGACAGAGAGGACAAAAGTCTCCTTTAGCCTGCAAGCCTTTCTCCGCCACCTGGTTTATACTGCCGAGAAGGCCCTGCTATCCAGCCTACAGTGACTTGCGTGTGATGCCGAGAGCCCTGGACACTGAAGAGACCAGTCTAGCTGTGAGGGTACATCCGTTTTCCACTGGCACCTTTGTTAGCCTCTCAGTCAAGAGGAGGAAAGCGTGGACTGGGAATCAGAGGAACTAGGTTCTAATATCCGCTCTGCTCTGTGATCGTGGGCAAGTTCCTTAGTATTTTTCGACTCTTTGCCTTTCTGTTACATAAGGGGCTTAGATGATATCAATGACTTTTTCTTCTTTTTAGCAGCAGAAATCTTTTTTGAAAAATAAGGTCCGATATGGAATCCTAATATGTAATATAGATTCAAGTCTTCTGGATGAAACAAGGATTAGAGGCCCAAATCTGAGCCCTTCTGGAAGCCCGCAGGCCACCTTTGAGAAACCAAGGACGTTGCGGACCAAGTCCAAAACTGCTGTTCTGGGTGATCTCTGGGGTCTTTCCCAGAATTAATAGCCCAGGATTACAGACCATGGTACAGAACGTGGTGGTCTAAACTGCCTTCTAACTGTCCTCCCAGTGTTAGGTTCTTGGATGTTCCCAAATCTTCCAGCCTTGTGGAATTGTCTCTTATTATATATTTATATTTTCTTTTAATAGTCAAATGAACTGGCTGAAGCTTCTACCCCTAGTTTCTGCCCCCACCTCATATCCGAGGATTCTGGAGGGGCGTCCATATCCCCTAGTCATATGCTGCTTTGATTCCACTGAACACGTCACCTGTCCTGTGGTTGTCTCTTCCTTCTGCCCACAAGCAACTCAACATGAACAGCAGCTGCCTTGCCTTTGTTTTTCCTCCAAGAACCACTCACATATGGCTGTGTGGGCAGTTGCTTTTTCGTTTGGTTTGGCAATAACAAAGGGTTGGGGGTCATGTTACCTTATAGCACAACAGATACTTCAAAATTGAAATTTAGCCATCTCTGTTCTAAACAGCCCCATAGCCATTGCCAGCACTGAAAATTTCTTTATGGAAAATATTTTCTCTTTGAAAAGGCTTTCCCTCCAGGGTGCTGGGTTCCCTCACTGTCCATACATTCCCCCCGTCCTTTCTTGTGAGGCCACTTACTTCTCAGAGTCTCTCTGTGCACCATCCAAATTCTTCTCATTAAAAGAAATATCTACGAGAAAGTCATTTCTTTTTTCTTTTCTCTTCTTCTAGAGGACCACCATTGTTTTACCTAAATGGCTCATCAAGGTGTTTTGCTTAACAAAAGACAATTTGTAACTATGAGAATGTCCACCAAGATCCTTTAAAATAACATCCTCCACCCCTTTCCACTCTTGGTTGTGGAGTTCCCCGAGGTATTTGTGTTAAGAAGTAGAAAGAGGAAACAGGCAAAAGCTTTACCTCACTGTCCTCAGGTTGGTCAGAAAATTAATGTGGGACTCACTCTGGAAATTTAGCCTTTTAAAGACAGGGACTGAAATGTAAGTTATGATGGCCTCCCCGGGATTGCCAAGTTCAGCCTGGCCAGCTTCTCCCTCAGTCCTGTGATGTCTTTCTATTCAAAAATAAAACAGTCAGGTGTTTTTCTCCAAGCCTTAATAATCACCCAAAGAAGAAGATAACTTTAAATCCTAGGTGGATAGTGTGGAGATATTTGTAGATGTTCTGGAATTTTAAACTTTTTATTATCTTTACACAAATGGAGGGAGAAATAATACAAAGAAGACCCATATTCCTATCACCTGTCTTGATCAGTTTTCAACTCATGGCAAATCCTGTTTCATCTAACTCCCTGCTACCGCTCATAGATGGGTCATATTGAAGCAAATCCAAGACACTGAATCATTCTACTCATACTATTTCAGTATGTATCTCTAAACAATAAAAACTCCTTTAAAACGACATAATCACATAACCATTATCATGCCTAAAAGATCAGTAATAATTTCCTAATATCGTCAAATAGGTAGTCAGCGATCAAATATCCCAGACTGCCTAAAAAATCTTTTTTTTAAACGGTTGTTCAAATCAGAATTCCAATAAGATTTGTACATGGCAGTTGGTTGATAGTCTCAATTTTCTTGTAATCTTTAGGCTCTCTACCCCACCTAATTTTTTTCCCTTGCAATTTATTGGAGAATTCATTGGGGAAGCTAGGGCGTGTGTTCTGCATAGCTTTGTACATTCTTGATTCTGCAGATTGCATCCTCAAACCATCATTTAATGGGGTCCTCTTTCCCTATATCTATTAGAAACTGCAAGTTAGATCTGGAGACTTCTCTTTATAGGTGGTGGTATCTACTTCTGGTAGGAGGCACATATCTGGTTATTCCTCCTTTGGTGATAGTAAGAGGCATTAATGATAATTTCCTACTTTCATTAGTTTATCAGGGCTTGCAAAATGATGATAATTTAACTTTATAATTCCTTCCTAATTTATAAGCTGGAATATTTCTATAAAGAAATGCTTTCCCTTATCAGCTGTGTGGTTATCTTCAAGTACAGTTAGTTTACGAAAGGCAATAAGAGTGCTTGATTCCTTCTTTTTGTTTACCAGTTTTCAGAATATTAAATTAATTCCCTAGCATTCTCCAAAGGTAGCCAATGAGTAATGAGTTTAGCATCATAACAATCTAACGCATTTAAACATATACAATATATTTTAATCCATTGCAGTTAATATTAATATTGCAGTGTTCACATTGTTCCATCTTTGGCTGTGGAATCCTTTTCAAGTTGGCTCCTTGGACCTTCTGACAATCGTGATAGTCTTTAATAGTTTCCTTGCTTTCTACTTTGACAAAATGTTCCAGGTTTATCTGGCGTATTTCTTGCCATAGGCCTAGAATGAGCTGGTTCCTTTTGGTGGGAAAGGTATTTAGAAACCACAACGTGAGTGTTAGAGTGCTCACTGGTACTGGAAAGGTGATTATTTCTAAGCCTTTTCAATGGATGATAATTTATAAAATCATAATGTTACAAAAGTATCATTATTTTTGGCCTGATGTTAAATAAAAGTATATGTATATGAAAGCTCAAACAAATTGCTATTGTCGCTGTTCTATTTTCTCATATCTTTACCTGTCTTCAATTGGCTTACAGGCAGAGATGACATTTGGTCCCACATGACTTTTTCCATTAGAAGCATTGGCTGGTTTGTAAGTAGCAGCGGAAAGGCTGAAAAGCAGAGTAGAGATCTCAGCACTCTCATGAGGCTGGGGTGAAATAATTGGAATTAAGGGCCTGCCATGGAGAAAGGGTCTTAGTAATCAACTCAGGCTTTTATTTGGGATCCCGAAGGGCCAAATCTTAAAAACAAATGATCTGAAAATAGATCGTCTACCACAGGGATGTATTCCAGCTCCTATCACCTCTGTCCACAAAGATGCTCTGCTCTCTGCCCTGACAGAAGCACACACCTGCAAAAGAAAATATATTTGTAACAAATATCACTGTTAAAAGGCTTCTGTCTGGAATAAGTAGAAAACATCTACAAATCAATAAGGAAAAATACAGACAACCCAATAGAAAAGTGGGCAAAACACTTGAATAGGCATTCCACAAAAGATGATGGTCAAATAACCAAGACACATAGGAAAGGTCTATAACCTCATTATAATTCATCACAGAAATGCAAATTAAAATCACAGTGAGATAGTATGTAGTACTGATACCTGATAGAATGGCTAAAATTAAAAAGTTGGAAAATACCAAGAGTTGGTAAGAATGTGGAGCAAGTGGAACTTTCTTATAGAGCTGGTGGGAATCCAAATTGGTACAACCACTTTGGAACACTGTTTGTCAATATCTCCTATGGCTGAACATCCAATTACCCTATGACCAGATAATTCACTCCCAGGTTTATGCCCAAAAGAAGTGCATACATGTGGTCCTCTAAAAAACATAAACAAAAATGTTCATAGTGGCATTATTTGTAATATTCCCAAACTATAAACAACCCAGGTATCCACCAGCAGTAGGATAGGTAATTAAATTGTGGTGCATTTATACAATGGGATAGTATAAAACAGCAAATTTGAACTACTGCTATACACAACACAGACAGACTTGACAAACATTATGCTACATGGAAGAAGCCAAACACACAGGAATACATATTGTATGATTGATTTATATGATGTTTAAAAATAGGCAAAACTGGGGGCCAGCCCCATGGTGTAGTGGTTAAGTTTGCACGCTCTGCTTTGGCAGCCCAGGTTTCATGGGTTCAGATCCTGGGCTCGGACCTACACACCACTCATCAAGCCATGCTGTGGAGGCATCCAACATATAAAATAGAGGAAAATTGTCACAGATGTTAGCTAAGGGCCAATCTTCCTCAAGCTAAAAGAGGAAGATGGGCAACAGATGTTAGCTCAGGGCCAATCTTCCTCACCACAAAAAAATAAAAGAAAGAAAAAAAGGCAAAGCTGGTCTGTGGTGCTGGAGAGCAGGCTGGTGGTCAACCTTGGAGAGGAGGGTGGAGTTGGGAATTGGAAGAGGGATTTGAGGGGCCTCTGGGTGCTGGTCATGGTCTATTTCATTACTTGGGTGGCAGTTACATAGTTATGTTCATTTTGTGACAGAGCTGTGCACTTTTAATTTACTAATTCTTTGTGTATATTATGCTGCAATAAAAAGTTCTTTAGAAGAGAGTTTGTTGATTTTTCTCTTTGGACTCTGTTTCATTTTCAAATTATTATCTTTTAGACCCACGTACTCCTTTATTGACTTCAACATCTTCGAGGAGAAGCTCTGGTAATTATCAAAGGTGTAAAAGATGTCAAAAGTTAAGAACGTACCATTGAGAAAGCAATAGCCAGCAAGATGTAAGCTATTTGGCGACAGGTAAAGATACGAGAAAACAGACCAGTAAAAATAGCAATTTGTTTGAGCTTCCATATAAATGTACTTTTATTTAATATCAGGCCAAAAATAATATGGTACTTTTTCTTATGTAACATTAAGAAAATAACAAGTACATACTTACTGCAGAAAATTCAGAAATACAGGCATACGTAAAAAAGGGAGAAGAAAAGTAGCCACATATCACCAAGAATCCTATCGCCCTAAGACAATATTTGTAAACACACTGTTAGATGACCTTCCATTTAACATTCTTTTAAAATATACTTACAAAACTTGAATTCTGCCTCAGGTTTTTCTGTTTCCTTTTGCTTAAGTCGACTCGCATATGTACTCAGGTGATGCATTCTGTTTATCTAAGTTATCCAAACTGAGAACAAAGATAATCAGCTGTGATGAGCTACGAATCCAAGGCCCGGCTGCCGTAAATCCAGAGAGAGCAGCCACAGAGAAATGAAATGAGAAGCTGTATCTATAATCAGAAAGTGAATTCCCCTTAGAGAGAAGTACTTTTCTCCATTGTTCAAGTCTCATAGCTGAATACTTTGGTGGCCAGTAGTTAGGAAGTTAGGGAATTCTCTGAATTCCCTGGAAAATAGCTTCGTTTTTTTCGCGTTTCTGAATTGTAGATGTGGAATGAGGCTGAGCTGGGTGGCATAAGGAAGTAACAGGCTCTTTATGTTTCCTCACTGGGGCCCCGGGAAGATGTAGACGGCGCCTGCTCAGAGGGAAATCTTTGGCATTTCGCCTGCTGTGGCATCCTCCTTTGTGTTGGGTTGGGTAACCTGCGGGAGCATGCTGCAGTCATTGCCTGCCAATCCACGAAGTTTCTGGAGACTGGGCGAGGTTTAGTCACGTAGAGCCCAGTGACATTTAGGGACCCACACTGTTCAGATGTTCTTAGCACTTTGCTCTGCTCCTTTCCTTGTCGAAGGCACAGGGTAACTTGAGACGCTGCCCTTCACCAGTTTCTCCTGTTTACACCCACTCAGCCCTCTCTGAATTCAACAGAGAGGGGAGCAGCGGGCTGCAGCAGCGCCTCCTGGCCCCTCTGAAGCTCGCTGGTGGGTGCATTTCTTCTGAGTTCCTACAGGAGGGGTAGAGTTTGAATGAAAAACAGCATAGCTGGAAAGCACTTAGAAAATTATGGTAAAATTTACCGTTTTAACTGTTATAAAGTGTACAGTGCAGTGGCATTAAGTGCATTCACAATGTTGTGCAACCATCACCACTATCTCGTTTCAGAACTTTTTCATCAACCCGGAAGGAAACCTTGTACCCATTAGCACCTCTTCCCCTTCCTGAGTACCCTGCCTCTTTCCCTGGCCCCTGGCAATTACTAACCTGCTTTTTGTCTCTATGGATTTAGCTATAGTGGGCGTGTTGTATAATGGAATGATGCAATAAGTGGCCTTTTGTGTCTGGCTTCTTCAGTTAGCATAATGCTTTTAGGGTTCAACCATGTTGTAGCATGTATCATTCTTAATGCCTTTTTATGGCTGAATAATATTCCATTGTATGGATATACCATATTTATTTATTCACCCATGGGTTGATGGGTATTTGGGTTGTTTTCACTCTTTGGCTACTGTGGATAGTGCTGCTACGAATGTTCGTGTCCGAGCACTTGTCTGAACACCTGTTCTTGATTCTTTTGGGTATACGCCTAGGAATAGAATTGCTGTGCCATTTGGTACTTTTCTGTTTAACTTTTTGAGGAACCACCAACTGTTTATCACAGTTGTAAAGAACTTAAGGCTGGAAATTTCAATACTGGAGTCCGTCTCTGGATAAATTAGGAAGCAGTTTTAAAACTTCTCTTCTGTTTACCTATCCCAGGCCCCCTCACTGTTTCCAGGGCCCAGTTTCCTCGTGTTGTCCCCTGCTTCCCAGATTTGTTTTCTCTGAAGCTAACCATTCTGGCCTACATTTTTCTTTCCTAACTGCAACCTCAGCATCAAGTCTCCCTATTCCTTGTCTTATTCTTTCACGACACTTAAAAAAGGCGAATCTATTCTATTGCATTAGGATGCTTAATATAGGATTACTGCAGTGGATCTGAGTCTAGGATGAACATCTGAGTGATGCTTTCTCAACATGCTTTTACCCATAGCCTCGCCTACTGAGCAAACGTTCTGGACGGTGAGGTTCAGTATGTGTATTTTGAAAAGCTCCACCAGATGATTCTATTGCACCTCTCTGTTTCATAATCAATGGATTAAGGTGTTGCCTCCATAATTTACAATTTAATAGGGGTGTTTGGGGTGTAAGGCCTCATCCCAATGGTTAGGGCTAATGATAATGTTTTTGGCACAGAGGCAGGTAGCTGGGAAAGACATATTGGCACTTTGGAGCAGTAGGAGGGCTTGAGATGCCTTTATTACCTTGAGTAGGGAGCTGGTAGATTATAGGGCCAGTCGTCATAATTCTAAAGGCATATTCTTGGCTGTAGTTGAAAATAAGATGCCCCATTAGAAAAGAGGATTCCCTAATCTTGCAGACTTGGTATAGAGCGAAGAGTGAGTTGACTGGAAACTGCTGTGATTTGTTTAGTATAAAACAATTTAGGGATCCGGAGCGAATGATTACTTGAGTGTGCTTCCAGAAGAGAACAGAGCTGACTGGAAGCCAGTTGCTTTGAGAAACAAGAAATGTGGTATCAAGGCTTGACAATGCCCTGGCCGTTTTACTTGTAGACCAGCTGACATGGCCTCTCAGCATGGGAATTGGCTGAGAGACGGAGAGCACACTGTTAGCAGTCAAAAGATGGGATCGAAACTGACATTTATTTAATTTGGAAATTTATGATTATTTGGCGTTACTTGAATTCTGTATTTATGCCAGATAAGTGCATTTAATAACTTGTTTTATTTTAAACATTTGTCTTCATAGAAACACTAATCTAATATTTTCCATTGATTTTTCTTACCCTAAACCTGGTCGTTCTTAAACTGGCACGCACGCTCCACCGCTTGCTGGAAGCATTTACCGTGAGAGTTTATGCAGAGGGAGAAAACTTTGAGAATGTGATAAGCTGGAGAATATTAAAGGTTAGGACATCCTGACCCTTCTTTCCAAATCTATACCTTGGAAACATGGTTGGATGTCTCACCGAGGTATTTTCAAGATGACTTAGCGGACGTTTTGTGAAGCTCATGGGAAATTACTATTTCTTTATATGATATCAGCAATGAGAAAACAAATCTCGGTACTGCCTCCTTTGAACACATGTCAGAAACACTACTAAATATATTTGATATAATTCAAGCTATCAGTCAGTTGTTGCTCAGTTGATATCCTGGGCTAGGAAAACAGGTGTGTTATGCTGACAGTGCTGCCAAATTCACACATGGGCTGGGATATGAATAGTGGTGCTAATTACACTTAGCAGAACTGGTAGCCGATTAATGTAATACAGAATCCACTAAACTTAACTTCACATGAGCCATGCTAAAAATAATGTAATCCCGGTGGTGACTGATCTGCCAATTTTATTTGCCTGCTTAGCTACCATAAGAATATATGATATCATCCTACATCCTTTGACTCTGCCTGTTACTGAAATCAGGATGGAATAAAAACGAAATTGAAAAATATTGGAGAATTTCTTCTCTAATACACATTCTCAAAATCTAGATTCAGTTGCTTTATTTCATACCCTGGAAAGGAGGGGCTCCCTGGTTAAGTCACATAGTAAATAATCTAGTTCACTGCCACAAACAAATAGGTACTGAATAAAACTTTTTTATTGCGTATAGGAACTTGGAAGTTTACAGCTTGAGAAATGGGTAGGCTTAACTCTTAAAATATAAATATATGTACCCTCTTTACCTTGACAATTTAAGCAAATAGTCACCGTATGTCCACCAGAAATGCAAGCCACAAGCCAAAACGTGTTTCCCAAATATCGGTAATGTATGGGCCCAGTTTAACGAAAAAATTTTCATTCATTCTCCTCCCACTGAATTAACTGATAACATTTTAAGATAATGGTACTCACATCTGTGCAAGTGTAACTAGGTGTAAGTTCGTTATGGTTATAGATGGTAAACAATTATAAAATCAAAATGTGTTTACAAATTAAATATCAAGAAAATTACCAAACCAATGAAATCCAAATTCTACACTGATTTAAGAAAACTTAGTTTCTGGTTGCAATGGACTCTGAATCTTTAGTTCTGCCTAGTTTTGGGATCATGGACTCAATTTCCCCATTTCCTTAGTCTAACCATTGAGAATTCATTGTTCATTTAGTTCACCAGGATTTCATTTGGCCTTCAACTGGCACAAATATGTCATTTCTATATTAATTCCTCCTCTGCCTTCTGCACCTTAGCCCATGCAAATTAAAATAGTACTACTTGGTGTCAGTGCAATAGAAAAATGCAAGCACAGAAGCACACATTTATAATATGGTTATCCATGTGGCCCCAGGTATGCTTTCACAAAATTTTTTAGGTTATCACCAAAAAGAGAAAACACAAAATTAAAAAATTCCACTATAGACACTTCGGCAGGACTCTCTTCCCACTCTCAAATTTCCCCGAACTGACTTAATTTGTGCTTGTCCTTATTATCTGGCTCTAGAAGTTTAGTTCTGCAACTTGACTTCAGTACCCACCTCCGACCCCTTCAGATTTTGTACTTCCCTAGAATTCACAGCTCACAATTTGGAACCCCTCCATGGAGTCTGGCTTTTCTGATTCCTGAAGCCAGAGGGGAGAAAAGTCGGTTGAGTAATAATTGGCACACAGAAAAATCCCAACTGTCCCTCAGGCTCCTCTGCTCATTGCAATTTGTTGGGAAGCCCACCATGCATCTCATATATGGGATACGCCACAGTCATTCCCCAAGCCTCCTCTTCCTCCTCCATTCCGCATTGTACTGCCTGATCAGTTGCTCTAAAATGCATTCTGGTAAAAACTTTCACTTTTCCTCAATTTCCCACCAGGGTTTATACTCTTGTACCATGCGTCCAAACCCTTCACAGTTTAACCTCAACTTACCTTTACCTCCCAAGCACCACCACCCCCTGCAGAACACCACGGTCTAGCCAAATTGGATCATTGTTTGTTCCCTGTGCTTTTCTACTTCTGTCCTTGCTCATGCCATTCTGCCTGCTTGCAGTGTCTCATCCCCCAATCTGTGCCTTCTGAAATCTGACTCGTGGCTTAATGCCCAACTCAGATGCCTCCTCCTCCGTGGTGAAGCATTCCCCAGTCATCCCTGCTGGAAGTGAGGCACCTTCTGAATTCCTAGGGGACTTGGTCCTTCTTTCCATGACCCCAATTCCATGCCATCTCCCACTATAGCCATTTATATGAGTGCCTTACCTATCGCTCCTTGTAGACTGCCAGATTCCTGGAGGCAGGAACCAGGCCTAATTCACTTTTCTATTTTCCCCACTGTCTAGCCCAGTGCTTTTGGCATAAAAGAAACTAAATGCTATTTTCCGTATAAATAGGAAACTTAAAATCACAATTCTTGAAGAGGTGTGAATAAATAGTTTAATACAGCTCTAAGTAATAGATGATATTTCACCTTCAAAAACAGCATCAACTGCTAAAGTCTGATAAGTTTGTCCAGGTTTCAGGCCAGAGAGTTATTTTCATGCATGACCAATAACAAATTTAACAATTTGTTCAAAGGTAAAACATGATCATTATAAAGAAGAAGCAGCCAATTCATACTCACTAGAATGAGAAGAGATGTTTATGCACATGCGGGGGATCTGACGGGAAAACAGAGCGATGGCCCAAGACTCTGGCCCAAGACGTGTTATTAACCACGTAAAAACTATGTTTACAGAGAACAGCTGACTTTGGGGATCTGTGAGCCCCTGTACTTACTGGCAATCATTTTTTGCTACCAACTTTAAAACATGAATAACTAATTCATATCAGTTCATTGACTTCAGTGACTTGGTTTTTACTTGTTTATTTTCTCTCGGTGTAGCATGTTAATGGGAAAATGAAGATACATAGGAATACATTCTTCCACTAAACTCTGACATGAAACTGAGGTCAAACTTATTCAGAGAAATGTTTTGGATTTTAAATAAATAATTTTCTTCTGCTGGGCCCTATTAGTATAAACATCTTTATGAATGGGCACCTTTTTCCCCTGCTGGAGTTTATTTTCAGTTGAGTCTAAATACATTGCTTTCTCCTTATTACGTCACCACTGGGGGCTAAAGTTATAAGAGTAAATTTCTCAAAAGGAGGTGTCTGCCACGCAGATATTCTTAGTTATGAGGAGGGCTGCACTGCAGAAATGTGTTACTAATGAGGAGGGTCACGTGACCAGCATTAGACGCTCAGGGAATCTCTAGATGTGTAGATGGCTGCCCGACTCCTGAGAATCTGATCATTGTCACTCAAAGATTATTGCTGTTCTGGAGGCAATGTGAGCAACATATTGTTTTTGGCTCTTGGGGGTGTACAGTGTGGTACCCTGAAGAAGTTGCAAAAATTAGACTTTCCTTGGAAAGTTAAACTTTAAGCTCACAGCCCAGTAGCAGTGATAGACAGGATCCTGAGGGGCAGTCT
This sequence comes from Equus asinus, assembly GCF_041296235.1. Classification (NCBI taxonomy): domain Eukaryota; kingdom Metazoa; phylum Chordata; class Mammalia; order Perissodactyla; family Equidae; genus Equus; species Equus asinus. Next base: position 23,343,965 of record NC_091812.1, read on the forward strand.
TCCCCCCAGGGCTGATTGAAGCGTGAGTTCGTGTCACAAAATAGGTAAAGAAAAAACACTGCCTGTCAGGAAGAGGGATGTTTCATCATCCAGGGATGTACCAAGGGGAATCAGGGAGACACACATGGGCCGTGCTTTTTCCAAGCATTGTGTGGGAAGAGAGCATCCCGGCCGGTGGCTGTTTGGTTCAGTATGCTGGTCGCTTTGGCAAAGCTCGTGTTGAAATTACGTCTATTTATGACAGTAGGACCCAAAGGGCTCTGGCTACAATTGTTTGGAGATGGGTCCATATAGTTGTAGCTAGAGCCTCTGGGTCGTCTTGGTAAAACCACTTCTGCTGTCAGCCGCAGGCAGCTGGCCATCTTGATCTGATGCCATTTGCTTTAGATTCATTTGATGTGTGCCTTCTTTCTGGTTGTAACTTGCCTTCGTGTATAATTTTGCTTTCAATGAGGAGATGTGCTCATTGTGCTTGTACAGAGAATTCTGGCTCCTGTGACACTTCCTTGAGTCAAAATAATAAATTTGATAACTTTGTGACTTGGGGTAACATAAATGAATCTGTCTCAGTGCTGACAAAAATCTTTCTGAAGCTGTGAGGCTGCGAGACTGAGAATCAGACTCTGGACTGTGCAGATTCACAAAGGAGCTGCCATCTTGTGAGGCTGTTGGGGCCACTGCCCAGAAATTTAGCCAGATGGAGGCAGGGGGTGAGATTGCTCTGAGCATATTCTCTGAAAGCAGAACATGAGGGGCCCACGCATTTGGACATTTGTGTGGTTTGTTCACTGCACAAGAGAATCTGCTCAGGGGTGCTGGGGACTGCAATCTGGCCCCTGCTCAGTTCTCACAGCTATACTCCCTGAGTAGGTCCACCTGGAAGAAGGGCTGCTTTTTCAAACTTACAGAAAGGCACAGCTTGGTCCTGAATCAGAGCCTTTGCAATGGTTACGATACTCATGAAAAGTGTTTAAGCACAAGTCAGTTTATATGCTTATTTAAAACATCACTAGTCATACCCTGAGACTCTGAGCAAGGGTCTCCAAATATGTAGATCGTCCATCATTATCAGGAAAAAATTATAAGTACGTAAATATATATATTTACAATATATAAAAATATATTTTATATCTAAATTAGGTGTTCTAATGTACAATGGTCACCATTAAATATATATAATAATAAAAAGGAGGAAATAAAAATAAATGCACCTCACCCTGGAGATCACTAAAGTAAGGAAGATGATCTTTTTTTTAAAGATTGTTGCCAATCTTTTTCTTTTCTTTTCTTTTTCTTCTTCTCCCCAAAGCCCCCCAGTACATAGTTGTGTATATTCTAGTTGTAGGTCCTTCTAGTTCTGCCATATGGGACCCCACCTCAGCATGGCCTGATGAGTGGTGCTAGGTCTGTGCCCAGGATCTGAACTGGTGAAACCCTGGGCTGCTGAAGCAGAGCACATGAACTTAACCACTTGGCCAGGGGGCCAGCCCCAAAGTGGGCCCCTTCTTACCTAATACTGCTTATACATCTAAAGGAAATTGTAGGGAGACCCCCCTCCCCCTAGAGATTCATCTCGTACTCCCTATTCCATCACATCATCCTTAGTTCAGAAAGCCTTCTACTTGGCTATCTCAAATTCCAGTCACATACGATTAACATTTTCAAAGACATTCTAGAAATTCTTCACAAAAATAAATTCTGGCAATTGGTATTTAGGTAACATCTTAGTCTTGAGTATCTTTAAGTAAGCGATTAAATCAAGTAAACATCAAAAAATGTAAAAAGCTTGGGGCTGGCCTGGTGGTACAGTGGTTAAGTTTGCGCATTCTGCTTTGACAGCCCAGGGTTCGCAGGTTTGGCTCCTGGATGTGGACCTGTGCACAGCTCATCAAACCATGTTGTGGCGGCGTCCCACATACAAAATAGAGGAAGATTGGCACAGATGTTAGCTCAGGGCCACTCTTCCTCAAGCAAGAAGAGGAAGATTGGCAATGGATGTTAGCTCAGGGCCAATCTTCCTCACACACACACACACACACAAATAAAAATAAAAACATTTAAAAAGCTTAATTTAATAAACAAAAATTTCGCTTATAATATTTTGATTTTTTATGTTTCTGAAAAGCATTCTCAGAGCTTATGGCAAAGATGAAGATGAGTAAGTTTCTGAAAATGTCACTATTACTACCAACAGCCAGAAGCAACAATACATTTTATCTTTTAGCTGGTTTTAAAAAGGAGCCCAATTGACCAAGTCTATTGCAGAAATTGGTCATCGAGATAAACATTTCCTGCTGCCATGACAAATTTCCAGAAGTTTTGCTTCATTGTCATTGATCGCTTTCTCTGGTTGTCAGTTTAGGCTATGTGCTGATAAAACTACAGTACCTTTCTTGTCTATGTCTTTATCTTTTTTACCATTGGCACCAGACTCTGTCTGCCCGAGCGATTCCATGGAGAGGATTAATTAGCCTGGTTTTGACTCCAGAAGGTCTGTTCAAAGAGACAGAGCCCTGTATAAATAGGGTTAACCCCTCAGAAGTTACTGGAACTTCAGCACTCACTTTGCATCTTACTGGAAGGGAGTTCTTCAGAGGCCAAAGAGTGTTCTTTATATCTGCAGGAACTTCTCACAGGAAAATACTTCATGTTTCTGCTTGGAGAAAATTATTCTTTGGGTTAGTGTGATAAGGAAAGTGAAGTGTAGCGTAAGGAAGAGCATTTGTCTGCAGATTCTTATTATCTGTCGTGGGCACTCCTATCCTTCAAATGCTTAATACCTGCTGATATTTGACAGGCATGGTGAGTTTTGTTTGGGTTCCCTTCTCTCCTCAATGCTCAGCACTACTTATGTATACCTCTTGTATCTCCTCAGAAACACCATGTATCTGGTGGGAACAGACACAGAAATCATAATCTAGAGCCAATGTCACATTATAGACTCACAAAGGAAGAATTCTCACTGATATAACTGTTAGGGGCTGGTATAATCAGCCCGGTCCGTGAGAGCCGTGTGTGAGTATTGCTGGCAGGGACTCAAGTTAAAGAACTGGTTTTCGATTGAAATACTGAATGTTATTCATACATAATATCCATACATTTAATGTGTGTGTGTTTGCAAAGTAATTAAGTATATATTATTTCATTTTGATCCTTACAACAATTAGATGAATTAGGAAGGCAGATATTATTATCCCCATCTTATTTATGAAGAAACTGAGTCTCCAACAGGAGTGCCTTGCCCAATAATAATGATGATGACGATGATAAATGGACAAAATCCTTCCACCGACCTCTAGATGTATATTTAACTGCTTATTTGATGTATCTTCTTGGATGCCCCTTAAGCAACTTAATTTGTCTAGAATGAAATCTTGACTCTATCCCAAAGCTTTTCCTTCCTAATCACCAGTCTTCAAAAGGAAACGGCATGATGGTCATTCTGTTGTGTATGTTAGAAACCCATGCATTATTCTTGATTTTTCTTTCTTTTTAAGCGATCCCCCACATCCAAACCATAATCAATACATCAGATATATGTCATCACTTCTGAAATACATCCTCTCTTCACTTCTTTCACTGCCACTGCCGGTAGCCTGACTGGACTACCACCACCTCCTGGTAGGCTATAACATCGCCTCCTCTAGGTTTCTTGTACTTTACGCTTAACTCCATTAGCTCCACCCATGCAGCAACTAGTGTGATCCAATATATAAGGTGTATAAAGTTCTCCCATTTAAAAACCTATGGTGACTTCCTATTGTTCTTGGGGTGTAACACCTACATTCTTTTTTTTTTTTTTTAAAGATTGGCGCCTGAGCTAACAACTGTTGCCAATCTTCTTCTTTTTCTTTCCTGCTTTTTTTTTTTCCTCCCCAAATCCCCCCAGTACATAGTTGTATATTTTAGTTGTGGGTCCTTCTAGTTGTGGCATGTGGGACACTGCCTCAACATGGCCTAATGAGTGGTGCCATGTCCGTGCCCAGGATCTGAACCCTGGGCCGCCGAAGCGGAGTGTGCGAACTTAACCACTCGGCCATGGGGCCGGCCCCCTAACATCTGTACTCTGTATCCTGATTTGCGTGATCCGGTTCTGTCCAACCTAATTTTGTGCTTCTGTAAACCTTGCTCATTATACTTTATCTACTCTACTTTCTTTTAGCCTCTTAAATATGCTAAGTGCACTCCCACATCAGAACCTTTGCACAGTCTATTCCTTCTGTCTGGAATGTTCTTTACATGGTTGGCTCCTTACTATCTTTAGGTTTCAGCTTCAATATTATCTTTTTTAGAGGTCTTCCTTAAAAAATCCCATCTAAAATAGCTCCTCTCTGTTAATTTATATTTACTCACTTTTTGTTTCCTTCATTCACATTTTTTAACCTATTCGTGTTGTTTATATTCCTTTCTGGATCATGAGCTCTGCTGGTAAACTGGTTCCAATGGTAAACTGACAGAGCCAGTCTATCCCGGGTTCTTAGCACACTGTCTGGCACATACTAGGTACTCAGTAGATATTTTTCCAATAAACGAACCACTTAGTTCAAATTCCCCATGTTAACAATGGAAAATCACGGTACCTTGAGGGGAAGGTATGTGTTTCGCCCAGTGCAACACGAGGACTCAGGACTGGATCCATTCCTTCCTGCCCCCAGCGTAGGGATCAGCCGGACAATGAAGTAAAGGTATTGGAAATAATTTCCTGGGTTTTCATTCAGCTATTGAGTGAAACTAGGTCCATTTTTAACTAAACATTTGATTTAGGTAAGTAAAGTACTATAATTCTGCAGTTTGAATTTAATCAAAATCTTTTAGTTTCTTTCTAAATATTGGGACTCTGGCTTACTTGCCAAGATGGCTTGATTCCTGATGACTTGACTAATAAGAATAACATGAATCAGGAAGGAACTTTATTACTCCAGGTCACAGTTTTTTAAAGGATCATTCTATATGATCAATTTGGAAAAGAACAATTCTTGAAAAATGACTGAGCAAGCACTGTCTTTTCTTTTCCATTTTTCCATCTGGTTCCTCCTCCTCTGGAGCCTGCAGAAATCCCCACAGGGGTCCTTCCCACAGAAACAGAGATTATTCTTAAGGGATAGCCCATGACAGGAGCAAACCACTATGGCTAGCCTGGAATAGATGTGGGCATATAGGAGAATGTTGAGGCAATGCTGCTTGTGATCCAGTCTTACATTTGTGTTTCTCATCTGCGCAGCACCTTGCGCATGGTATTTGCTCCATGTAGTAGATGCTGTTGGTCTCATCCCGGATCCCCTTTACATGGCCAGAGTGTCTATCGCTGCTGCTGTGAGGGTGGGTTGCTAACAGCTCAGAGGTGGACCTGTTGTTGGCTTAGGAAGCTACCTCATCTAGAATGCTTGGGAGGTAGACTTACACTTCCTGCCATCCCCAATACCCGGTTGAGGGCAGCCCAGAGCCAATGACTGACAGATATGGGGGCGAAAGAGCCTGGGCTCCTTGCTCAAGGTGGGACAACTCTCTGGTGATATGCATGCTCTAAAATTCCCTGTGGGAGCAGACAAAGGGCAGAGTTCATCTGATCCTGCAACTTGGAGTCTTCTCCTGTCCCATTCTTTCATCACTCCCTTACAGATTTTACCTGTGAGCAGGCCCTCCATATTTCACTTGCACAATAATCCCTGTCTTAGGCTCTGCTTCTAGAGCACCTGACACTTAGTATTTGGGAGCAGTTGTTAATGATATGATTGAGGAATTCTCTTGGTGTCTCATAATACAAACATTCCCATCACCGTGTGCCAGGGTGTCATTGACAGTCTGTAGGAATGGAATGTGCCTTAAAGCTCTTGTTTTGAATTTCAGCCTGGCCCATCCCAGCTGTTAGGAGGATTGGTACTATGTACCCGACAACACCTCAATCTCTAGGAAGCAGAGTGATCTTTTGAGTACCAAGTCATCCACCTGTGCCTATCTACCAGGTAATCTCAGGTTAAGCACCCTCAAGATTTCTATTTTGTTATCCCCAAAAAAGCCCTTCGTGTAAGAAAATAATATATTCAGTGTCCATTTGCATGCTACATATTCAATTCTTCTTTTCCCATTGTTTTCTGAGACTAGACTTGTTTCTTCTCTTTTGTTATCTTTTGTTTTTGTTATGTTTTGTTTTTTTCTTCTCTTTTGTTATCCTAGTCTGGGCAAATTTAGTCCTAGAGATCCTGATATAACCCAGAAGGACTGGGAGAGGCAGGTATGGTCTTGGACCCAGAGAATTCTTAGGAAGTATAGCGATTAACCATCATCACAAGTTGAGCTGCCCAGAAGGCAAAATCAGAGGGGATGAACTCGCATGAGGTTTATGGAGTGCTTTGGGCGTCAGCAGCTGTGGAAGGGAAGAGGAGGAAGCAGGAGGGGGCAGAGGGAGAAGTTGAACAGGAATGCATTCTCAGTGGAAGTCTCAGCCAACCCATGAGGAGCCCTGAAGCTGGGATGGTCCTTCAGAATCGTCCTGGCTTGGGCAAAGGAGCAGGACCTTCATAACCACCATATCAGTTGTTCACTGGATGAGGCTGCCCTGGAAAGGGGGGTGATCTTGAGTGTGGAGGTTCTCTTCAGCAGAGGCGATCCTTGTAGGGGGCTGACAGCTGAGGGATATTTGCTTGCCACACTCCCAGTAGTGGCAGACTGGGTCCCTTATTTCTCGAGAGGAATCTCTTGGTGCAGGTACACATACAGTCACTTCTGCACTTAGGGAATCCTGGGGCAGATAGACGCCTAGTCTACTGCTCTAACATTTACTGTATGTGACCTGAAGCCTCTCAGGGCACGCTTGACCCCAAAGCCTGTCTCCAAGAACGTAATTGAAAAACTCATGCAGGGGGATACATGCTGATTCTTACTGCATCTGAGTTATCATGCTTGGTTGGGGCTGGATTTGAGTACAGGCTTATTTCTCTGGTGCCTTCTAGCTGCTGGTCCAAGAAGAAAATAGAGTTGTTTGAAGTCGTGCGAGTCCCATTAGACGATGGTGTTTTTGTAACATAAGATTATGAATTCTATTCCTAGTATTGTACGATTTAAATTTAGCTGGAAGCTGGACTGGCTGTGTGTCTGACCACATATCTATTAAAAGAAAGCCCTGAGCTACAAGGGAAAGACTATCACAGCTTCTTCCAGTGTTTTGGAAATGTTGAAAGAAGGAAGAATATTTGGGAGGTGAGAAACTTTTAATGGAAATTCGAGTAGACACGGGACAATTAGACTCAGGAAAGCTTCAATAAAGTTACAAATGTCAACTAATTGACTTGGTCAAACACAAGACTTGCAATACTTTGTATTTTTATTTCTACTTTTAAAATCATGCATTTTTCCTTATAGGCCTTGTATTTTTTCTGATAAAAATATGACTTCAGTTAGTACCTCTTTCTGTAAAATGGAAATGATAGATGGACCAGCTATGGCATTTTAAAATTATGGGTTATAAAGCATTTTACAAGTTAGTACTCACACAGACTGCTTGGATAAATGGTACATGCTTTGAGTAGCCCGTCAGATTCAGCAGGATTTAATCTAATCTCCAGACCTTTTTAATCCTGTAACCAAACGTCTGATAGACCAGCACAGATTTGAAAACGGGCCAGTGTGTTGCCAAAAACCCAAAAAGGGGTGTCTGTTCAATGTCATTGGGCTGCACATTTAGCATTAGGGATTTCACAATCTTCTCAGGGATCTGTTCAGAGAAATGAAGGCCCTTCACTTTAATTCAGACAGTACCTCTAACAATAAAGGCCCCTGATAGAGCTTTAATCTTACCATGGTTTACAGCCCTGCACGGTAAGAAGCCCTCAACCCCGAGAACGGACTTCCAAAATGTAGCCGGAAAATTCCAGGTTTCAGGGTGCCTGGGACAGTGGTAGACCCTGCTCCTACTTGGTGATTTTGCATCAAAACACTAAATATGGGGTTCTTTCCTTCTTAATTGCTTTTTCTTTTTTTTCAGCTGGAAAATGCAGTGGAGAAAAGATGGTTTTGTCCTTTTGCATGTCCATGCTGGAGAACCAAATAAGATACGGAGGACCTAATAAGATTTAGCTTTCCAGCAATATAAATAATTTAATCAGATTAATGACATTGCTCTACCTGAGGGGTTCCATAATTAGTGGATTATTGAAGCCACGTGAAAGTTATCTGCCATTAGCACCTGGAGGAATTCCTGTTGTCTTAGGCTGCTGAATCGAGCGATATGAATATTCCTGTCATGCAAACTGTAAAGATAATAAGCCCCTGGCCTTTTGTAAGCTATATAAATCCACAGATTTCACATTAAATATTTAAGGCACAGGAGGTGTTATTTGTTAGGATGTAGATAGAAGGAGTTCAACTGCTTCAGCCCTGTTTTCCCTTTCGGGAAGTGTCTGTCTTTGTTGAAGGCAGTTTTATGCCTTTACTATTGTATTTTTTCCCCCGTTTCATTTGTATATTGTTTCAGTTGCTCTGGAGGTATTCTTTGGATTTTGTATGAGAAACATTCAAAATATTTTTACAGAAGGCTTGTCTTTTTCACATGAAAAGGAAATTCATACCTAGGGTGCCAACAGGCATGAATCAACCAGGATCTCAATACATGGCAGAGGCTAGAGTTCTGTGAAAGGACCTCTCGTTACTCTGTTCTTAAAATATTTGAAAAACAAGTTTTTCCTGCTTTACATGTTCCATTTCTCATTTGTGTGTTACTTAGCTATGGGAAAAAAGGCCAGCCTTTGAATGCAGACCTATTATTTCATGTTTTACATCTCTGTAAGACCTTTCATATAAACAAAAATCATAAATCAGAAGTTAAAAATGCTGTGCGAGACCATGTGTCTAAGCGGTCCATGTGGAAACCACTAACTATCGTTTATGAAGAGATGACACAGCTGGTTTGGTTGTGGCAGGACATGCTGCCGACATGCCGTGTTTCTGGGTCAGAGGACTTCCCACTGAGTGAAGGTGCTGCTTTCTGAATTGGGCTCCATCCACTTAAAGTACTAGATCAGTCAGCGTACCTCATCCTCAAAGGGTAAGCTGAAGAGAGATGAACGAAGGGACTATTTGTAGACACATGGGCGGGGTTAAGAGACACAGCAAGCAATGGTGACACACCCCAAGGTAGCAACAGTGGAGAGCCCTTACCACATATGGACCTGGAGGGGAGAGGGGAGGGTGGGTCACAGTCTCCTACAGCTGTAGAGGAGGAGTGCCCAACAGGAATTAATGTGAACTATCACTGTCAGCAGTGGACCCAAGCTCCTGCCAACCCAAGGCCTGGCAGGGGCATAGCTGGTGGAATAAACACCCCCCAAAACTCTTTCCTCTTACCCTCCATGCTGTTATCTCCCATCCACTGAACCTAATTGGAAGCCAGGGGACAAGAGAACCATCTGTTGCTATCCATGGAAGACAGGCTCCCAGATCACAAAGCAGGGTGGGGATGGGTGGAGAATGGGTCAGAATATCCAATATAGTCATATTTAAAAATATTTGGCAGAATTCTCTTGATATGAGGCTTTATGTAGACAATGAAAGCATTTATGAGAATGATAGAATTTAAATAATGGCATGTGCTATATGAATTGACAGCATTCTCACAGGCAACAGGGAGAAGTACCCAGGCAACATGGAAAAGTACATATATATGGTATTTGCATATATCACAAAACATCATTCCTGTTTCCCCAGGGAATTTATAAAATTATTAGCCAGTTAGTGGTAAGGGAATGTCTCTGTCATAATCACATTCAGATTCTTGTTTCCTTGGGCTAGTTCTCTATCATCTGCTGGTCTGATGTGATGTGGTGGGACATCTTCCATGGCAGCCTGTGTTGGAGTGACCATGACTTTGTATGAGAATTTTTGTATTAATTAACAAAAATTCACTGTCCCTGTTTCTGCAGTTGTCCAAAGTTCATAGATCAAATACAGAGTTTTCATAAGTATTTCTATAGCCTTGGCTATCTTTGTTTTTCATGTGTACAGATGAGTGCAATGCTAATCTTCAGCAAAATGTACTTTCCAACATAAGCCTTGAAATTTTTAGTCAATTAATTAAAGGTATCCCCTCTTATGATCTCCATTCTCAGTGGCAATAGAAGAGATTTCATATTCATGTAATAGAAGAAATTATATATGCATCCCAGCTTTTTTGGAAGGGAAAGTCTAAAAAATTTCTCTTAGGAAAGTACTACCTTAAATTCCCCTGCTTTGTTGAAGCAGTTCACTCTCTACTTCCTTATATACATCTCCCGATATTCTTCTGTGCATTCCTTATATACTTATCCATAATGTTGTCCCAGGTGTGGCATCTTTTAGTTTGCCCTTTGTCTATTTCACGCCTTCTTTCACATGGGCTATGCATTGATACAGATATTTATTTTGGGAAAGGGAGGAAGAAGGTACTTATTTGGACAACAGTAAAGGATGGCACTTAATTTATACTATCATCCCTAGGTTTCCTTGTATGGAGAAGAATGGAGATATAAAGCTGAAGGTTAACGTTTAGGCTATAGTTACCTCTGTGCAATTAAATTCATTCCTTTGATATCATTTTCTCCATGGAGTTAGCCAACTCAGGCAACATGGAGAAGTACAATACCCGTGAAGGATTAGTACATGCTATATAGTTCACAGGAACAGCAGGAGACCTTTTGAAACTGCTAAACTTGCTGAAATGTTTTAACTGAAGAACTTTAAGATTGCCACATCATGTTAAAACTTGAGGAGAAGTAACCATGACCTTGACATACTAAAGATAAGTTGTGGTTTGTGTGCTTAAGAGGACAGTGCAATTAAAAATATTTATGTCATTGCTCTTCAGAGAGCCCTGGACATTAGCATGAAGTTATCAAGCATCAGAAATTTCAAAAAAGCAGACAGGGGAGAAATTCTCAATAGGGCGGTCTTGGAATTTAGCTACAGAAGTGTTGCATCTTTGGCAAGTATGAAGTCACCATGAGGACATTCCAGGCAACTGGGAAGTTACTGGTGGGCTGATAAAGCAGTTGAATTATAATATGGATCTAATTCTTCCATCAGCAGCAATTGTAAGACATATATCAGAAATTTATCACCTCCTTTTTCGAGAGACCTCCAACTAATAACTAGCCATGCTATTTTCAATCTTCCTGGCGTCAGTGGTAGTCTAAATAAATCATTTCTAAACAAATATGTTTAAAACTTTTTACTTTATTTAAAATGATACATTTGACTAAGAAAGTCCTTATCAAATTGTAGTGGTGCCATTTGCCCTGTCGCTCTTTCCTTTAGAAACCCCTATTTTTAGAGATTTGTTAACTCGGATTTCCTTGAGGGAGGAACCTTGGCACTCAAGCTAGTGAGAGAGAGTGACAGTTATTCATTGTTATTACTTACTCCTGCTTCTTTTTTTTTTTTTCAGTGCTTTATTTCCAAACTGAATTATGGGAAAGCAAACAAAAGCCTGAAGTAAGTTTAGGGCAGCTGTTTTTTACCAGTAGCTTGAGCTTTAATTACAAAACTGAAAGATCAAAATTATATACTACTGAGAAAATGTACCAAGTCTGTGCTTCACATGGAAATGTTTCCTGATGCCATCTCCTTGCAATCAACCAAATTTCTCTTTCTCTGTCGCGCACACATACACACAAAATCTGAAGTCCTTGTAATTCTCTTGACTTAAATCCTTCCCTATTCCCTTTGTTATCTGTATGTTTAGATCCGTTTGTTACTCTTTAACATCATATGGATAAAAAAAGTTCCTTTTTGAAACATCTTAGATTAATTGTAGCAAATAGTTATTTTGAGTTAAACAGTGAATTGTTCGAACATTAAAGAATTGAGAGTTTGGTTTTAGCCAAATTTGATATGCCTATGAAACAACCAAGAGGGGTTGTCAAGTGGTGGTTGATAATTTGGAAATTGTATATAAAATTGATCTCCTATCCTTTGGCCAGCATTGTATGGGAGTCATGGATTTGGTAAGTGTATCCAAAGGAACCAGGGAGAATTTTACTTGTGAGGTTATTCTTATCCAAGATCATGGAATTGGACCAGAGGGAAAATGCCAGAGGTCTTATATTGAGAAAGGTGCTGATGTGAAAGTGGGTCCAAGGGGAGCTGTGAATCAAGGGGTTTGGTTGAGAAACTGGAGGCAAGAAACAGACATCAGTGGGTTAAGTTGAGGGAAGAGACAGCCTGAGAAGAAGGAACAGTGTGGGAATGGGTAAATATTGATTGTGTGGATGAAGTTTGGAGATACGGGCCAACGCCTCTGGCTTCTTTTGATATGTTCCAGTGTGTATTTGCATAATGAGCTAGAGTCATTTAGAGTCACTAGTGTAGGCTGAGCACTCTTTATTTCATCCAAAACTTGAAATTTCTAGTTTTATTGGTACCACCTCTGTCTTTAGATGGTAAGTTGCTAGAATGTGGCTTGTCAGGGTGTGTGTGTGTGTGTTTTCTATGGGCTTGTGGGAAAAGGAGCCTGTAATGTCTTCAGTTTTTGACTGAGTCTGTCAGGTAGTGTCTCAGACATGTGGCAGGATCAGTCACACAAAGACAATGGTTTGGAAGAGGAGTCACAAATTCAAGAGTCAGGACAAAGCTGAATTACTGGACCAATTCTTCCAATTAGGGTAACTGGAAAAATTGGACTGAATGTTAAAAAGCATCTGCTGTAGGCAAAGGAAAAAACAAAAGAGTGAAGACTATACTGGGCTAGGACCTAGGGGAGTTCAGAGGCCCAGGGATGAGTTTTTGGTCGCTTAACTGAATTGCTCCTTCTGGAGGGTGTGGCTGAGAGTTTTGACAGTGTCAAATGATGGGGGCGGGAACTGGAGTACGGGGTCATCAGGGGTGAGGTGGGGCACTAGTGATCTCTCAACATTTTGGGTTAGGAATCCGAAGAACTGAATCATAAGACTAAAGGAAACTGGGAGAAGTCATGCTTTTTTGGAACTGCAGCTCAGCTGTAAATTATTTCTATTTCTGAAATTAGAATGAAGTGAACTCATATTGCTAACTCCCCTAGCTGCATGACAAAATTGAGATTAAATCCTCTCTGGGGGAAGATATCATCATTCTATACGTAAAATGATTTCTACAAACAATTCTGCAAATACAGTACTTGGCAAACAATAAAAGGTAACCAGATACCTAAAAATATAAGAAAATATTATCAAAAACAGCAGGAAAAACAGACCATATAAACAAACCCACTGAGGCTCCAGATACTGGTGTTGCCAGATAGAGATTTTAAAATAACTATTCTTGTTATGTTTAAGAAGATAAAAAATAAGACTGAGAATTTCTGCAGAAAATAGGAAACTATAGGAAAATAACCAAAAGGAAATTCTAGAACTTAAAATTGTAAAGCCAAATTTATGGATTCAGTGGATGGGGTACAGAGCATATTAGACCCAGATAAAGAGAGAATTCACAAACTGGAAAGTAGATCAGCAGAAGATATCTGGAAGGAAGTACTGAGTGAAAAAAAAATGGAAAATACAGAAAACAGATAAAAAACATAGAAGATAGATCTAATATATTCATAATTGGAGTCTTGAAGGAAAGGAGATACAAAGCTGGGAAGAGCAATATTTAAAGAGATAATGGTTGACAAATTTCCAAACCTATTAAAGGCACCAAGCCATGTATTCAAGAAGTGCTATTTTAGGAGGATGAATAATAATAAATCCATCTCTCAGGTACAAAAAGCAAAATATTATAAGCAGGCAGAGAACAAGAGAGTAGAGCTAAAGGAGCGTAACTAAACGGACAGCTGACTGCTCAGCAAAATCAGATATGAAATTGGAAAACAAATAGGAATCAAATCAGGAAACAAGATTAGATTTAATGTCCAGGAAGCTAGAACCAATGGGAGTAGCTAAAGTAATAGAAAAGGACAGAAGAAGTGTTGTGGGAAGATGATAGAAACCTTGAAGTGAAATAACTTGGTACAAATTGAGGAGTTGTGTACATGAAGAACCGATTGCATTTGTGGACTCCTCCTAACGTCTTTAGTGATTAAGCACATATATGTTGGTCACAGATTCCTGGAAGTTGGCTTTTTATCCTTGGTCTTCAATGCTCTTTGTTATTCAAGGAAAAGAGAGACGTTACATAGCATTGTTCCTGACCCTTTCACAGGTTATATTATCTTACATACGTCTTTTAATAGTTAATGATGGAGAAAGTAGCATGAACCGAGGCCTTGCCTTGCTTGATGCAAGAGAACTTGGCTAGTCACCACCTCTTATAAACCTAGTCCAAAACAGTCACTATTATGCTATTCAGAACTCCCAGATAGTAACATATGACTATGAAAAAGTACATTCTATTTAAGAAAGCAGAAAGGAAACTCATTCCAAAGACCCAGGTCAAAAATATTTAGCATGAAAAAATATTTTAAAAATCTTGTGATTTGTGTGTTACCACCAAGAGAAATATCCTTGACTTCAGCAATCTTTGAAGTCAAGAATTGGTTCTGGTTAACATTTGCCTATAAAAATGGAAATGGTGAGCCAACCCTGGTTGCCTAGTGGTTAAAGTTTGGTGCGCTTTGCTTCGGCAGCCTGGGTTCAGTTCCTGGGCGTGGGATGACACCACTTGTCTGTCAGTAGCCATGCTGTGGCAGGGGCTCACATAGAAGAACCAGAAGAACTCACAACTATACACAACTATGTATTGAGGCTTTGTGGAGGAAAAAGAAGAAAAAAGGAGGAAGATTGGCAACAGATGTTAGTGTAGGGCAAATCTTCCCACACCAAAAAAAAAAAAAAAGGAAATTCTCTCTTTAAAATAAAAAATGGAAATGTTCCCCTCCCTCTTAATAAAACCAATGACTTGTAACCATACTCTAAAGAAAGTCTTCTCAGCTGCCAAAATGCTATAAGGGCCAGCCCCAGTGGCCTGCTGGTTTAGTCTAGCATGCTCTGCTTTGGCAGCCTGGATTTGGTTCCCAGGTGCAGCCATAGACCATTTGTTGGTGACCATGCTGTGGTGGAAACTCATATACAAAATAGAGGAAGGTTGGCACAGATGTTAGCTCAGGGTGAATCTTCCTCAGCAAAAAAGAAAAACAAAAAGCTAAAAGCCATCTCTTATATTTCCAAGTCATTGTAAGAACTAGCATGTTATATATTAAAAACGTATCACAAATAGTATCATGCCTGCTTCAAATCTTTTAACAGCTTTCAACTGCATCTATTCTCATCCTATTGCCTACACAATCTACATGATTTGGCCCCATCTATTTGACAGCAGGATAAAGAAAGCAAGCTAAAGAAAATATTTTGGCAGATGAAAGCCCATAATTAATGAAGGTGTTTATGTTGAGACCTCGGACAACGCGACTGCCAAAAGTTGTATCTGAAATTTGAGATGCCCTGAAATAAAGATAGACTCAGTGAGCATTTTCCAAATAGATCCAGTTCAGACGAGGACAAATGAGTAAGGGCTGAACCAGTTGTTGAAAAAAGATCAAGAATTAGTATGACTATGTGACACTGACCCAGTCAGGAAGAAATGTAGGATTGAGGTAATGAACAGATTCAGGACCCGGCGCCTTTCCTTGGGCCTTGCTTCCTAAGACCCACAGAACTTGAGAGGAAAACTTTCCTGCCCCTTTGACGAGCATGCAGCTTTGCGTGGAAACCCTTGGCCAGAAATAAAGATGAGCACGTATGAGTGTCTTAATTCTATTATGTAATTGATTAATTTAAAAAAATGAAGAATTATTGAAGCAGATGACCATTTAATACAGCATCCTGTGACCAACGTTTTCTTTCTGTCAGTCCTTAATGCTAAAGGGATCAATGTTAGAAACTGTTCTTGGCTGACCGTTAAGCTAAGTGATAATCTTTAAAATCCCTTGGAATATAAATCCTCTGAGACTGGGCTGATGGGAAGCAGCAAGGAAAAGAAATTCAAGGACTCTTTGCAGGCTTGGCTTTTTACCATCTGCTTGTTGATTCATTGGTCCCATTCCTTCCTCGTCTGTTTATTTGCGTAGCAGTACCAGCTGCCCCTTCGAATTTGAATTGCCTGACTTAATCAGACAGGCTCCTGATTGAGAACTGAGTTACAAATTGGCAGATGAATACCGAATTGTTTTTAATAAGACACAGAGTTCTGGTGCTTCGTGCTCATGCTATAACTGTGTGTTGGCAGCTACAATAACCAGCAGCGTTCCTTTCATCTCGAAGAGAAAGGCAAAAGGCATTCACAGGAAGCCTTTGAATTTTGTACTCAGAATTTCCACTCATCTGCCTAATGTTCTTTTTTTTAATTAGAGGGATACACATATGACTTAATTAATCAAGCCTGTCTTAGGGAATTATGCATTTATTAATGGTTTCTGCACTCAAGCACGTTATTAAGGGATTTGTGCTAAGCACCTGACATAAAGCAGACTAATTTTGCTTGCTTTGCTTAATGTATTGAGAAACGGCATGTTGATCAGATTTCAAAACATTCAAGCTATGAACTAATGTCCTATTTAGAGGGTTTAAAAATTCAAATGCGTTGGCAATCCTGCCTTGTGATGCTTTCTTTACAGGGCACTCCATGCAGGAAAGGAAGAATAATTTGATGGAAGGAACAAGCACTGCATAGTCAAAGAAAAAGAAAGTGTTGAGGGGAAGCCCCTGAGGGCAGGGCAGGGCCTTTGGAGATGGAATTTGTGGTACTTTGCTTTGGAGTTTCCGTAGTTTTTGGTGACCATATCTGAACTGACCTTGCGAAGCCCACACTGGATGTACGAATGGCTGAAATGACTGGTTTGCACCCACTATATCATACAGACCTTGTCAGAGGATTGTGTGTGTGAATCCATGTTCAAATGGCTGATGATAATTGTATTCTGAGGTCCTTAGACTATTGACTGTTTCAATCGTTTTTATTTGTGACTGATTAAAAATATACTACTTGGTATGGTCAGTAGAATTAGTAGAAAGACATTCTATTTTGAACTAGAAATTCCCGCACATAGACCACAAAAATTTAATGCATCAAAATTCTCATTCTTATGGTGTCAATAGCTGAAAAACAACAGGAGAAACACCTCACAGAAGTCTCTCTACGCATCTACAATGAAAAGAGCCTGGTTTGACCAAAGGGAGAACGATCTTCATGAATTCAGGGCATTTTTCAAGTGTCTCGTTCGTACCAGATAATGACTAGATGATGTCATGGAAGGGTAGCTCCCCATGGGCTGCAAACACTGAAGTCCTGCCATTAGCACTGTCCTAGGAGAGCAGAGAACAGAGGACCTGAGGTCAGTGTACCATGGTGGTTAAGAGAAAAGCCTCTTGAGCCAAAAGGCTGGCCTGGATTGGAATCTTGGCTCTACCACTTAATCGTTTAGCAGCCATGCACGGCTCACGTAGCCTCCCCAGACCTCACCTCTAAAACGGGGATGACAATACTACCTACTATCTAGACATGTTGTAATGATTGAATGTGATCAGACAACTAAGCACTCAAAGTATGTTCACATTATCATTATTAATCAGTCATCAGTCATGTGCTAGGAGAAATATCTCTTGTTGTGCTTCTATTTTATGCAAAATCACTTATACCATTGGCAATATTTCCTCCCTGTATTGGTTGGTAGAAACCTCTGTTTAGAATTTGTAGCTCATGTCTGCCAATTACATAGGACTTTGTTGCATGTGTTTTTTGTACTACAAAGCTGGCTTCATCTTTATTTTCTTATCTTTATTAACCTTTCATCCTGTTTTTCTTTATTCTGTATTGAAAGAAAATCTAAATATATTGTTTCCTTTCTCTGGAATGCTCTCCTCTCCTGTTGTTGGTTAACGTCTATTCATTCCTCAGATGGTCCAGGGATCCTTTTTCTTGCCCATTGGACTGCGTCGCATCCCTTCTTGTACACTCCCATAGTGTTCTCTTTTTGTTTCTTATCTCTTCTTACCATTGAAAGGGTATAGCCATGTCATGAGGTGGAAAAAACTATTGTTACTTTGCCAGGTAACAGCAGCCTTCTCTTTAGAAAGAGAATGTACTTGTTGGGAAAAGACCTGAGTATGCATTTGGAGTTGAAGCCAGCCGCTTGAGGCACTGCACTTGGTCTGTGCTATATACTCAGCAGAAGGGAAGATCTGCTCCATGAGACAGAGGGAGAAGAATTTGGAACCCTTGCTGAATTATCATATTTTTCAATTCTGTAATCTATAAATTCTATTCCATAATGGAACTTAGGAAATAAATAAGGGACATTGGAGGAGCTGGTGAGGTGAGATTGGAGGAAGGTTGTGTATCATGCAAAGGGACCTGCTTCTTGGGATCCATCTGAAACTTTCAGTAATGACCAGTGATCCCAAAATGCTCAAGTTAGGTGATTTTGTTGTTGGGAAAACTGAATCAGGTGGACCCAGTTTCATGTAGGGATTAAAGTGGTGCCTAGCCAAGGCACATATAAGGAAGCCAGCGCCCAAGGAGCCGGGAGAGTGTAAGGCCCTCCCTTCCCCACACAGAACTGGTCGAAATCTTAGGGGAGAATTCAGTCAGTTATGATCATGGCATGGGGGTCAGGAGGGCAATTCAAGACAATTCATCAGGTTCTCAAAGGGATGGAAAGCTCCAGCTGCCACGTGGGTTACATCTATTCCTGTGATTATTATTTAATATCTGTCTTCTTTCCGTGAGGGCTGAGTTTGTGTCTATTTTGCTCACTTTGATTTCCTGGCACATAAATTCTCAGTAAACATTGGTTGAATGAATTATTGTTGTACGTCTCCTCAGGTTCTTTTGGGAACACAGCTTGTAAGAAGGACAGTTGGAAGGAAGGAACAAAGTGAGAAAGGGGGCAATAAACTGTCCAAAGTCACACAGCAAGTAAGTGTTGAGCCAGGATTTGGACACAGACAGCCCATCTTTAGCCTCTTCTCTTATACAGTATTATCATCCCTATGTTTTTAGATTTTGAGATTCAAAGAAGTTCAGAAATATGTCTACTCAAGGAGATACAGTCAGTAGTTCAGGGAGATGGGATATGAATTTTAATTTCTCTGACTCCAAATTCTGTTTTTTCTACTACCTTATTTTATTTGGGATATTTCAGTTGTAAGTGACAGGAACCTCAGTTAAATGGGCTTAAAACACAATAGGGAATTAATTGGCTCTTTAAGTCTTGAGGATGATAGTCTCAGGCATGGCTGGACCCAGGAGTTCTAAATTATGTCTGTTGATCTCAGATAGACTTTCTCCATACAACTGGCAGTTTAAGATCCCAATACTGCTATCTTAGTAGCTCAAGGGAGAGAAAACAGTTCTCCTTGATACTCAGGCTGATGGTCCTTGAGAGTTGCCTGACTGGCTCAGGTTGAGTAGTATCTCGCCCTGCCTAGAGGAAAGGGGTGCCTGATGGGTCAGCTTAGGTCATGTGCTTGATGCCTTGGCAGAGGAAATAAGGCTCATATAGCCAATCCCACCATGATCAGATACCCTAGGAGAGGGCTTCCAAAAGGAGAGACTGTGAGGTAAATGAATAAATGGCAGATGTTCACTCCCACTTGTTTCTGATGCTATATAGAAAAACACTTAAGAGCATGGGTTTTTGGATTGTTCACAAGCAATGGATTCCCAATTACTTCACTTTCCACTTGTGTCTCTTGAGCAAGCTCCTTACCCATGTGAACCTTGTTAAGTTTCTTCTGTGAATGATCTCTCATACAATATTATTGTGGTGAATAAATGAGTCAATGCGTGCAAAGCACTTAGCCCAGTGTACAGAATTACAGTTCTATTATTGCTATTAGAAGCACAAGAGAAAAAATTAGGGGGTGCTCTCAAATCTGTAATGGTTTTGAGAGATTGTGCATACCTTGAGATGAAAATTTTGAGATTACATTTAATCAAGGAATTATTCATTGTGGAAGCTGCTCAACAAACCTTGTTATTAACTTTATTGACTCCTAATTATGATTATCATCTTTTTCCATCATCAATATAGAATATGCTTACCCCTTTGAGACCTTGCTTAACCAATTAATTGCTCTATCACTTTTTTGAGACTCAGATGATTTTGGTTTTTCTCTTAGTCTATAATAATTTACTTTAAACCACCCCTCTTTTAAAACAAAAGCAACCACCACCACCACCATTGCTTTTACCATCTTTCAAGGTTTCATGCCGTATCATAAAAAGACCTCTTGAAAGAATAATTTACCTTTACTTTCTCTTCTCAATTCTCAGTGGTTCCTTAAGCATCTTAGTTTAGTTTCTGCAGACACCTCTGCATCATTTAAGCTGCTCTCGGCAGTGAATGATACCTTGGCCTAGTGATCAAGGGACAATTTTTAGAACTTGTTCTACTTGATTTCCAAGTGAGTGTCCCTGAACAGACAAGCCTGTCCCCTCAACCCCAGATTGTACATCTGAGGCTTCACACATCCATCATCATGAGAGAGGCACTGCAGAGAAATGGAATGGATGGACTGGCGCGGAATTTGGGCTTCCCCATCTTACTTAAGGTGAATTCAGGGATGGTAGACAGCACGCTCCCTTCCTGCAGAAAATCTTCTCTAGATGCCTCAGGGCCTTTAGTTCCCATCATTAGTCATTAGTTTGGGTTCTGGCATGGAAATACGCCCTCTGAAGGAAATCAATTTATGGCATTGTCAACTATTATTGGCTTTTAAAAGAGCTAAGGTATGGCCCTGAGAGAATGGGATACAGAAAAAAATACATTTTGAATAATTAAGGATAAAGGAGTATTGGATGACTGGAATATGTTTCCGGTAGCAGGATGTCAATATGAAATAAGGATACTGGGGACCATGATGAGAGAAGTAAATTATTTCATATATTTCACCCTGCCATCTAACAAAGAGAAAAATAGAAACCTCCACATTACCACCACTGCTTATTGAAATCTTTCTCTCTGTCAGGCATCTTACCAAATGTATGGCATGCACAACTTAACTTTATCCTCACAACCCTGTAAATTAAATACAATTAACTTCTTTTCAAAGGAAACTGAAGGTGTAAGAGATTAAGCAATTGGCTGAAGCTCATAGAACAGGTAAATGACTAAACTTAGGTTTGACTCATTCGTTCAACAAATACTGCTTGAGCAACATGCGACAGGCGCTGTTCTTCCTTTGGGATTTAACAGTGAGCAAAACATAAGCTCTCACTGGGCTTATATCCTAGTAAGTGAGATAAAAAAGAATTTCACAGCACTTGCGAAAGACTGATTGTTCATAGCATCAGACCAGTTTTAAACCAGTTCAATTGATTAACAATAACTTGCATCAGTAAGCATACTTTTGTAAGCCAGCCTGATACAGCTTCTCACTTCCGAAAATCAGCCAGTTTTAAGCAGACTCACTCCGTAAAACACACTCTGAAAGCCAACTGAACATAGTCTCACCTGAGCACCCATGCTTTTAGAGATGATATCAACTCCCTTGAACATCTGAGAATCTGCCAGTCTGAGCTCCACACTGCTCAAAAATCCCGTCTAAAATCAGTAGTGTGATTTGCTGGGGGAGATTGGGCCTGGCCAGTATAACTATCTTGTTTTCCGGAAGGGAATACTTGCATTGCCGAGCAAAGAGGCAGACGTATAGAAGTTGAACTTGAATACTGATTTATAGAGCTGTGTTAATAGCTATAATGAAAGATTTTTCAAAACATCAGAAATACGGATAAGTATTTATTGTGGAATTCAAGATTTCTTTAAGATAATTTTAAATATCAGATTTGGAATAACATGTTTGTAACAACTAGTTAACTCATTATTAACCTTTCAATTGAGGGGGAAATGGTTAAAAGAAGCAAGAAGGGAAAGGCCAGGAGAGGATTTAAGTAACCAAACTGTGCATAATTAAGAAAGTTACATTGAGAGAATAAGAGAAACAGAAGATGCATTACATGAGGTCATTTTAGAAGCCTTTTTCGTTGAGATGATTGGCCAAAATGTAAAATTATAAATAAAATAAAGACAAATCAATAGGTGAGTTTAAAATAGACTTCAGAAAATTTTCAAATGAGATTCTGGAGTAGGTTGTACTGCTGAAGTGAAAAGAGCCTTGTCCTCTCTTTTTATAAATGGGCTCAGACCGAAGTAGTCAGAAAAAATAAATTGGAATTGGAAATTGCCAATTTAGAAGATCTCTAACATGTGGTAAACATTTTCAAAGAATAGAAATAAAGTAAACAAGCTAGAAATGAAAATAAACTTTGGACTCTAGCTAAAACCACTAATTCCTGAAATAAACATGAGAAAAAAAGTCTTCTATTATGTAAGAATCAGGAGCTCATAAACAAGGATATCTATAAGATATTGCAAGGAGAAGGGTCACTGGAAGAGCCAACGTCCCATATTGTTTAAGAAGCAAAAGGTCAACTGTCCAAAATATGTCCAATAATGCTACTTTGAGGAACACGTTAGTGCCCAAGAGTTCCCTGTCCTTCTTCTGAACTCACAAGAAGCATGATCTAGAAATAGAAATGATCAACACTACAGTTTCTTGTTGATTTGGTACCACTCTAATTATCATTAACTCCACCACCATAGATTCTTAGTCCCCTCAGAGTATTGAAACCACTCAACTAGTGGGAATTTATAACAACCCTAAGCCTTTCTCATGTCTGAGTTTTTAAATATTGCTTTGGGACCATGATCAGAAGGATACTCCTTTCTTCTCTGTGACTCACCCTGTGTACATGTAATAAAGATCTACCGCCAGATACAACGTACTGCAGAAGGATTTTTGTGAAAGTCCCAGAAAATTCCTCCTCACACAAGCAAATTATAGCTAATCTGGATTTACCGTTAGTACATATGTTATGTATGATTCAAGACATAGCTGGAGACTAGCTGTGGTTCTAGAATCTCTATGTCAAGAAGACTCTATGGACATAGGCGAAAAAATTGGAGCACAACTCATATGAGTTCAAATTGATTCTTCTAACCCTTACCTAAAATTCTTCAATATCCCCTTAAAACTGAAGCCAAGAAAGGATTTAGGCCATTGTGAGCAGCTTAGTAGAGAAAGGACTAATTATTACTTGCATCATTCTCAAAACTGTGGAAAGGTGGAACGGACAAATGACTATTAAAACTGCAATTATCCAAACTATCAGATGCCCTTGAACTCCTGTGGCTTGAAGTAATATCCTTGGCTCTTAGCCCTGTGCTCTTCTCCCTCAGGAACTGATAGATGGTCTTCCTATGAACTAGTCACTGGCAAGCTCATGTGACCATGAGTATCTCCATCCACATTTTTTTTTTATTGTGGTAAAATTTGATTGACATGACCTTTACACATAGCCATTTTTAAGTGTACAATTCAGTGACATTAAGTATGTTCATAATATTGAGTGTCCATCATTGCTATTTCCAAAACTTTTTCATCTCATGAAACAGAAACTCTATAACCATTGAGGAGTAAGCCCCCTTTCCGCTGTTCTCCCAGCTCCTGGTAACCGCTATTTTACTTTTTGTCTCTGTGAATTTGCCCACTGTAGATAACTCATATAAGTGGAATCATAAAATATTTGTCCTTTTGTGTCTGGCTTCTTTCACTTAGCGTAAAATTTTCAGGATTCATCCATGTTGTACCAAGTATCACAACTTTATTCATTTTTGCAATTGAATAATAGTCCATTTTACTTATATGCTACATTTCATTTATCCATTCGTCTGTTGATGGACAATTGAGTTGTTTCCACCTTTTGGCTATTGTGAATAATGCTGTCAACTTTGGCATACAAGTATTTGTTGGGACTTCTGTTTTCAAATCTTTCAAGCATTTACCTGGGAATAGAATTGCTGGGTCATATGGTAATTCTGTTTAACTTTGTAAGGAACTGCCAAACAGTTTTCCACAGTGGCTGAACCATGCTACATTATCATACATACGTATTTTCCCCCATCCATCCATTTTTGATAAAAATACTATATGAGTTGACCTATTTTACAAAGACTAACCCATCATCCTCAGTCCTGTTATTAACAGGTGTATGCTGCCTTTCCTCACTAACCAACTTATCAGCCCCTCCTCGATTTTCAATTGGACGATCTGAAGTATTAGAAAAGACCTAGGAGAACTGCTGCCCTGGAATCGCAGGGAAGGCTCCTGACCAGGCGCTGTCAACCGCGAGCACAGCAATTAAATGAAGAGGAAATAACCCTCGGATGTATGGTCCCAACTAAACCACTATCACCCGTCCAGCAATAATTGCAAAGTTAAACCCATTAAAGACTTAAACTGACATTCTGCAGAGAACTTTCGGAAGCAGACAGTCTCAGAAACTGGCTGTTAATCCAAGATCATCTGAATAAGCCAATGATAATGTGAAACAACTTCTAAGACCATCAGAAAAAGATTCTCCTACATGTCACACTCCTTTACATACTCCTGTTTATTATCCTTTCGGTTTTAGTTTTCCTTTTTGCTGGCTTATAGGCTTATAGGTATGAAGGTTATACACTTCTGACTTCCCTATCATGATCTTCCTACTAATAATTATGACTTGCCTAAGTCTAGGCTTTACTAGCGATGGTCATCATTGTCTCTATCATCAGCCCTCTAAAGCTTTTTCTAGTTGCTGCCAATTTGAAAGACTGTTGGAAGTATAACTCCATGACAACTCCTGGAAAAGAAAGAAATAGCCGCATTTGTAATTACACTATTAAAGTCAATCTTTGCTTAGATTATTCTAGTCAACAAATAGTCTTAAGAGCTGTTAGACTTATATCTTTTGGACAACATACAGGAAAAATTTGCTGAAACAATTCCTACGTTGTTTCCTTTGCAGTAATACTCCAGATCAAATCTCAAAAAAGACTCAAATATTTAAAACCATATTATTTTTATAAAATGATTCAACACCCAAAATGTTCAGGAATAGAAATAATGGAAGATGATACGTAGTCATATTATGCTAACCTCACCAATAAAGATATTCATTATAGAAAAAGCATAAAGAAAATTTCTTGTGTGCAAAGAGGGGAAGAGGGATTGCTCTCTCTGTATATATCTCTATATGTTGATATATCTCTACTTATCTCTATCTTTCTATATCTATCTATCTATCGTCTGTCTATCTGTCTGTCTATCTATCTATCTGTCTATCTATCTATCTACCTATTTTCCTCTGACAGGGGGCATGCGGTGTGGCGTGTAGCAAAAACTGTTCTGACCACACTCATCAGCCATATACCTATACCCGGCTCCACTAAAGTTAATCACATATCCCGAGAAGTTCCTGGATTCTTATTTTTATGTGAAATCAGGCTTCTCGATGCCTACTCGAGGTCATGGCTTATTGTACATGGAACTGTTAGTTAGAATGTTCCACTGCTGTGACAATCCAGTATCCTTAGTGGGTGGTGTCTCCTTACAAAGAATCTGAAGAGATAGCAGTCTTCCCAGGAGTATGAACAATAAGAGATGGAATAGATTTCTAAGGTATCAATTCTGTTACAAGGAGTTGGAAGACTTGAGGTAGTGTTAAAAAATTTGCTGGGCGCTGGCCTGGTGACGTAGTGGTAACTAGCCTGAATGCACACTTACTTCACCTAAAATGATAATATCGCAGCATCAGCTAACCAACGATAAGCTCTGTTTGGTGATGTGTTGGTTTGGCAGTGATGCCTCACATGCGACAGCCTGCAGATTTTATTTTTTAATCTGAACATTGGGAATTGAGCAAAGCATGTTTGTGCTATTTCTCCTGAAGGCAAAAAGTAATTTCTGAGGCATTAAATGTAAATTATTGGCCAATCGCTTATAAAGGAGGAACCTCCTCTATCAGATTCTATAACCACATTTTTTTTTTTTTAGGTAATCTCTATTTAAAGAAACAATTTCTTCTTAATATTTAAGGTTGAGAACTCCTCTTAGATATGAAATGCAGCTCTGCATGGTTTGGCTATGATTATTTAAATAATTATTTGCTTTTTAATCAATAGCACACACTCTTAACAAGGGGAAAGAAAGAAAAAATGTCCACTGAAGACAAGCAAATGTTGGACATTTTTTATCTGTTACAGAAAAGTGTATTCGTTTGGAAGTGATTTCAAGAGATGCCTGTCAGTGACTGTCAAATATTTTATGGACGGTAGACATAGAACTTACATTTTCATAGCAGAAGCATTATTATGTCAAGACCAACCGAAAATAGGGCTGTAATTCCTCTAGTTTGTGTCATTAGAAATCTTTTCCAAGACATAGACTTATAAGATGATTAGAATTTTGAACCATGACACAAAACTGGTGATTCATAAATTATACATGTGTCTGCATTGTTATCAAATTTCGTTGCCCTCTCTATGTAATTTCTAATGTGTTCTCAGTGTCCCTAACTTACATTTTATTTTTAAAAGAAAACTGAGTTTCAAAAAGAAGCCATACATACCCTATCTTCATAGAAAGTTTCATTTACATCTGCAGTAATGAGGTGAAGACAAACGAAAATGAACAGATAAAGAAAGTTACAGTTTCCTTATATCTTTCAGGCCCCACGTATTTACCCAGGTGAGAGATTTTCGTAGCGGCAAGAATTGAATTCAAAGGGTCTGAGTACTGTGAAATTTAGGATTGGACAGGAATTTAGGAAGACATCTATTTTCAAGAGAATCTCATTCCTTCACTGTCCTGAACAGATAGCTTTTTCTGGCTGGCATGTTCACCCAGTATTTCCCCTCGGGACACACTTACTCCTCCTTAATGCTAGAAAAAGGAAAGTGGGTCATCAATTCTTAATCTATTTAATATTCCTGACCATTTTGAGAATCTGCTAAAATCTGTGGTCAATTTCCCTTAAAAAAAGTCTACATAACTAAAGATACAATTGTCTATAAACAGTATTGGGGTTCATAGCTATGGATCTCAAGTCTCAACCTCAGGTAGGTCACATTTGTTCTTGGATTGTGATGGATGCTCTATCATTATTTGTGTTACTTAGAAGGCACAAATGGATCTAAATGGAATTATTTGAAGCAAAAGCATAAAAAACTTTAATTTCATTGTATCTGTATATAATTTCATTATGTATAAAATTTCACTATATATACAAAATCTTATATAAATATAATATCAATGCACTGGAGGATTCAATGAGGTTGAAGAATTGTAGTTGGACAGTCCTTGAGCAGGTGAGGTGAAAGTATGGATCATGGTGGACATAGTGCGGGTGTTTGACACGGGTGCTTTGAAAGTGGTGATAGAAAGGTCTAGGGTTTGTTCATGGAATAGGTGGCTGAAGAATAGCAGAGGATAGTATTATTTTAGGGGAGAAATTCAAGAAACTGAGGTCAGGGTATCACCTGGCTCATCCACATGGTTGTTGAAGCAACTGAGAGTGATAGCAGGTGTACTGGTTGAGAGCTAGGGAAATGATGAGATACTGGTTGATGGAAATGTCAAGGTCAGGTAGTGGGTGGTAGAGCCAGATGGTACAGGCTTCAAAGAACTGGGTTTTTTGTTTTTGAAGGAAAAAAAAGAGAGAGAGTTTTGAAGTGGCAATTTGGAGTAAAAGGAGCAACTACTAAATTTCTTGTGGCCATGGTGTATGGGTTATGAAAGTAAAGTGTTTCTACTTAAGAGCAGTGTTTTTAGGGAATGGTCAGATTTCAGTCAACAAAACAAAAACTAACATTTATTGAGTAATTAAGATGTGTCAAGCTTTGTTCTAAATGTTCTTAAGAAAATTACAGGCATGCTCAGTGAGGGTTTAGAATGGAGGGAATTTGTAGATCCCGTATGGCTCAGTGAAAGGGTTTGAGAGGGAGAGAAGGGTGATTAGATCATGTTGGGGGGGGGTGCATGCCTACATATGGGGATAAAAGCCCTTATGACCAGTGCTTTCTGTTCAAAGTGGGGTTCGTGGAACTGCAGAGTCAACATTACTTGGGAGATTATCAGAAAAGCAGAATTTCCTGACTCATCCCAGACTGACTGAATCAGAGCTGCATTTGTAAAATGTAATCTCAAGTGATGGCTATGCATATTAAAGTTAGAGAGAAACTGCTTTAGAGGACTATTGGGGCCTTTCAATTAAGAATAATAACCTAGTAAGAATGAGGAATATAGAGGTTGAAATTTTAGGGAGAATATGAGGATACATGTCCAGTTTTAATAAACTTGTCAGTAGATCTTTGTGAACATGATGTCGATATGTGCTGGGCACAAAACAAAGGTGTAACGGAAGCATCATGCAGTGAATTGAACTGAACATAGGTTGCCACTCCAATGAAACTTCTGATTCACGGGAAATTGCATTTCATGGACGTCTTCTCCCCAGGCACAACAGCATCGCTCACTTTGTGGTTTGAGTGAGTGAATGTGTGGGGCGTTAGCAGAAATTTCCAAGATGAGAAAATTGCCCATATGCAGCTGTTACAATAATTAAAGGCTTGAAATACTATAATAAATATCGTGTCTAATATTGTCTCTCTTCTCTACTTAACTTATCATTTAGACTCATGTTAGAAAGAGCCTCTCTCAGTGCAGAAAATGGAATAGGGTTTTGCCTTACATTAATATTTGTTTTTAGGGATTCTAACATAGTATTTGCTTATTATGGATACTTGATGGATATTTGCTTACAAGAAAAGAAAGAAAGAAATCTTAGAAAGATTTTTCTGTCTATGCCAAAAGCATACCTCAAAAGCTTTATATATAATCTGATAACATAGCTGATAAAAGTGAAATAATTCTGGTTTCATTTGCAAGGAGGTGTAAACTAGTGAGATATTCTAGTGAGGTTTTTAAGAAGGAGACGGCAGACAAGCCCACTACTATATTAGAAAAAGCTTTTAGACCTTAGAATAATACCAAACTGACTTTCAATTACTTGAACAATTACTGAAAATCTCATAATCTTTGATTATTTTGGATTATCAATGATACTTTCAGGTTTTCTAGGGGCAAGACAATTTAAGACTTGGAAAATGTCACATTTAATCAGAGGCTAACCCATTTTATGTAGGATTGAGTGAGAATGTAGAAAAATGGAAATCTCTCAGTTACTAGGAGACACTAGAATTTAAATTATTTAAAAATAGGTACATGTGACTCAATGACACAGGTTTACTGCATTTCAAGAAACATCTGTCAAGTTAAAAACCCTAGTGATTATGAGACAATAAAAGGGAGTTTAGTCCAAGAAAAGGAAGTGCTAAAATTTATGAAATAGAATGTGATAGATTGGTTGCCTCAATGGCCCCAATTAATGACTTTCCTATATCATGCTGCTTGTCCCATATCTTTGTAGTTCCTCCTACTCTGAATCTAGGCTTCGCTAAAATGCTATACACACGGAATACAGGTTTGCCTGATTGAGCTTGCTCTCTCTTGCTCTTCTGCCTTCACCATGGGAAAGTGCCTGGGATAGCCTGATGTATCATGTGACACAGAATAGAGTTGAGTCAGCCTGGCTGTCCCAGCTGAGGTCCCAGACATGTGAGAGAGCCTAGCCAAATTCAACAAAGCTGCCTAGTTAACCCAAAGCTGACCACTGACCATAGGTGAGCTCTGCCAAGCACAACTCAGATAAACAGAATACTCAGCCACTTAAACGTGTC
Organism: Equus asinus; assembly: GCF_041296235.1. Taxonomy (NCBI): domain Eukaryota; kingdom Metazoa; phylum Chordata; class Mammalia; order Perissodactyla; family Equidae; genus Equus; species Equus asinus. The sequence goes on from NC_091812.1 coordinate 23,373,522, forward strand.
ATGGGTAAAAATAAATACTTATTTTTGTATGCTTCTGAGGTTTTGTGGTTGTTTGTTATGCAGTATTATTGTGGCAAGAGAGAACTGACACACAAAGAAAGGTAAGCATCCTACAGTTCATTTGCAAGATATGACACTTTTCCTTTTGCTTTAGTTTCTTTTCATAAATGATGTATACACATAAATGCAAGCACACGGATTCAGGCTGAGCAAAATTCCATTAGAGTATTTTCAATTGTGTGAAAAACAAAGAATAATAGAGAGATGATAAATGTAGGAAAGTGGCTTCAATGCATGCATAGAAAAAGATGCTTATTTTCAATAATACGTGAGGCTTCAGTGTTTACTTACCTTTGTGTTGATATGCACTTCCTGTATGGGGAACTCTCACAGTAGTGTTATTCCTACAATACATGATATACATGTATGCTAAAGGAGTCTAGTTTATAATGAGTCCAATGTGTCCAATTTGTAATAAGATCATTTGGTAATTGATGTCATTGATGTTATAAAATTTTACCTTAATACTGTTACAATGAAAATAATAATATCTAGCAAATAGAGCATTTATTATATGCCAGGTATTGTTCTAAGTTTTTTACATATATTAACTCATATCATTTTCTTCAGATGTAGTAGCTACAATGATTTTCACCATTGATAGAAGAGGAAACTGAGGCACTGAGGGGTTGAGTGACGTGCTTAAGTTTGCACAAGATAGTAATTGGTGGAGCTGGGATTCAAATCCAAGTGGTCTGGCTGCAGATCCCACACTGCCTTTCAAATTTGTATTAGGCAGGGATATTTTTTCATTTACTAAAAGGCACACACCCAAGTGAGGGGAGAGCTCAATTGGAGAAAGAGTGGTGTCTATTATATTTGCTCAACATGAGAGAAGTTTTTGTTCTATTAAGAAATTTAACTTAGAAAATGAGAAATTTTACATGTATCTTGTAAAAGAGGTCACTGATCAGGTTTCTTCAGGGTAATAAATCTTTCTTCTGTTTGTCTTATTACTGTAGTCAGATGTGCTAAATCATATAGTTCAATTGTAATGTGTGACACAGCAGATTGGGTAAGAAGAGTAGGCATGAATACAAGAGGAATAATCAAAAGGGATAAAGTAGTTAGAATTAAATTTTAAACCTATAATGAGACTAGGTTAAGGACCTCATTCTTTAACTCAGCGGTTCTCTATATTTAGTATACATACAATGCACACTGCGGAAATCTGGATTTCACTTTCAGAGAGAGAATCTAGTTCAACATGTCTAGATAGGTGAAGAAATCAGCATTTACAAAGCATGCCAAGCAATTCTTATGTACATAATCTTTAGAGCAGCACTGTCCAATAGAATTCTCTGGGTTGAAGGAAATGTTCTCTATCTGTGTGGTCCATGTTCACCACATGTTCACTTGAGGAACTGGAGTTTTAATTTTACTTAATTCAATTTCAGTTTTAAGAAATTTGAGTTTCAATTGAAACAGCCACGTGTGGCCAGTTTTTTTTGGAATGGACAGCTCTAGAGCATGGGCCAGCAAACGATGGCCACATGGCCAAATCTGGCTGTGCCCATCTGTGTACGTGTTGTTTATGGTTACTTTCACTCTACAAGAACAGAGTTGAGTAGTTGAAACAGTTACCACGTGGCTTGCAAAGCCAAAAGTATTTACTATCTCTGGTCCTTTACAGAAAAGATTTGCTGATTCCTGGTCTAGAGCATTCTTTGGGAAACAATGCCATGTAATTTGGGTTTTCTTTTGAAGGTAATGGGGAACCAAAGAGTTGTTTTTATAGGAGAATATGAATGAATTGAATAATGATATCTAATTTGCAAGGCTATCATGGACATTTTTAGTAGAATGCACTGGAATCACAACAATCAAGACTTTAAATAACTAATATTTCAGGCATTGCTTTTTTCATATCTTGACATTCTTGGGCTTATTTATAAGATTTAAAAAATCAGTTTTAAAGACTTTTCTAACTCCATCATCTCTATCATTTCTGGGTCTATTTCTATTGATTCAGTTTTCTCTTGAATAAAGGTTGCATTTTCCTGCTTTTTGGTAAGCCTAGGAACTTTTCATTGGATTCTCAGCATTGTGACTTCTACCTTGTCGAGTGCTTGATTTTGTTGGGTTCTTTAAAGAGTGTTGGACTTTGTTCTGGCATATAACATGGGATCAGCTCCATCCTTTTGAGGCTTACTTTTAAGCTTCATAATGACAGTTCCAGAGTAGCCTTTATTTGAGAGACAATTTAGCCCCTCTAGCAAGCTAAGACCCTTTCAAGGACTCTACCTTAGGCCCCACATATTATGAAGTTTCTCCCTTCTGGCTGGTGAGATGCCAACTATTCTCTGCCTTATTTTAGTTCTGAGTGTTGTTTGGCCTACTAATTTCCAGTGGTTCTCCCTGAAGCCTCATGAAGTTTTATTTAACACACACATGGATCAGTACTCAGGCAAAGACTAGACGGGAGCTTCCTTCTGGTCTCCAGAGCTCTTTCTCTGTGTACTTTATTCCACTCCAGTACTCTGTCCTGCAAATTCTAGCTGCTTTAACGTCTCGACTATGGTCTCTGTTTCCTTAACTCAGGAAGACCTGCTGGGCTCTGAGTTCTCCATCCCAGCACTGCAGCCTGGAGAATGCCTCCAGGCAGTAAGCCAGGGGCAATCATGGAGCTTATTTGCTTCCCTTCACGGAGAAATCAATTTCCTGCGCTGTCTGTTGTTAATGGCTGAAAACAGTTGTTTTGAATATTTTGTGTGTTTCTGAATGTTTATGGTAGGACACCAATTCCTGTAAGTTAATTCTTCATGAGAAGAAATGAAAGTAAAAGAATAATGATTTAAAATGTCTTTAATAACAAAATAAAATTATTTTAAAACAAGAACGTGTATTTTTTTAGTATTTGATTATGCTAGTTAAAATGCTAATGTAAATTAAAAAATGTATAAACCTTTTAACCAAGTCGATAAGAAATTTTACATGTACAATTTGTTCCTCACTTTTCTTTTCATATTTATTCATGATCTGGAGGAGGAATATATTCTCTTTTAATTCAAACTGTTTCTCAGCTTGAATGAATTTGTCAAAGGAAAAAAATTCTTTCTATGCTTGTAGAAGAAACTATTCTTGTAAAACTAGATAGTTCCATGGCTGTATTGTAACAGTTTGGGAGTCTCTGGTAAATGTAGATGCTTTAGCGACTTTCTTCTTTTTATTAGTGAATCTCTTTAAAATCTCATCAGCAAATCTGTATTTCCTATGTGACTCACCTTTAGCCCTCAAATCGATCCTAGTTATCATAATGGATGAATTATTATTGGAGTTTTATGGCTTAGCTAGTCTGCCTTAGGAGTTAAAATTTGACCCTAGAAGCAAGTGTGAGAACTTTGGCAAGACAATGAGGTGTAGATGTACTTGTATTGCCAATTTGTCAACAATTTCCAGAATATCTTCTCATACACCATTTTTCTATTATTAGCTGTTATAAGCATAATCTTGTAATAATATTTTGACCTTTAACATATCTTAAAAACCTTTTAAATATAAGGTTCAATGTTTTAATAAAGTGTTTTAAGCATAATTAACATATTCTCTAGATAAAAAAAAGTTTAATCATGTTTCAGCCACCCTGATTTATTTTCTCCTTGGCATTTTGAAGGAGAAAAAGAATGATGAGATAAATAATAATAACGAATTTCCATTTCGTTGATTGATGGAGCCTTTCCGGTTTAAGGCCTGCCTCTAAGCCAACTGAAAAGGATAGAAACGCTTGTGAAAGGGATGCTGCAGCTGAAGTGGATCAATTAATTGGAGGCTAATGGTTCAATCAAGATGCTGAAGGCTGAGATTGGACACCAGTGTGAGATTATAAATCCTATAATTGCTATATTATTGAAGCAGAGGAGGAGGATTGAGAGAAGGGGGAAAATAAAATATAGCACAGGTAGAGAACAGATCCTGGAGTAGTCATGAAGAGTTTGTTAAGGGCCAAGAAGAATGACAGAAACACAGTTCAGTCTGATTTAATTTACCTAGTCTCAGCTGACCTGAAATGACTATTGACCCATTTGAGACAATGTATTTTCTGGGGATGAACATTTAATGGGATGGACATTTATTGAGTGCTCCGTTGAATGTCACTTGTAAAATTAATGTTTATAATATAACAGCAGTATATACCATGACTTTTATGATTTTATGTCTATCACCTATCATCCATCTGTCTGTCTATCATCTAACTAGCTAGCTAGCTAGCTAGGGTGAGAGAAGGGATTAGAGGGAAATTTCTATTCACTAGAGATCCCCTTCTACTCATAATGCTTTGTACTCCTGAAAAGAGCTGTGGAAACATTATTTAACCATATTCTGATGCTTGAAACCTCGAAAGGGGCAATTTATTTTTGTAACTTAAAGCATACACACTTATGAATATATCTGGTTGACTGTATGAAATTGCTGATATTCAACCATTTTGACCCACAGAAACAGCAATTACATGTGATTCAACCTGGTATTAAGTTCACATCTGAAAATGTTTAAAAATGAGGGCATTTGCTAAAATGGTAAATCCATTTGAATCTGAGCTGGTGCTATCTCTGGGTAAAGGCCAGTGGCTTAGCTCCTGCATCTTGCTTTACACTTTGGAGTAAATTGAGGGGCTACAAATCCCCCAATAAATCACCCCTCCCCCAGAGAGAGCAGTTTCACAAACCACTTCTGCCTTGGAGTTTCTTTGTGGATCTCCCCTACTTGCTTTCTAAAGAATTGCTCGTGTGCCTATCTGAGAATCTCTCTCTTTTCCTAGCTAAGAGTAAGATTAGAAAAGCACGAAGATTTACACTCCTCCTCCACCACGTTTCTGTTTCATTGTTTTTTGGATAAATAGACCTGTGGGGAAAAAGAAATATTTTTAAATTTCCAGTTGTAATTGTTGACTTTGAAATTTCCTCTTATTTCTTTTCTTTATTCTGTTAGTATTTGCTTCATATATTTTGAAATTATGTTATTAGGTGCACATGTTTAGTATTTCTATATTTGAATGTTGAATTAACTCTTTTATCATTATTATTTTTTTCACTTCTGGGAATACTTCTTACCTTAAAGTCTACTTTGTCTAATAGTAATTCCTATGTCTAATATAACCATACCAGCTTTCTTATTGTAGTGTTTACATGGTATATCTTTTTCTTTCCTTTTACTTTTACCTATCTTCGTCCTTTTTTATAAAGTAAGCAGAATAAAGTTAGGTTTATTTTTAAAAATCTAGTTGAACAATCACTGTCTTTTAATTGGAGTATTTGGTCCATTTACATTTAGGTAGTTAGTCAAATGGTTGGCTTTACATCTGCTATCTTGCTCTTTGTTTTTTAGTTGAAACATCAGTCCTTTTTTCTTTTTGTCCTGCTTTCTGACCTTTAGAGACTTTAAGGAGGATGTTATATGATCATATTTGTGTAACAGAAAGATCACAGAAGTTTTGGAGGGAGCCGATACTTGGGAAAGGGACTAGTTAACAGGCTGTGGTAGAGGAATGAGGGTGGCTTGAATGAAGGCACAGATAGTGGAAATGAGAGGAGGGAACACACCTGAGACATATTTTAGAGGGACAGTCTACAGAACTTGGGTATTGACTGGACATGGGGACTGAAAGAGAAGTCTGGGATAATGTATTTTCTTCTTTCCTTCCCCTTTTTCCTTCATGTCCAGTAGCCTCAACATGTTGGTCTCAATATGTTGGGTGCTTTTTATTTTTCAGTTGGATCTTATTGAGGGGTGTGGAGGTCCCACCCAACGGTTGATATCTGCTCCACCCTCTTGAGCAAACTGTAGAATCCTGGCAGTGATGTCTGTTCCCTCATAGACCCACCGTGATTAGAGCACTATTTCTGAGCTATCTCAATGCCTTCCTCCTTAAGCATAGATGGCAGTGCTGAGGAGACATTCCCCCAATATCTTTGACAATCAAACTGACTTTCTTAAGGAACTTTCTCCCCCAGGATTTATTAATCAGTGTATCAAAGTATTACATCAGAGGTGATTAAATGCAACAACTCCAAATTGCCTTAAGCAAGAGACATTAGAATGCAAGATATAGGTTTGCATGCTCCCAGCATGAATATCTTAAGTAGATAAAAGCCTCATATGTCAGTAGAAGCCACACAATTCTTGGTCCCTTAGACCGACATTAATTCAACGGATGCTTTTGGGCCTGGCTTCTGATTTTATAAGAAGTCTTGGGGGGAGTTTTAAATATATTTGCTTTCATGAAAACATTAGCAAATGGCTGAGTAAGGCTGGAGCCAGAAAAATTATTTTTCAGTTTATTTGGAGATTTTATTTTAAATTCTTCTCTTACTTTCTTAGAGTTCTCTGCCTCAGTAAGCATTATTTGTATTTAGCCTAATGGTATAGTTTCTAATTTTTATTTAAAGGGATGTCTCTGGAGTTTTGACCTATGAAGACACTTGGATTATTTTGGAACATGGAATAAATGTTGCTGCCAAGAGGCTACTCTTTGATTTATATGCATATGATTCCAAAGGAACCGGTAAATCCCTGAGAGAAATGAGTGGTGGAATGAGCCCATCTTCACACATGGGAATACAGACTTTGTCTTCAAAACAGCAATGGTGATGATTCAGTGAAATAAAATCAAATGTGTTCCTCAAACACGCTTGACTGGGTGTAGCCTTTTTGCCTGTCTGTTTTGGTGTTATGCAGATGAAGTATCTGCTACTTTAGAGGGTGAAAGAAAATAGTGGCCCAAGTTATGTGAATAAGTTGTGCCAGTCCAGACTCCTTGGTTACAAGGAACAGAAATTTGCTACCTAAATTTGCCCAGTTGAAATAGGAGCTGATTCAGAAGGATAAAGGAAACTCTCACATCAATCAAAGAGCAGGAGCCACAACTGGATATGGTTGTATTCACTGGGCTGGAGCTGTATTCCTGGGGCTGTGGAACCAGCTGCTGCAGGTCATGGGATTTCATGCTGGTGTTTGGCTGTTAACATGACTTTGCATCCTCTCTCTATACATGTACTTTTTGTTTCTCTTAGGCCCAGTGTAATCACATATAGGGTTGGAGGTAGGAGAGAAAAAGTTGTGGCCAGGGACTGGGGAAGGCTGAGAGCAGAACAGTCAAGGAAAGATCCTATGATCGGTTTTTACTGAGCTATATTGCTTTTGAATAAAGCAGTTTTTATAGTAATGCTAACATCCACTATGAAACAGGCATAATGCTAAAAATTCTACCCATTTTTCTCTTATTTAACTTAATCCTGCAACAGTTATTTAAAACTGAAAGGACTATAGTTGTTCTAAAGAAGAGGAAACTAGAGTTCAGAGAGAGAAGACAGATGACTGACCTGAGGCCACATTGCAACAAATGGTGGAGGCAGGATTAATTCATGTCTGTACGACTCTAAAGACTAAGCTTCTTAACCCCTATGTGATATGGTGAATTCATCTTAATTAAAATTTGCTAACTTTTGAGGGAATTTTGCCTGTATACCCAAAGAGAAGAAGGAGAAGTCATGCTAGAGTCTCCAATTACAATCTTATGAAATCTGACTCAACAGTGTTGGGATAGCCAGGATAACAGGCTAAGTTGTACTAGCTGCTATAACAAACAGCTCTGAAACCTCAGTACCATAAAACAATGTGTTTATTTTTTTCCCTCTTTAAGGCTCCAATGCAGATATTCCCAGTTGGGTGACTCTCTAAGGTAGCTACCCTGCAAGAGGTGACTCAAGAATCTGGATTTCTTCCATCTAGTACCCCTACTGTATTTAACACATTGTCTCCAAAGTCACTGGAGAAAGGGGAAAAGTGAGTGTGTGGAGAAGGCCAATGGGTCTTAACTGGTTTGGTCTGGAAATGTCGTATTGCTTTCATTCACAATCTATTGGTAAGGGCTAGGTACATAGCTCCACCTAGAAAAGATATGGTGGTGAGTGTCTAATCAGTCTTTGCCATACCATCTGTAGCTTAGAAGTATATTTCTTAATTTCCAAATATATGGAGGTTTTCTAATCATATTTTTGTTATCACTTCTAATGGAATTGAACTGTATGCATAAAATGTAATCTGTAAAAATAACAATCCTTTGAAGTTTATCAGCACTGCTCTATGGTTCCTGTATGTATTCATTTTTCATAAATATTCCACATATGGTTGACTAGTATGTGTATTTCACCATTTTTGGCACTAATGTTGAAATATGCCCATTAGTTCAAGCTTGTTAATTGTTGGTAAAATTGTCTGAATCCTTTTTTTTAATTATGCACGCTTGAGAGAATTGTGTGACAATCTCCCATCATGGTAGAATATTTGTTTATTTCTCTTCGTAGTCCTGACATTTTTAAAGTATTTTGAGTTTATGCTATGCAGTACATACATTTTCTGGCATTCTTTAAAATATTTTACAACTGTATTATATAGTGCTATATACACACAATGGAATATTATTCAGCCTTAAAGAAGAAGGAAATCCTGCCATATGCGACAACATGGATGCACCTGGAGGGCATTATGATAAGTGAAATGTCAGTCACTTAAGGACAAATATTGCATGATTCTACTTATACGATATACTTAAGGTAGTCAAATTCATCAAAACAGAAAGTAGAATACTGGTTACAAGGGGCTGGGGGAAGGGGAAATGGAGAGTTGCTATTCAGTGGGTATAAAGTTTCAGTTATGCAATATGAATAAGTTCTAGAGGTCTGCTTCACAGAATTGTGTCTATAGTTAACAATACTGTATTGTGCACTTAAAGTAGGTAGATCTCATGTTAAGTGTTCTTACCACAAATAAATACATCAATAAAGTAGGAACTGCTTAAAATTGTATTATATAAGTCAGAAGTGGGTAACCCTTCATTTGATTAATTTAATCAAAATTAAATACTTAGGACATAAACATTAAATTTAGATTGAATACAGTCTAATTAAAAAAAATACAGTGATTTGAAGATGTTGGAAGTCAACTTCTCTTTCACATACTAGGCCTGTGGTAAGTGGGTCAGTTGACAAACTGGCTCCATACAGTCACTAAATAGGGACCCAAGTTTATTCTCATTTTTTTGTCCATCACTCCTATGGTGTTATCCATCTGCAGGGACAAAGTATGGGGAGTGAGCATGTCCATGAAAGGGGAAAAAAAGAACATTTTTACTTTTTAACTCACAACACATTACTATTATTATTGTGCTAAACAGTCAGCACTGATTGGAATTTATCCATGTGTTTGACTCCTTCTATGCTCTTCTTTCTTTCACCTCAGACTCTCAATCTGTAATATCTTTCCTTTCATCTGGAGAGTATCTTTCAGAATTTCTTTTAAAGAGCATCTGTCTTTGGAAAGCTCTCTGTTTTTATTTGTCTGAAAAAGTCTTTATTTCAACATAAGACATTCAATCTCTCAATTCTGCCCATGTCCAGGCCAGATAATGTTTCCCGTGTTGTGTTGAATTAAGCCACAATTTCTATTCCTGGTGCTGTAAAATTCTAGGTGACAATTATTTTTCTCAATACTTTGAAGATATTTTCCATTTATCTCCTGGCATCAGTGTTGCTGTTGAAAAGTGAGCTCTCAGTCAAATTGTCACTCTTCTGAGGAAAATTTTTCTTATTCCTGTCAACTCAATTTTTTTTTTTTTTTTTTTTTTTACTTTTGCTGATGGTAGCATTCTGCACATTCGCTATGATGGATTTTGGTGTGGATTTACTTTTGTTTACCTTGGTTGGGTTTTATTGGACTTTTAAAATCTGTATATTTATTTTTTTAGCCAGTTCTGGAATAGTCTCAGCATTCAACTATTCCCTCAGCCCTGCTTTTACTTCCCTCTCCATCTACAAATGCCTAATGCCAATTAGACACAAGTTATAAATTATGACTTTATTCTCTATTTCTTAAATGTTTTACATATTTTCTATTTCTTTGTTTCTGTGTTGCATTTTGGACAATTTTTTGAGAAATATTTTCCAGTTTTACAATTCTCTCTTTCATTTGATCTGATCTTCTGTTAAATTTATCCCTTTTTAAGAAAATATCAATTATTAAATTTTTTTATTTTGAGAAATTCGTTTTGTTTCTTTTAATTTTGGTAATTTAAAGCAGTTTCATACTCACATTTTAATGTCCTTTTTATGTATTTAAAAATATTGGACTCATTTATGATAACAAACTCTTAAGGGAGGTTTTTACTCCATCCTGGTTGGTACGGGCGTTTTTCTTACCGTCCCTTGGGAAGTGATTTCAGGTTTCTTTTTGTGGTTTCAGTTTTAGAAGTGGTAGGAAGTTAACATCTCCCATCAAACCACCCTTGGATATGTTTTCTATTTTCACTGACCCAAAGGCCTTGAGAACCAAGGGTCAAAATCACCTGTATGAAGTAAATGTGCTCGGGGAAGAAGCCAGCCTCAGTGATGGGCTTGTATCTCTGGATTCTTCTTCACTTAATTTTTGACTGTGAGTATTTCTTTCCTTCTAGATCATTAATAGATTAAAAAATTTCCTCCTGTATTTTTTCAGTTGTTTTCAATAAGAGGATAGTTATGAGATAAACTGTATCCCCCTAAATCAATGTGTTGGAGTCCTAACCCCCAGTACCATTAAAGAGGTAATTAATGAGGTCATATGGGTAGGCCCTAATGCAATAGGACTGGTGTCTTTACAGGAAGAGAAGATTAGGACACAGACAAACACAGAGGGAAGATCAGATGAAGACAGTAGAAGAAGATGGTTAGAAGAGGCCCTCAGAAGAAGCTAATCCTGTTGACATCTTGATTGTGGGATTTTAGCCTTCAGAGCTGTGAGGAGGCTTCAACAAACTTCTGTTGTCCCCCAACCTGTTGTATTTTGTTGTGGCAGCTCTAAAAAACTAATATAAGGATCATTCAGTATATGTGAAATGGTGGTCTTTTTGCCTTTCTTTAAAAGTCCATAAAATGAAAGTTAGCAATCATAGCATGTCCTGGAAACCAAAAGAGATAAACAAAGAATCCAGAAAATTCTACTCTTTGTAACATTTTTAAAGATGATGTAAGTTAAATTATAGGACCATCAGTATTATACATATCTTCTGCTTCCTCTTCAAGATTGAATATCCTCCCTGTGTAGCTTGGCCAGACTGTGGATGGAATAGGTAGCTACTTACACAGCAGTAATCTCAGAAATTCTTCTTGCTCCTGTTCACTGACATTCAAAAGCTTATTAAAGAACCAAACTTGCTTGACTGTTATTTGTGTACATTTCTGTCATTTGCAAAAATTTGGATGAAGGGATAATATGGATTGGAGAGAAATGTGAATGTTCTAAGCACACTCTCTGCCCCGGAGAGCTTTTAGCTGGTTCCCACTTGGGCTTAAACAGGAGGCTAAGTAAATATCCACAAAAGAGTTCATCTATAAATGATTTCATCTGTAATTTGAAATCTTAAACATGGGGCCAGTACCTAGCCCATAGCAGCTCGAAAGTCATGCAGTAAATCTTTAGGCAAGGATCTCTCTCTCTCTCTCTTTCTCCCTCAATTCTCTTATTTATGCTAAGTTAGATGAAGGCTTAACCTGCTTGCTTTATCTGTGTCTTGTATACTGTATGTCTGTGTCTTACATATTGTATCTCATTGTTCAAGGAGCAGCCTCTGTCCTGACCTTTGTGTGTGTCTCCATGTGAGGTTTCTGAATCTTTGGGCATTCTTCAGCTTTCTCAGTGCTGGGGAATTTTGCCTGGGGCATGGTTTTAAGCTGAAAGGCATCTGCTAGAAATCATTTTCTCACTTAATTACTGAAATGGCCCTTCAAATGTAATTTGATATTAAATTCCTATACTATATTGTAGGTTTCACTTTTTAAGAACACCAACACAATGGACAAATGTTTTCCATCAAGTATGTTTGATGACTGATATTTTGGTTTGCCAGTGTAATGAAATGAGATTAGTGCTGCCAGATTTACTTCTCTTTTCCCCCCTCTTCATTTTTGTTTAAAGAAATGACTGGTTAAATTACTAGGGTTGGAGAAATGCAGCTGCTTGCTTTATGTGCTACATAATTTTGCTCTCTTGATTTCCTGGTTTACTTGGCAAGGTTTCTAAATCAATGTTTAAATAGGAAAATGTCCTGACCAACTGAAAAACCCTTGTGGTTCCTAAAGACATTTATGAAGCAACACTTGATAATTTCCCAAATAAGAGAGTATTACAGTTGCTTGAAATGTATAACTTATGCTTCTCCGGGGATCAGGGCATTTTTTATTTTTAATTGTTTTCTTGGTGGGGGCTAATTGCTGGAACTACCTTTCAAAATTTAAGTCTAAATAATAGCTTAGGTCAGAGAAATGACAATTTCCAAAATAAATAGTTTTTTAAAGAAGTAGAGTTGGTTAGCAAGGAAGAGATAGGACTTGGGTGGAGGAAGTTTCTTAGAGGAATTGAAGCTGATGATCTCTGACAGTGTGTACCAGGCTAACGTTTGTGAGTTTTGTTCTTTTCTGCTTCCTCTGAATCCACAACAATAAACTTTCCACCAATATACCAGCCAAGACATTTCCATTTTGACAGCCAAATCAATTGGTTGTGCTGATTGAGTTTCTTTTCGAATGGAAGTTAGCCAAATTCTCCTTCTTAACTGTTGAACCAGACAATCCAAACCAGCTTAAAAAAAGGAAGTTGTAACTACAAACCACTTGTTTTCTCTGCCGACTCAGGAGGGGCTGACTCAACCACCAACTCTGTCCGCTTGCTCATTATGCCCCGTACCACGTTCCCTCTGGGAACTGGATATTTGAGTTGTTCCCTCTCTTGGCCCCTTCCGCTGTCACTGTCCTGATTAACTTGTGTCAAGGGGGAAATATGAGCAGGTAATCTTGGCTGTAGTTATGTGACTTATCTGCTGGTTGGACAGTATCAGAAACAAGTGAAAATGTCTATTACTCCGCAAGCAGTCCTTGCCAGGCTGCCTTAAGAGTGCTAGAAGGCTGTAAATAACCCTTGGCTCATACTTGAGTTCTCCTTCTTTTAGGTCAGACTCTTGGCCCGTGTGCAAGTCTTGCTGTCAACGTAGAATCATGAGCCTACCTCTAAACCCCTTGATACGAGAGGAGCTCTGCCCGATGGTCTCAGTTTCACTGAAGGTGACATGATCGCCTGCTTAGGCCACAGGATGTTCTGCACTGATGAGAGTCTAGGCTTGTTATGTGTGTCAGCTGTGGGCTTAGATCAAGCTTAGCAATTAAATTCCGGGAGGGGATTCACTGTGGAAACTATGTCGAGCATGAATGCTCTTGAAAGCCCCTTAAGTCAGGGTTTTATTGTATGACACTGTGTCCATGTGAAAGAGTTCATGTTAGACAGAGAAGGAAGAGAGGGGAGAGATGGAAGGTGAAAGAAGGAATGTGTTTAAAAAAAAGTTCTGGTGCAGTCCTCACGTCCAACTGTGTTTGGAGGCTTTTAGGCTTTGTGGATGAGGGTAGATATCAGACCACAGACATTGCCTCCTGCTTTTTACAACACAATTGAATAAGCCCTGGATAATTGGGTGGCTTGTGGTAAGCTATAATTATAGCTATGGTTCCATTTGCAAGAGGAAAATAGTTGGACCTGATTGGAAGCCTAAAGCACCTAATAAGTTACTAAAATATAAAAGTGACTTCAAAAGATGACTATTAAAACTTTAACCCAGGTCACAATAGGGACCAGAAATCGATATCCAGCTTTTAAAAAAATTTTTGCGTGTTCTCACATCCCTGTTATTTACCCGTCTGATTCAAGATTAGGATTTTGAACGTGAGAACTAAAAGTCGAGGGAAGGCTTAGGTCTGGACTGTTGCTACATGATGATATTTAAATTTCATGTTCTCATCAGGTGCTATATAGAGATAGTTCTTGATTTCCAAAACTTGTCATGCTTGTCTAGCCTTCTCTCTCCCCTCCACCTACTCCATCTCCTCTCACTCTGCCGCCTGGACCTCTGTCCCGATTCTAACCTCTCACTCCTCAGCCCTCTCCACCATCATCTGTGTGCGAATCTCTGCTTCTGGTCACAGGAACTGCTTTCAATAGGTTGGAACTAGGAAAAGTCCCGGCCAGGACAACTATATCACACAACTCCAGGAGGCAGCACTCACTCTGAATACAGTGTGAGTGGTTTTCCCTCTAATTTCCTGTTGAACAGGTTCTACAGAACTCATTGTGCTGTGTGGTCGGGGGACATTACGGGGTAAAAAAGAATTGCATGGGAATCTGTTTGTACATGTATTTGGGCAGATAGGATCCAAGTTTTAAGCAGCAAACTTGGGGTAAAACTTTTGAAATATCCCTCTTTGATAATGTGATTGTCTCCTGTGTCAAATGCATCTGGTTCTTCTTGTTCGCTTCTTTTGCTTTAATTGAATTTTTATTACTGCTCATATACATATAATATTTTACAGAAATGCATAAATGTGACATTGTCATACGTACTGGAGTTCTTTCTTTGTAGTCATTTCTTTTCTTTTTTTGACTTGGCTTCCCTCTCCCTCTGCTCTCCCCCTACCCTGACTTTCCTCATTTCACTCCATGCATGCCCCACAAGCCCAAGCCTACAACCTTGGTTGTGTCCTCCTGTGTATCACTCTGTGCTTATATGATTATAGAGAAATACACGATACACACGTATTCAGACATATGCTCACATAACCATATATAAACAGAACACGTACATAGTTCTTGGTCAATATTTCTATTTCTTTTAAAAGGATTGTATTATACACGCCTTTCTGCAATTTTGCTTTATAAGTCGCCAGGCATTTCTTTTTAATGACGATATAATAGTTTTGTGGTACGGATGTACCAAAACTATCCAGTCATTCCCCTGTGGCTGGGCGTTTACTTGTTTCTTGATAGTACGGGGTTGCAGCAAGCATTCGTGCACCTATTTCCTCATACTTCCTGTGGTTAATGGGACTTACATTTACAGAAGATGGATCCCTAGGAGTGACTTGGCTTGAAATACGTGAGGATTCTTAACTTAAATATAAATGTTGCCAGGTTGTTTTCCCCAAAGACTTTAATATTTCATTCATATTCTCACTAGCCACGTGGGAAAGTACTGCCCCCCCCCCCCACATCCCTGGCAGCAATATGCATTATAAGACTTTTTCATTTTTGCCTGTCTAAAATCTCCTCGTTATTTTAATTTGAATTTTCCAGACTGCTAGTCTATTTTGATATATATCTTGGTTTTGCTTTTCTCTGAATTGCCTGTGATTCCTATCTTGCCCATAATTCTATTGGGTTGTTTTTCCATACTGTACATTTGGAAGACAACAAGTATATTATAGATGTAAACACTCTGTTTCATCCATTGCATGAGTTTTTTTCACACGGATTGTTTATTTAATAGATGTCTTGCTCTCTTTTCCTACACATTTTAAAAAAATGGAGCCAAATAAGTTTCTTTGTTTTTATAGTTTCTTAATGTCCAATCTTGTTTAAAAGGCTTTCCTCTATCTAGATTATGTAGTTTGTATACAGCTATATTTTCTTGTAGAATTGTAATTGTTTTTTTGCTCATAAGTTTTAATAAAACTGATATTTAAAAAGCAATCTCCTTTGTCATTGAATTAAAGTAGTATATTTGTCCCATTAAATTTTCAAATATATTGGTATCGATTTTGGATTCTCTGTTCTGTACCAATGATCTTTTGTCTATTCCCAGGCCAACACCACATCAACTGAATCATAGTTAGCTTAATAGAATCATCTTATAGCAGGTAGGTACGTCGCCCCTTGCCAATTTTTTTTTTTTTTTTTTTTTTTTTGCTGAGGAAGATTGGCCCTGAGCTAACATCCATGCCCATCTTCCTCTGTTTTATATGTGGAACGCCTGCCACAGCATGGCTTGTCAAGTGGTGCATTGGTCTGTACCCGAGATCCAAATTGGTGAACCTGAGCCACTGAAGCAGAATGTGAGAACTTAACTGCTGCACCACTAGGCTGGCCCCCCCCTTGCCATGTTTCTATTTTCAAAACTTGAGTATGCTCTGGGATTTATTTCTTCCATGGAAATTTTAAGATTGTTTTATCCAATTCCAAAAATGTCTTTAAATTATGTGTTTATATATGTATGAATGTATATATGTGTGTTTGTGTGTGCATGTGCGTGTATGTATATATCACCTATGATGTGTGTGCATGCGTCTGTATTATTTGTATCATCTATGACAACATTTTTTGTTGGCTTTTGATAGTAGTCTTTGTTACTTTTAAATGGTGACTTGAAATTTTTAATAAGAGTAGCATCTGAATTTTATAAAATCTGTTTTCAGCATCCTTGATATGACCATTTGCTTTTCCTCCTTTAGCACTCAGTGCAATTCATTCTGTTGATAGATATTAACTGATATGCTCTGCCCTTATATTCTTAAACCCTTCTTGGACATAGTGGCTTATTCATTTGCTACAAACCTGGATTCTCTTTGATAATATTTTCTTTGGAAATTGTGTATTTGTATTCGAACAGTTTTCTTTTTTTGTGCTATCTTTACTAGATATTGAAGTAGAAGTTATACAGGATTCATAAAATGAATTGGAAGAGCTCTTTCTATTTTTCTGTGGCCTGGATTAGTTGAGTTAACGTTATTTTGTTTTTGAAATGTAACGTGTAGTGAACTTTACTTTTGAAGTACAGTTCTATGAATCTTAACATGTGTAATTCATGTAAGCACAACCACAGTCAGGACACAGAATGTTTTCATCACTCCAAAAAATCCTCTTGCAAATGCCGCCCCAGCTACTAGCCCCTGGCGAACACTGATTTGTTCTCCATCACTATAAATGGAGTCTTTCTGAGAATGTCAGATAAATGGGATCAGAATCTATAACCTTCTGAGGCTGGCTTCTCTGAGGCTGGCTTCTTTTACTCAGCTTAATGCCTTTGAAATTAATCTATGTTGTTGTGTGAATCAATAGTTTGCTTGTTTATTCATTCAGCTGTTGAAGGACTTTTGGGTTGTTTCCAATTGCTGGCGATTATGAATAGAGCTGCTATAAACATTTGTGTACAGGTTTTTGTATGAACTTAAGTTTTAATTCCTCTCGGGTAAATACCGAAGTGTGGGACGGCAAGGTTGTAAGGTAAGTGAATGTTTAGCTATAAAGTCAAACACTGGGAAACTGTTTTCCAGAGGGGCCGTGTCATTTTGCATTTCCGTTAGTAATGTAAGAGAGCTCCAGTGGTTCAACATCCTTGCCAGCACTCGGTGTTCTCAGCATTTTTAATTTTGGCCATTCTAATAGGTGTCCAGAGGTATCTCATCATAATTTTAATTTGCATTTCTCTAATGGCTAAAGATGTTAAACATCTTTTCTTGGGCTTATTTGTCATCCATATCTCCTCTTTGCTGAAGTGTCTGTTCAAGTCTTTTGCCCATTTTTAAGTTGGGCTGTTTTCTTAGTATTGAGTTTTGAGAGTTCTTCATATATTTTTGTTAAAAGTTCTTTTTGGATAAGTAATTTGCAAATATTTTTTCCCAATCTGTGCCTTGTCTTTTCAGTCTCCTAACTGTGTCTTTCAAAGAGCAAAAGTTTTAATTTTGGTGAAGTCTGATCTATCAACTTTTAATTTTAGGGACTGTGCTTTGGTGTCATATCTCTGAACTCTTTTCTTAACTCCAGGTCATGAAGATTTTTTGTTATGTTTTATAGTTTTATATTTTACATTTAGATTCATGGTCTAATGGATCTATGATCCATTTGGGTTATATTTTGTATAAAGTATAATTGAATTTTGTGTTAGGCTGTGGCTTACTTTTTTGTATATAGATGTCCCATTGTTCCAACACGATTTGATGAAAAGACTCTTCTTTCTCAATTGCATTGGCTTTGCACCTTGGTCAAAAATCACTTGGCCATATTTGTGTTGGTCTATTGGCACACTCTCTAGTCTAGTCCATTGATCTACGTGTCCATTCCTTTGTGAGTACACAGTGTTTTCATTAATGTAGTTTTATAGCAAGTCTTATAATTGGATAGTGTGATTCTTCTAACTTTGCTCTTTTTCAGAAATGTTTGGCTCTTCTATTTCCTTTGCCTTTCTACATAAAATTTAGGATTGTTTTATTTATATCTACAAAAATACTGGCTGAGATTTTGATTGGAGTCTGTAGCTCAGTTTGGGGAGAATTAACGTTTTTACTATGTTGAGCCTTCCAATCCCTGAATATAGTATGTCTTTACATTTGTTTGTGTCTTTCATTTCTTTCATCAGGATTTTGCAGTTTCATCATACAAATCCTGTGCATATTTTTTTAAAACTTATAACTATGTATTTCATCTTTGGTAGCTATTATAAATGGTATTTTTTAAAATTTAAATTTTCAATTGTCCATTACTAATAAATAGAAAATCAGTAGTATTTTTTTTTTTTTTTTGGTGTGTTTGTTGATCTTGTGTCCTGCAATTTTGCTAAAGTCAATGGTTGGTTCTTGGAGTTTGGGTTATATATTCCTTGGGATTTTCCTACATGGACAATTATGATATCTGGGAATAAGGACAGTTTTATTTCTTCCTTTCCAATTTGTATGTCTTTTATTTCTTTCTTAGTGTCTTATTGCATTGGCTGGGTCTTCTAGTACGATGTTGAAAATGAGTGATGAGAATGGATAGCCTTTCCTTGTTGCCAATCCATGGGGAAGCACTCAGCCTTTCATCATTAAAGGTGATGTTAGCTTTTTGTGTGTCTGTGTAGATGTCTATTATCACTTTGAAGAGTTTTCCTTCTATTCCTAGTTTGCTGAGAGGTTTTTTTTTTTTTTTAAATCATGAATAGATGTTGGATTTTGTCAAATGGTATTTTCTGCATCAACTGATAAGATCGTGTGTTTTTGATATTCAGGCTATAAATACAGTGGACTACACTGACCGATGTTCAAATATTGAAATAATATGTCTGGGATAAATAGCGTTTCTAGGATAAATCTCACTTGGTCATGTAACATTTTTAATGTATATTGCCACGTTCAATTTGCTCATATTTTGCTGAGCATTTTTGTGTCCAAGTTCAGGAGAGATATTGATTTTTGATCTGTAGTTCCTTTTTTGTACTTTTTTGTCTGGTTTTGGCATCAGGGTAATGCTGACCTCACAACATACATGAGAAGTGTTTCTTGAAAAACTTACGCAGAATGAGTGTTATTTTTTCTTTAAATGTTTGATAGAATTCACCAATGAAACCATCTGTTTCTGGAGACTTCTTTTTCCGGAAGAGTTTTCTGTGCATATGAGGAAGATTAGCCCTGAGCTAACTGCTGCCAATCTTCCTCTTTTTGCAGAGGAAGGCTGGCCCTGAGCTAACATCCATGCCCATCTTCCTCTACTTTCTATCTGGGATGCCTACCACAGCATGGCCTGCCAAGCGGTGCTATGTCTGCACCCGGGATCCGAACTGGCAAACCCTGGGCTGCCGAAGTGGGACGTATGCACTTAACCACTGCACCACTGGGCCAGCCCCTCCAGAAGGTTTTTAACTATTAATTCAATTTTCTTAATAGTTGTATAACTGTTACAAGTTGAATTGTATCCTCCACAAAATTCATGTGTTGAAGTCCTAACCCATAGTGCCTCTGAGTGTAACCTTGTTTAGAAACAAGGTTGTCATTGATGTAATTAGTTAAGATGAGGTCATACTGGACTAGAGTGGGCCCCTAATCCAATATGGGTGGCGTCCTTCTAGAAAGGGGAAATTTGGACACAGAAATACACACAGGGAGAATATCATGTGAAGATGAAGGTAGAGATAGAGTGATGCTTCTACAAGCCAAGGAGTGCCAATGATTGCCAGCAAACCACCAGGAGGTGGGAGAGAGCATGTAACAGATTCTGTCTTGCTGCTCCTTGAAGGAACCAACTCTGCGGACACCTTGATCTTGGACTTCCAGCCTCCAGAACTGTGAGATAATACATTTCTGTTGTTGAATCCTCCTGGTTAGTGGTACTTCCTTTATGACAGCTAATACAAAGACTATTCTGATTATTTCTTTCTTCTTGTGCAAATTTTGGTAGTTTGTGGGTTTTGAAAAATGGTCCATTTATCTGTTGTTGTCAAACTTATCAGCATGCTATTGTTTGTAATATTCCCTTATTGTCTTGTTAATGTCTACAGAGTTTGTAGTGATGCCTTCTTTTTCATTCCTGTTATTGGTAAGTAGTCTTTAAAAAAATTACTTTTTGTCCATCTTACTCTAGAAGTTTGTCCATTTTACTGATGTTTTCAAAGAACTAATTTTGGTTTTATTAAGGTTTTCTATTGCTTTTCTGTTTTCTATTTTATTGGTTTTTGCTCGTTATTATAATTTTCTTCTTCTACTCACTTAGGGTTCACTTTGCTCTGTTATTCCCCCCTAGTTTCTTAAGTTGAAATTTTGTTGATTAGTGAGCATTCTTTTCCGATATAAAAATTTATTACTATAAATTTCTCACTAAGCACTGCTTTAATATCCTATTGATTTTGATATGTTGTATTTCATTTCATTCATAGTATTTTCTAATTTACTTTGAGACTTCCTCATAGCCTTTAGGAAGTATGTTGTTTAATTTCCAAGAGTTTGGAGATTTTTTGTTTTTTTATGTTTCTACTGTTGATTTTTAGTTTAATTCATTATTTTCAGAGAACATAGTTTGTATGATTTCTGTTCTTTCAAATTTATTAAGGTTTGTTGCTGGGGTTTGAGAATATTTTTTAAAAGCTAAGTAAAACTGAGCTGTAAACCCACATGTTCATGGTGCTTTTTTTTTCAAGATGAATTATTAATCACCTTTAAAATCTATCATATGGTAGGCTATTTTGTTAAAGTTTTCACATCTCATCTTCTGGGGTCAATTTTGGCAGTTTTGTTCATTTCCACTAGATTTTCAAATTTGTTATTATATAGTTGTCCACAATATTGTCTTATAATTCTTTCAATCTCTTCTGTATCTGTGATTCTATTTCCTTTTCCACTCCTAATCTTATGTTTTAAAATCCTATTTCACTCTCCCTCATTTAGACTCACAAAAGACATTTATTTTATGAATTCCCTCTAAGAATCAGTTTTTGGGTTTATTTATAATGATTACAATATTTTTTATTTTCCCTTAATTGACTTGTGTAACTTCCTCATTTTGTAAAAATTTTTCTAGCTTGTTTTTAGTGTTTCAAGGTGACTACCAGTTTCCATTGTTTTTATTCTTATCCTATCAAATATTGTATTATAATTTCTCAGATATTAATATCTTACCCCTACTTTTTCTTTATTTGTGTTTACTTGATATTTAGTTAACTCTTGTTTCCCACTTTTATTGGGCTATAGTTGACAAATAAAATTGTAATATATTTAAAGTGCACAAAGTATTTATTTCATATATGTATACATTGTGAAGAGATTTCCTCCATCAAGTTGGTTAACACATCCATCACCTATTTCCTTTATTTAATTTTTGGTTTTGGTGAGAACACTTACATTTTACTTTCAGCGAATTTCAATTATACAATACAGTGTTATCAACTATGGTCACTATGTGATACATTAGATCCTCAGATGCGAGTCATCCTATAACTGAAACTTTGTACCCTTTTACCCACCTCTCCCCATTTCCCCCAACATTTAGCCCCTGACAACCACCACTTTCTATGAGTTCAACTTTTTTTTATTTTTTTAGATTCTACATACTAGTGACAACATGTTGTATTTGTCTTTCTTTATCTGGTTTATTTCATTTAGCACAATGCCCTCCAGGTTCATCCATGTTGTTGCAAATGGCAGAATTTCCTTCTTTTTAAAGGCTGAATGATATTCCAGTGTGTGTGTGAGTGTATATTTATACCAATTGTATTTATCTCATCTGTTGACAAACACTTAGGTTGTTTCCACGTCTTGGCTATTGGGACAAATTCTTTAGTGATCGTGGGAGTGTAGATAGCTCTTCAAGATAGTGACTCCATTTCTTTTGGATATATACCTAAGAAGTGGAATTGCTGGATCATATGGTAGTTCTATTTTTAATTTCCTGAGGAACTTTCATATTGTTTTCCACAGTGACTGTGCCAATTTATATTCCCACTAACAGTGTATAAGGGTTCTGTTTTCTCCACATCCTCATCGGCATTTGTTTTCTTTTTTCTTTTGATAATAGACATCCTAACAGGTGTGAGGTGGTATCTCATTGTGGTTTTGATTTGCATTTCCCTGATGATTAGTGTTGTTGAGCATCTTTTCATATACCTGTTGGCATTTGCGTCTTTAGAAAAATGTCTATTCAGGTCCATTGCCCATTTTTAATTGGGTCATTTTTTTTTTTTGTGCTATTGAGTTGCATGAGTTCCTTGTATGTTTTGGGTTTTAACCCTTATTGTTTATGTGGTTTGCAAATATTTTCTCCCATTTCATAGGTGGCTGTTCCATTTTGTTGATGGTTCCTTTGCTGAGCAGAAGCTTTTTAGTTTAATGTAGTCCCACCTATTTCTTTTCTCTTTTGTTGCATTTGCTTTTGGTGTCAAATCCAAAAAAATCACTGCCAAGACTGATGTCAAGGAGTTTACCCTCTATATCTTCTTCTAGGATTTTTACGGTTTCGGGTCTTCTGGTCAAGTCTGTAATCCAGTTTTAGTTGATTTCAGTTAATTCTTTTACTTTTAACTTTTATTTATCCCAGTGGAATTGCATTTTTTGTAAATAGAGTATAGCTTGTCTAAAGCCAATTAGATGGTTTGTCTTTTACTGGCAGAATTTAGTTCACATAATGACCAATATACTTGAATTTTGCCTTCTACTTTACCTTATGATGACTATTTAGTTTTTCATTACTTTTTCCTCTTCCTCTTATTTTCTTGTTGCTTTGATCAAGTTAATATTCACTCCATTTCCTGTGTTAATCCGGTCATTTACTACATTCTTCCAATCTATTTTCATTTAACTTCTGTCTCCCTAAACTATGATAAATGCACATTTCTTTATGTATGTAAACAAGATACTATTATCCCCACTGAGAGGGATAGTTTTCCTCTCTAAGATAATTATTTTCTCCCCAGTAAAATGAGATCTTTAGAGATTTTCACTCTCTTTTCTTTTCCTCTTCCTTCCATTACTCCAGGTTTAGAATTTCCCTTGAGTATATCGTTGCTGTTTTAATGGTTTTTGACACTTAAGTTTCATATTTCAGAGAATCAATTATTAACTGATATTTAAAGACATGTATATAGTTGCACTATAGATAATGCAAATATATAATGTATATATTTATGTATTTTTGCATGCAAATATATATTATATATAAATTATAAGATACATGTATGCATATATTTGTGTGTATATATATAAATTATAAGGTTCATTGCTCAACACACTTCGTTGTATTATTTCCAAATTGTCAGATCAAGTTCAGGTATATTTATCGTACATTTATAGTCCTTTCTCTATTACATTTTCTCAGATGGTATACCTGGGTGATATCTTTTATGAATTCTTGCATATTTCTCTCACCTTGACAGGTGAATATCTTGGTTGTATTTATTACAATTATTCGGAATCAAATGATTTCTTTAAGTAGTTAGTAGATATTATTTCTTTATCTTCTAATTATAAGTGTAAGAGAATGATGTGTTTTCTTATATAGGCAATTTCTTCCTTTGTGTGGATGCTTGTAATATTTCCTTTGTATCCTCAGAGATCCAGAATTGTACCAGGTTGTCCCAGGGGTGTGTTTTTTATTGACAACCTAGCCTGGAATTCAGTGGACTCCAGATTGATCTTTCTTTACCTTAGAGAAATGGTCTATCATCTGTTAGATTATGTCCTTGGTTTTATTTTGTGTCTTCACTTTCTGAGTTCTTATTATTTGCACCTATGTCTCCTTATCTTTTTCCTCATGATTTTCAAGATTCCCACCCCTTTATGTTTTGAGATAGTTCTTTCACTTGACCTCTCGTGCCGCTAACTTTGGTCTTAGTGGTGTCTAGATTGTTTAATGGGAATACCTTTTTTTCTCTACCAAACATCTTTCTTAATGCTGTACTTGAGTTGTCTGTTATGTTTCTGTTCAAATTTTCATTTGTCCCTTCCAGTAGCTCTGTTCACTGTGCCTGAATTCTTTCCGTTAGACTGGTCTTTGTCTCTCTTCCAGCTGGCCTCTGCATTTGTTGGATTCCCGGGACTCAGGCATGATTGGGGCATGCTCAGTGTTGGGGCAGTCCTAAAATAAGTTTAAGAGGAAGTAGTCTCTCCTGTCCACCATCGGCATAGAAGCAAGCAGATGGTGAGTTCACTACTGGGGATCCTCGAGTGAAGAAAGCCTTTGGGTACTTGGGTTCCCTGTGTTTCTCCAGGGTCACGGAAGGGAAGGACTGGGTCCATCCATGTGCTCCTTCTTGGCCTATTAGGGATCAGGGAGTCAGGCTGTTTCCTGAGAGCTGATCTTGACCTTCCCCAGGAACACACAGATCTCTGCAGTCCAGTGGTCTCTCCAGAGTCCACCAGTTTATGACACTCACCCTCGGTTCTAGTCTCAAGTGCTTAATCAGTGTAAGAGGGAGCCAATCTTGTACCTATTTTCTCCACTAGGACTTCCACAGAACCCAAGAGTTTATTTGTTCCTGGTAGCTTGTAGGCCTGAGCAGCTATTCGGTGCAGGAGAGGGAGGGAGACTGAAATTGGTAGTGAGGGAGAAGAGAGTTGTAATCAAGCCACATCCTCCCAGAATCACCTGCTAGTTTCCTCTTCTCTACGAAAGCAGTGCAAACATTCATTGGGTCTGGAGGGTTTAGTTGTATCCTGCAACACAAACTTGATTTTTCTTCATGTTACCTAGGTAATTTTCATTTACATGGAAGCGTTTTAAAGACAGAATTGATATTTGACCTGTTGAGACATAAAAAGCCTGAACAAAGATAGTAATTTTTATCTGAAATCAAACTTGGGAAATTTAAGTAGAGAAAATTGCTGTAAATTAAACCAACTGTCAAGTATAGACTCATCTTGGCTTTCCTTGTGATTTAGTTTATTTTTCTTAAGGAAGTCCTCAAATGTGTAATGTTCCTAAAACAGACTATTCATGCATTCTGAATACATAATACACGGATATTAATATTGTGTTAATAGTTAAAACAATAATCTCATTCTAGTAAAAGTGAATCGTGTGCATGTGTGTGTGTCAGTACTAGTGATTAAAAGGTCACATTAGAACTTCCTTCTCCCTTAAAAAGTAAACAGCCTTGTTTTGTGTAGAACTAATCTGAGGCCAAGAGGAAGACAGCTTTGATTTTTTAATCTCTCGTGACCTTTTAATGACCTTTGGCTGCCAACCATAAAATGTGAAATATAAAGAATATTCTGAAGGTTAAAGAGAGAAATTCCTTGGGCGGATTTTTCAGGTATGTTTTTGTTCAGTGTTTAACATCCCCAAATTCTCAGATCTTACATATTTTCATGACACAGGACACACACTCTAAATGCAGGTGTATTCCTTTAACTGCAAGTATTTATTTAACAAATTTCCTCTCAAGTCTTCTGGTGTCAGACACAGCGTGACAGTAGTTAAGGATCTGTCACTGTTCCCATTAAAAACCTTATTGTTTAGGCTTTGCTTCCTTGACTGTTTCAAATCACATCTAGCTAAAACTTGCCAAAGAAGTTGTCAGCTTAGATACGACTTTGATTTTGAAAAACTGTTGAAAATAGGCAAGCCATTTATAGTGACAGAAAAAAAGAGAATTTGGCTGGCATCAAATGTCTTTTCTTGCTGAAATATACTTGTTCATGGAGTTTTCCAAACAATTGCAGTATGGATTAGTACATTTTGACACTTTAAAAATAAGCATGCTTGAAACCAGGCTAGATAATTAACTGGAAGAATATATGTCTGCGTGTATATTAGAAACACTTCCTGCCTTCATTTTACCACGAGTGTCCAATATGTCACCATGATAGGACTGAAATGGCAAGATTCTATTTATTCAGAACTTGAATCAGGAACAGCTCCAGAAACATCAACCGCAAAAAGAATATTTGCATAAGAATATGCATTTTCATCTCATTGGTATATTCAGGAAATTAGGTTAAAATGATAGTTTTTTTGTATAACGCTTAGATTCAGAATCAAGTAAAACCCAATAAATAGGTTAATCAGTAATTAGATCTCCCAAGGAAAGATTTTTCGGAATTGTAAAAATCTAACAGAATCACCCAGAATGCAGTTCAGAGAGATAAGAGATTGGAGAAATAGAAGAGAAATTAAGAGGCATTGAGGAGGGGCCGGCCCTCGTGGCTGAGTGGTTAAGTTCCTGTGCTCTGCTTCAGTGGCCCGGGGGGGTTTTGCTGATTCGAATCCTGGGTGTGGACACGGCACCACACATCAGGCCATGTTAAGGTGGTGTCCCACATGGCACAACCAGAGGCACTCACAACTGGAATGTATAACTATGTACTGGGGGGCTTTGGGAAGAAGAAGAAAAAAGATAAGGCAACAGATGTTAGTGCAGGTGCCAATCTTTAAAAAAAATAAAGAAAAAGAGGAATTGAGGAAGGAATTTAAAGCTCCAACATTTATCTAATAAGAACTCCAGAAGAGACTAGAGAGAATGGGGAAAGGTTATATTCTAAGAGACTATGGCTGAAAATTCAGAATTGAAGAAAAACGTAGTTATTTAAATATAACAGGCGACAATAAGTTGCAAGCAGAATTTGATAAACAAATTCATACCTAGAAAATCTAAAAATGACCAGAAAAAAAAGGCCAGGTTGTTATTTTTTTCTAGATAACATTACTGATGACAGATTTCTCACAGCTAAAAGTAGATGCCAGATACCAATTAAATAATTTTTTCAAAGTCCTACGTGAAAACAAGCTGGGATTTTATTCCCAGTTAAAATGTTGGTCAAGAAAGAGTGCAAAATATAGACAAATGCAGATATACAATGACTGAGGGTTTATTATTCAGTTTATTATTTTTAGAGTTTATTATTCATTTATTATTCTTTCTGTTGGGAGACCTGCTGATATATTTACTTCAGTAAGAAGCCAACTGAATCAAAAAGGAAAAAGTAGGAGGCAAAAAAAGAGGCAAGCATGTTGGTAAATGCAAATAAC
This sequence comes from Equus asinus, assembly GCF_041296235.1. Classification (NCBI taxonomy): domain Eukaryota; kingdom Metazoa; phylum Chordata; class Mammalia; order Perissodactyla; family Equidae; genus Equus; species Equus asinus. Next base: position 23,400,633 of record NC_091812.1, read on the forward strand.
ATGAACTGGAGGCCCCCCAAGGCCTTCAATTACCCAAGGAGGGGAGGAGGCTATTTGAGTTAACACTATGATGAGGTCCTTTTCTGTTTGGAGGAAATCAAGATTTTGATTAAAAATAGCATTTGCTAAAAAATACATGTTAAAAATGTAAGGGCAACCATAGAAAGAATAGAAATATAATTAGGAAGTGGAGCCAAACCAACCTCTGAACTGTGTGAGACTCTCTGGTTTAAGAAGACACTTTTTAGTCTTGACCTCCATGTCAAGGTCAAGGGGGGGCTGTCATGAGCATTTCCACTTCTGTCGTGAAAACAGAAGCTCACCTGATTGGTTCTTTCTTTTAACCCACTCTGTTTCCATGCAAAAGAAACTACTGTTTTTCAGGAAAAGTTAAGAATGTAGACAGTCTCGTTGGCTCTCTGTGGACACACGCTGAGGGGTAGGAAGATATTTTGTTAAACTCCATTTGACTGGAGGAATGTGAGGTTACTTCGGAGAAGGGAAAGGAGGTGCTAAAAAAAATGAAGTATCTAAAATGATAGCAACGATGACAGCTACTGTTTATTATCCACATATAGCAGGCACATTACATTAACTTAACTCTGAAAATGACCTTACACTTTAAATATTATCAACCCTGTTTTTAAGATGTGATGATGTAACAGTTTGTAAATGAGGATCCTGAACGTGAGTCTGATCACCTCTGCTTCTACCTCTTGATTCTCTCTGCTCTATTATGCTGCGTCTTTTATAATATTCTCACTCATTAAGTATCTTGTTCTAATGCCCGATATATCTTGATCTTTTGAAACTGAGGGAGAAATCAGTGTACACAGCAGTATACACAGTTTCATCTACTTAATAGTGTTTTCATTTTTAGTCTTTGACACACTTACTACGTGACATGTAGTATGAAAAGAATATAAAACAGGGCTTGTCCACAGTGGGCTAAATCTTTAATTCTCTCAAGAATACTGGGAGATTTTTAAAAGGCATTCTATACTGCTGTTTGATATGTGCATTATTTTATTTTTTTGTTAGGGGGTGTTTGGGGGTTAGTTCTCTAGGAGGGGAGATAGAACTAAAATGCTTTTTTAAAAAAAGAATCATATTATGGTAAAACAAATTGTAAATAGGCAAGAGCTCATTGAAGTCTAAAGGAGAAGTTTCGTCTACTCAAGAGGGTAGCGTTATGTGGCATCTGCGCTATGAATGCTGGAGACAGGAGATGCTTTTTGCTAGTCTGTCCTCACCTCTGAGTCCTAAGCAGCATAGACACAGATGAAATCATTGGCTATATTAATGCTCATTAAATTGCTTTTGAGGAAACTCTACAAAGCTGGGAGAAAACTTTATCCATGTGAATCCAACGCTACCTTAGAGAGGCCTCAGGGCCTCCTAGACGCATCAGCCATATTCCGATGCCAGAACACATGTGAGTCGTTCAACTTCCTCATCAGAATTTGGCTTCCCATGTAGATTTCACCACAGGGAAGAACATACTGAGCCACATTCTGGCTGTTACATTAGTCTCTTATGAATTTGAATTATATTCTTTTCTTTTTGAGAAACTAATCTCTGCCTGGGATATTCATAGAATCCAATTTCTGAGCCTTTAAAACTGAAGCCCCATCTCTGGGTTGGGATGTCCCCTTCTGAGGCCTCTTGGCAGCCAGCCACGTTAACGCTGTCTAGCGAGGACCATTCTTTGCACACACCCCTTCAGTCTACACACTTCCCCTGGCTCATCTGTGTTTTGTTGTGATTTCATTTGTTCTCTGTGTGTTCATATTTCTCCAGTATTGAGATTGTTCTTTTTAGCTTCACTTTCTCTAATTTTTGGGGTTTTCCTGAAACAAGATTTGTGGGTAAATTAAAAAGAATATGATGTACACTGGAAACAAAGAAAAACTTACCTGGAAAACCTAAAACAAAATGAAATCCATTTAACCTGCGTAACATGGACCTAAACTCTATGGTTCAAGGGCGTGTGACAGCATAGATTTCTAATCCACTCGTAGCATACCTGTGTTGCTTTTGCTCTCAGAATGCTAGAGGTTGTGTATTTATTTTAACGTTTGACCCTTGCAAGTATCTCTTTTCGAATCCTCAGAGTTATAAAAATTAAGATCCAGCCTCTGGGTTTATGTGTGTGTAAAGGATAAATTTTCTGTTGCTCACCCACCAGTCAATTGGAACTGACTGATAATGGGTTAGAAAAACAATGTAGCAGGATCATGTGGCATTTATTTTGAAAACGGCACGGTGTGAAAAAAACAATTGAGAAAAACATAATAGGAAAACTGAAATGTTGATTTCCTATGACTTTTGCGTGTACTTTGGGGTGATTACCATCAAAAGAACTTACCTTCAAGTCTGAATCAATACAAAAAGTACAAACAAGATCTGGGGATCAGAGGACACAGACAGGCAGACAAAACCATTATCAGTTGAATCCCTGAAGGTGAAGGATGGGTTACACTGGGTCTGCTCAGAACATCTCTCTTTTTTCTCTAGTTTGGTGCTTTCTAGGGGTCCAATTTTCACCCCCATCCCATTGGGGGGTATACTCACCTGATACAGGTAATGAAAAACAGTTACTCACCTCACAGTGACAGAGCTCTCTACCATGGAGAGCCAAAGGCCAAGAAGAAGCAAGGCCTCAGGTATGAATTCCACTTCTCTTTTTGGCTTTCCACCTTGTGCTTCCTGCCTGGATCTCACAGATCAGCGATTCCATGTTCCTACCTCTCACCCTGGTATTGGCTGCCCTTCTGTTCATCTACAGCACGGAGGTCGGAGGTAATTACATCTACCTCCAGGCTCTTGCCAAATGACTCAATATATTCGAGGCATTTAGAGTAGCTCCTGGTAGGTAAAAAACATCGGAAAGTTCCTCTGCCACCTCCTCATCAAATCACAATTCCTTTGGAGAAAAAGAAAATTGAGTTTCTTTCTTCAATCTGGAAAATAGGCTGAGTTAACTTCAGCTGCATTTCTTCTGTTCACATACCCTATGTATTAGTTTGCTAGGAGATGCCATAACAAAATACCACAGACTGGGGGGCTAAAACAACAGACATTCATTTTCTCCCAGTTCTGGAGGCTGGAAGTCTGAGATCAAGGCGCTGGCAGGGTTGGGCTCTCCTGAGGCCTCTCTCCTTGGCTTGCAGATGGAGCCTTCTTACTGTGGCCTCACGTGGCCTTTTCTCTTTGCACATTCATCCCTGGTGTGTCTTCCTCTTCTTATAAAGACACCAGTCCTATTAGATTAGGGCCCCACCTTTATGACCTCATTTAACTTTTATTACCTCTTTAAAGGCCATATCTCCAAATACAGTCACATTGGGGTTAGGGCTTCAACATAAGAATTTCAGGGGACACAGTTCAGTCCGTAACACCTTATAAGAGATTTTAAGGCTTGCATTTAGGTGAATACTTTGGCCACAGTCACCAAGCATGGACTTTAACCTTCTTGACGATGTTCACAGGTTAGCTTTCAGCCTCCCGGAATGTGGATACGATGCTGTGAAGGTGGGGATTTAACTGTGTGCAGTCACCCCTACGACACCGGCTCCCGAACACTCCTGTGTTGAAAGAAGCTTCCCTTTCATGGTCTTGAGGTCATAGGTAGCCAGTGCCATCAGGATGCCAGGCTGCGTGCCAGAGGGCAATCACACCCCCATCCAGGGCCTTAAGGAGTCGTGGGTATTTACTGTCCTCTGTAGGTCTGTAATGGGGATTCACTTTAGGAATGAGACAAAGTAAGCAGTTGGAGTGGAAATTCATTAAGTTCTAGGTCCTTTCTATGACTATCACTGTAGCTGTGTATTTGGCCAGTAGGAAGTTTAAGTTATTTGCTTTTGCCAGAGAACCTGTTGGTAGGTGGAGCCAGATGTTTGCATGGAAATGGGTAAGCCAATTAGCATAAGTAGCACATGAGTTCACAAAATACATAACTAGTCCAAAGTTATGGTTTGCCAGTTAGGTGTAAACTGAGGTAATCCTGCCCAATCCCCATTAGACTCTGAGATGAAGTCACCTAAAGAGTATAAAGACTGATGGAATTGCCCTCATTCTAAATTAGGTCATCAAGAGAAAATGATGATTTTGTGTCTGTGAGGCAGTGGGTCCAGGACTCCTCTGAGTAAGTCTCTCAGGTGGCAGGTTGGGATTTGGAGACTTGCCGTGTAAGGGAGTCTGCGAACTTGAGTTCCTACCTGCCAGGCCAGGCTTGGTTTGGGACACCAGTGGCTAAGGTAGTGCCAAGAACAGTGTCATCTTCCCTTCATTTTGCAAGCCCCTGTGACAACCATATTTCTTCAGATGCCAGCTCTTTGCTGTGTGTGAAAGCTGTCGGGTTTCCCAGAGTTATCTGCCACACCAGGTCACTAGATTGGCAATGCGGCAGCTCATTCAGAAGCAACAGCTTGTGATGGGTGGTGGAGGGCAGTGCCTGAGGTCCGGAGTTGGCAGGGAGGTAGGAGATAAGATGGACTCACTGACCACCAGTCAACCTAGGGGACTTCCTGGAAATTTTAGGGGAAAGGGCACTCTGTAATCTAGGCACACAGGATTGTGTGGGCACACTCTGATATGATCACTTAAAACAGAAGCGCCACCTTCCGTGGAGAGGTAGGTACACACACTGAATCAGCAGTGTGTCTGGCTTGTGTCTCCACTGCTGTTAGTGGTCTTTTTACAAAGTGCCATACTCTATGCTTGCCTGAAGGAATCGGAAAATGAACACCATTCTTGTTTTTAAGGCTCTAACATTTTAGAAGAGGTAGGCGACATGAAATAACTAGAATGTACCTGATACCCACTCCTTCCTGATCAGGGCCCTGACTTTAGCTCAGGAGATGTATCAAGGATGCTCATCCAGTCTCCTTTGCAGCCCTATCAACCGTAGGATTGAATCCCTGGTCTGATTTTGATGTCCTGGGATGAATCCAAGACTTTGTGGATCCTGAAGCTTATGGAGGTCAACTTTAGTTAAAAACGATGCAAGATGACAATGGCCAAATTAGGTCAATATTATAACTGAAGTGTGAAATACTGAAGCCAGACAAAGGTGGGAATAATGAATCCTCTGAGCTGTTCCGAGTGTCTCCAAACGATCCTTGACCAAGGTCCTCTGGGATGAGGAGGAATGTGGGTAATTCTGATCCTGTCAGTCTAAATCTTTCCTTGGTTCCCACTTCCTGTACCCCAGGATGAAATCATCATGCTCTTGCCTTGCATGCAGGCCTCCGCATAATGTCCTGGCCCACCTTTTGTCCAGCTTCACTCCTTGTCATTACCGGCTCCTTCTACACTCGTGCCGAAAGCACCTCTATACTTTACCCACGTGCTTTCCTCTGGTGGGGAGAGCTGTCCTAGCCTCCCACCCACATTCCTCCTCATCCCAGAGGACCTTGGTCAAGGATCGTTTGGAGACACTCGGAACAGCTCAGAGGATTCATTATTCCCACCTTTGTCTGGTTTCAGTATTTCACACTTCAGTTATAATATTGACCTAATTTGGCCGTTGTCATCTTGCATCGTTTTTGACTAAAGCTGACTTCCATAAGCTTCAGGATCTACAAAGTCTTGGATTCATCCCAGGACATCAAAATCAGACCAGGGATTCAATCCTATGGTTGATAGGGCTGCAAAGGAGACTGGATGAGCATCCTTGATACATCTCCTGAGCTAAAGTCAGGGCCCTGATCAGGAAGGAGTGGGTATCAGGTACATTCTAGTTATTTCATGTCGCCTACCTCTTCTAAAATGTTAGAGCCTTAAAAACAAGAACGGTGTTCATTTTCCGATTCCTTCAGGCAAGCATAGAGTATGGTACTTTGTAAACCCTTAATATTGATTTGCAGACTAAATGAACATTGCACTAGATATACGAAGCAGGACACAGAACTATTAGACATCTAGAGCAATGCTGTCCAGTAGAAAGATGCGAGCAGCCTATGTAATTAAAAATTTTCTAGAAACCTTAAAAAAACTAGAAAGACGCTGGTAAAATTAATTTTAATATTCAATTTCATTTAACTCAAGATATCCGAACTATTTTCATTTCAATGAGTAATCTATAGACAAGTGATTGCTGAAATATTTTGCATTCTTTCTTCACAATAAATCTTGTGTGTTTTACAATGATGACACATCTCAGTCTGGACCAGCTTCATTTCCAGTGCTCAGCCATCACATGTGACTAGAAGCTACCAGGCTGGACAGCGCAGTTATGGACGATGGTTTTAAAAACAGTGACAGGAAGAAGAAAATGCTTCTGATCCAGCAAATTAATGATGATTGCATTGGTGATTTCTAAGTTCTAATAATATTTTCTGCTTCCTAAAATCACATTAATTTTATGTCAAAATGCCCTCCTCACCAAAACCTTACAGTAGATTGAGAGCGGAAAATGCCCAGGTGTCAGTATTTAAATGTAAATGTGGAGGTCATCGTATTTTTAAAGTTGTAGTGGAATAAATGCGGCCTCCTGGGGTCAGGTGTTTTTGACATGCAAATGGTATAGCGAAGTCCTGGAAGAGATGGAGTTCTCATTTAGGGAGTATTATAATAACTCCAAGACCCTTTATTCCACATCAGAATTTCCTGAGCTCATTATGGGAAAAGGAGTGTATTGTCTAGTACGTTCTGTCCCGGGAAGCCCAGCTGCTCCAGCTCCAGTCGATGGGAGAGCTATGTGTTTACATGAGAGAACATTTCATTAGACATCCCTGATGGTAAATTTTGCAGGCAGAGAGGCTTGTATAAATCACTGGTGTGACTTTGCTGACTTCCTAGTCAGGCTCGGGCTGTGTGTCACTGCACGCAGCAAATTAAATTTCGATGAGCTTGGGAAAGTAATTGGGCTCTGAATGTTGCCCATTACTCAGAGAATTGTAAATGTCTGGAAATGAAACCAAATGATGTAAAATCCAATTAATGTTTTGGGGGCAACCAGGACCATAGATATACAGAGCAGTCAGGGACCTGCACCCAACCCCTAATATTTCACCTTTTGAAAAACCCCAAGGCCCTGAGGGGGTTGAGTGGCTCATCCAAGGTCAGGCAAGTCATCTTGGCTACAACTGGGATTAGGATCCAGTCCTACCCACTCCTTCGCTCCACCTTCATTCTTCATCAAGCTGCGGCCCACGTTTTCCTGTACTTTTCCTTCCCGCAGCTTTGGCCGTTTCTCTGATCTTTGTTATCTTCAGGAAGGAGAAGGAAGGGAAGAAAAGCCTAAAGCTGTCAGCACTAGCGCCTTCCATTAATATGTACCATATGATAATTGCTCCTATTTCCTGTCACCACAGAATAGAAACATATGATATTATATGTAAATGTCGGTTTTGGGGAAAACACTAATTTTCTGAGCCGGAAGCTGATAGAAGTGAAATGAAAAAAGAAAAAAAGTGGGTCAGACAACTAAAGGGATCTCAGGCAGGAAGGACAAATCTGCTTGGAACTCAGCTGTTGCGAGAGGTAAATAGGTGCTCGATCATTATTTATTTGATTGATCAATTGAAAGAGAAGACAGAGGAAGGAGAGAATAGCTGGTGGTCCTTCACCAAGGCTAGGGGGCTTTTGAATTCAGAGGAGTTTGCAGTTCCTGGGAGCAGAATCCAGAGGTACCTTAAAGGAGGTGACGAGGGCAAGCTCTTGTCTCCTGCAGATAGATGTGGCATCTATGGGTCATAGTCCGAGATGGGATGTTTCCCAGCTGTGTGTCCTTAAAATAGCTTCTTGCCTTCTTTAAAACAAGCGGGCTGACTGAAGTGACTGTTTCTGGAGTTCCTACCCCAGAACTGTTGTTCTAGGATCTGTGGAGGTGGTGAAGAGCTGGAAAATGGAAGAATTCAATGACTGAACTCGTCGACAGAAAACATTGTGCCATCTTCCCCTTTGATATGAAGAAATGGGAGCTTTCCTGCCTTTCTTGCTGGCTTAGAATAATAGACTGAGAGGGAATGGGGGCCCCCAGGTAAAGCCAACAGAAGGAGGGTTTCTTCTCATCCTCCGAGACGCTCTAACGCGGCCTGTCCTCTCCTCTCCCATTATGTTCTGCTTTAGACACAAAACCATCCCTGTGCCTCCGTACATGGGTCGTGTAGCATTCATTTAACAGCATGTTTATTTTAAGTCTCTGACTCGGCACTGAGGAGAGATTGAAAAGCGCCAGCCTCAGGCACTCTTGATCTCCTGCTCCTCATGAATGCAGTATTCATCACTTAAACGTAATATATTTATAATCAGGGCCAAGGCAGCATGACCTTGTTTTATTTTAAATAGATCACAGGCAGCCAGACATGGGGGCCCCCTGCTTTAAATCAGATGCGAGACGAGTTAGCTGTCAAGGACTTCGTTAGAATTCAGTTGATCTCTTTAGGTTTGATCTGTTTCTTTCTTTGTTATTTATATAAAAAGGAAACGGAAAATCGGTGGTGGGTGAAAGCAAGGTGGTAGGAGCTCCCCATAAAACCGAACCTCAGGGGAATGGGAGCCTGGCCTTTCCATCAGAGCGGCAGGGGCAGGAAGACAACGTGTCCGAGGCTTAGATCTTCTGACCCGAGGTAATTAATTTCTAAGCCACATTTTTTCCCCCTCTCTGGAAACATTAATCATGAGAATTAAAAAAAAACCCTGAGTCAATTGTTATTTATCGCTTCTCTGGGCAGCGGTGCTTAAAGAGCACTCACCAGGAATGTTCAAACACATTTTTTTTTCCTCCCAGGACTCAGTCTGGGGCCAGCCCTGTATATAAATATCAGTATAGAGCGACAATTCCAATCTTCTTCCGTCTCGTCTTCTGCTCTGCTCTGCCTTACTCTGCTTTAACCGTCTCTACCGGATGAAGGTGCAACCCCTTTCAGTGACTTGAATTGTCCTTAAAAGTCAGAATGGGCAAGTACTGCTTATTTTAGTCATCGTAGTAAGTGGGAATCAAAGATCCAGAGCTGAACATTTACACAGAAGGAAATCCACGGGGGCATAGTTGCTTTAAGGCGTCTGATCATTTATCCGCCTGCGGCTGGTTCCTCCACTCTCCCACTCCACCCACCTACCCACCCACTCAGCCACTGTTTCCCCTTGTTACAAGGTGTTCTGTCTTGGAGATGAAACAAGTGAGGGCTAAACTAATTAACTACCCAGCAGTGATCTACAGCTTCAGCACCTTGCATTCCTGAAGATTTATCCCATTTCAAATTCATTGCCATTTCCCTCCAGGGAAATAAAGATTGCTGCCTATTAAAGATGGGGACAGAAAAAGGCACCTTCACTGGAGACAGCCTGTACAAGAAAATAATACTGTAATCATTCCCTCCAATCAGCTGAAAAGGATTAAATCTTCTGCTTCTAAAGTAATGTTCCAATTGAGCCTTGGGGAAGAATAATTCATGATTAGGGAGAAGGCTGGTCTAGCAAATGTGAACATTATGTCCATTACTTAAACACACTTCCTGGGCTGACTGCTAATGTACCCAAGGGACTCGAAGCCCCGGCAACTGATAGGCACAATGAAACAGGCAGACAAGGACAAGAAGTATTATCATCTGCATTCAACAGCACTACACAGACTTCACCACTGCTAAATCACTGCCTTTGGTAAATAGCCCAGATAACTCATTTTAATAGAAGAATTCTTCTCTTCTTTATGTGTATTAAACAACAGACTCTTATGAGCGGTGGCAGTGTATTGATTCCTGGGAAAGGCCGTGTGAATACCAATTCTGTAATTTATGCTGTTTTGTGGCTCTGGCTGTATTTGTTATGCATAGTGTATTAAACATTCAATAGCTCAATTTAATCTTTGCAGCCAAATTGCACAGCACATCATGCCAGATAGTGGTTGTTTCATATACACAGCCCATCTGCTTCCTGTTCTATAATTCATTCAGCAGGCAAAGTTTCTGGCAGCCTCAGGCTACCAAAATATATATATCTCCTTAGGGTACCAGAAGTGCTTGGCACTCAATTAGTTTTCCGGGTTTCTAGGGCTCTGTGTGCATGAGCATGGGTATGTGTTTCTACTTTTATGAGAATTAAAGATGGGCATAGCTTGCTAAGTTCTGTGTCCTCATCTGGACCACTTTTCATAAACTTGTGGGGTTTCACAAAACCCGAAGAGAAAGAAACGTTGGAAATTAAACACAATGATCCTTCTCCCTTGGGAAATTATCCATTGCAATAAAATGTGTCCTCTTGACCATCTCTATCTAAATAGATTGATTTATATCTTGGGTGGGGGGATAAATAAACCCCAAAGTACTATAAACTCTTGGCTCCTTTCTCTGGATGAACCACTTGGGGTTAGCTCTCTTATGGCGAATGTTTGTTTTCTCTAAAATCCCCTCCTCTCTTGGAGGCCAGCCCCTGTCTCTTAGCATCCATGGGAACTTTGTTCTTTCCTCGTCTCCACTTTCTATTTGCTTTTAAAGTCAGTGCCTAAATGTGGCCCAGTGGAAAAGTACATTTACAGTTTATTGAAGTCTTTCTGCAACTCCCAGTACAAATGCTCAATTTTCGGAGCATTTTACGGCCTTTATACCACACACAGGGGACATGGACCACCCTGGGTTTAGGGCGATCATTTTACATCTTTCCCGGAAAAGTGACGCGAGAACCTCTCCTATGCACTGGAATTACAGCCTCTCAGAGCGGAAGCAGATCATCCATTCCAGTGACCTCATTTTACAGGTAATCACAGCCAACACGTGTGTAATGCTTTAAGGCACAATCAAACACATGGATGCCCACGAGGCCCAGGGAGGCCTCCCAGACGATGGGAGCCTGAAGCTGCCCGGTGGGGCCATGGGGAAGGGGAGCACCCGTGCCTAGGTCTGTGGAGGGCAGCTGACTCAGAGCTGCAGAAGGTCGCCGCTGTGCAGGGCACGGGCCCGGCGTTTCCAATCTTCGGTTTGTCAAGAGAAGCTGGAACTCTGGGTCTTTTTTAAAAATGGGAAATCTGTTTTTTTTTTAAATGTTGGCATTAAATGATATGATATTATATTTTTTAAAACACTGTATGGGCCAAACAAAACACATCTGTGGGCCTGCCAGAGCATATGGGCTTCCAGTTTGCACGCTCTGTTATAGAGTTTATGCCACCTATTCCTTCCATTCTTGTTATATTTTCCTGGTAGGACAGTGAGGTCTAGGGAGTTGAGTCTTGCTCAAGTTCATAGTACAAATGAGAGGGGCAAACTGGGACCAGGATTAAATCTCCGGGCACATTCCCCAGGGCTGCTTCGACATAACGGTGTTTCCCCCTGTAGTGCAGAGTCACCCGGCATTCCTTTCCTAGAGGTTGGGATCTTCTCTTTGTAGCAGGGAATTCCACTTTACTTCTGCTTTTACTATCCCTCTCTGGTATCAGAGCACACCTTATTATTAATGTCACCAGCATGTATTATTTTGGTTTGATTCATCCCTACCTTTCTCTAGGATTATGATCCTTGGGTGAACTCTATGTCGAAGTACATCTCCTGATGCAAACAAAACAACGCCTTATCCCACTGTCCCCAACATTTATTCATTGGTGATAACCTGTCTGATTTACCCCTTCTCTATCCCCCATGAAAACTACAGAAACCAGGACTTTCTTGCTCATTCTTCACTAATAGATGGTTCCACAATTCCTTTGTGTTGCAAGCCGACCCTTCGTTTAGTAATTTGAATGTTCAGACTTGAGGAGTCACGGAAACTTTCAGCCTGACTTGTTTGTGGTGGGAAGATTGCTAAGAATGACCTCCAGGGACGCTTAGGCCTGTAATCCCCTTCCTTTTGAGTGTGGGTGAAATCTGGGAAAATGATGAGATATCGCTCTCACGATTGTGTTACTTTATATGGCAAAAGGAGGATTACCCTGGTGGGCCAAATCTAATCACACGAACCCTTTAAAAAGGCAGTATTCTCTCCCTGACGGAAGGGGAAGTCAGAGAGATTCTAAGCCCGAGAGGGATCCCACGTGCTATTGTTGGCTTTGAGGATAGATGACGCCAAGTGCAAGGACCAGAGAGCCATCAGGAGCTGAGAGCCGCTCCTGGCCAACAGCTAGGAAGTGGGGACCTCAGACCTATAGCCACAGGGAACTAAATTCTGCCAACAACCTAATGAGTTCGGAAGTAGATTCCTTTCCAGAGCCTCAAGATAAGTACCTAGCTGGCTAACGCTTTGATTTCAGCCTTGGAAGATGCTAAGCAGAGAAACCAGCTGAGCCATGTTGGACTTTTGACCTCCAGAACTGTGAGGTAATAAATGGATATTGTTTTAAGCTGCTCAGATTGTGGGAATTTGTTATGCAGCAGTAGCAAACGAATGCAGTTTTCAATCTCCCCTTCTCCAGCTGGGCCTTCAGTGGGGAAGGGGAGCCTCTTGGCTATTCCTCGCTTCTCTGCAGGCTCACCTTCTCCCCGGGGCTAGCTTCCAGCAGGAGGGAGGGAGGAGAGTGTAGGGAAGAAGATGTGCAGAGTAGGACAGTTCTTACTAGGCTGGGACCTCCTGCTCTCTAAGCCTGCAGAGGGGCCCCATTGGCTCTGTTACATGCATTTTGCAGGAATTTTGGAGGTTCTTTGCTGCCCCCGTCTTCCACAGCTCTCTTGGCCTGCTTTTTCATTTTGACCTTAAGTTCCCATGTGGGCTTGCTCTCCCGGACGACCCACCTTTGACCTGCAAGAAGCACGTGCTCCCCTCCGCCCTCCACCTCACCTCCATGAAGGCCGGGGTTGCAGATGGAGTCCATGCTGTGTGCACTCCGGCTTTGCCACCAAAACAGTCACCTCTTCCCTCACCCTTTTATCTTGTGGACTGGAGTCAGGGCCCAGTCCACAGTCTGCTTTGTCTTTCTCCAGAGTGAGTCAGAAACCAATTCTTTTTATGTCTCAGTGGCAGGTGATCCATTTTAAAGCTCTGAGAAGTGAACTCTTGGAGATTCGCTCACTAGACAGGTGGAGAGGAGGCAGCATTCCCCACCCCTTCCCCCATGAGACGTGGTGTGGTGGGCCCAGGTTGTTGCTTTGCACAATTCTGGGGGAGGGCAGCATTCATAATCATTCATTTAGCAGCTTCTGGAACTCTAGAACACATAGAATGCAATTGGAATGGTGCGCTAGTGTTGTGCAATGGGGTTCCCTTTGAGATGGGGATTCACTGTATGGTGCAACTTTCTTCTAAAAAAATCCCTTCATCAATCCTCTCTCTCACTTTCTTCTCAGCGTGGGTAGCTTGGGTCAAGATGAGTGGAACAGTTTCTCCTACATTGCCATGGTAAATTCTGCTTATGGGAGGTTGTGCCTCACACTAGCTTTGAATTTTGTCATATGAGCCCTTTATTCACAAATGCGATATGAAGGGTCCCATTCTAACGTCCTGTTACAGTTATCTACCTGAGCATCCACATCGGTGGCCAGCGCCCTGCAGCACTCACCAAGGAAGGCCCTGAGGGGGCATCTGGATTGGATGCCCCAGCCATGCCGCACTCTCCCTCCACTTGCCAGTCAATAGGTTCTTCCATCAGCTGGGAGCTGGAGCTGTCAGTGGGCAGAATCTTGTGCTTGTTGCACATCTCTGGACGGCTTTGGGTTCCTGTCTCAGGCCTTAGCTGCCTTCTACTGGCCACCTGTGCTCACTTAAAATTTCTTTTTATTCCCGAGCTGTTCTTATTCTCTGGGTGTGTACCTGTGCGTGCAGGTATGCGTGTGTGCATGTGAGTTTGTGGGCGTGTGTGTGTGCGGCTTTTTTTTCATGTGTGTTTTCTCTCTTTCGAATGTTGGGACTTTGCTGGTGTTTCATTCAGGAAACTCAGTCTGGCTGACATCCACGCTCGCTGTCTCCTGCTTTTGCTCACGCGCTGCCTGCACTTCCTTCCTCTCTGTGTCTGCTTATCCTGTGCCAGGCCTGGGCCCTGGGAGATGAGCTTGTTGGCAAACCTGCTGATGGAGAACACGCGTTCAGATGGTGAAGTGGCTTTTTGACACAGCTGGCCCTCTTCCTGTGGGTCACCTGCTTTGCCAGAAACACAGAGGCATCTTGTTCGTGAGACTGAAAACAGCCGTTCTGAGTGATTGAGCGAGTGTCAGCCTTACAGGTTTTGGGTGAGCGTCTGCTTTAACCGGCCAATGGTTTCTTAGTGTAGAGGATTGCACCTGGACAACTTGCCTGAAGGGCATCTGAACATTTTTCTTTTCCTATCCGAGTCCTAACCTATTACTCTGTCTCCCAATTAGATTGATAGTACCTGCCCTTCTTGTCCCCACTCTTTATCAAAACAGGCCCAGGAACCACACATGTACACTGTGATGTACACGATTGACGGGTTAAGGTGTTGGCAGTCCCAGGGCATTCAAAACCTCAGTAACATAGCTTTAAAATTTCTGACAACAATCCAGTGTGATGGGGAGAATTGGATGGATGTGTGTGTGTGTGTGTGTGTGTGTCCTGGCCCAGAATTAACCACCTGCTATTATGGACGTGGAGCTTTTGTTGCCTTTCTTCCTTTTCTCTGGGGCTGGTGAGTAGGTAGTTGCCTTGGTGGAAACTGAAGGGCTTCCCAAAGCCTGAACCACCATGATGTCAACTCCAGGGCCTGCCAAATACCTGTATTTTTTACCAGGAAAATCAAGGCCATGAAGGTATAAAAATCCTCATAAAACCCTTCTAAAGTTACGTAGCAATCCACCAGTTCCCATTGTCTAGCTATATTTTCTTTTGGTAAGGGCATATTGAGTACTTGCTGGGTGCTCACTATGCTGGAGGCTGTAGGGGCATGGCGAATAAGAATTCGGTCTGGTGGGCGATAACAACGTGCATGATGTTTTGATGTGGATGGGGTCTCTGTGAGCAAGGGGCCTTGTCCCGAACTGTAAGAGTGGCAGGTGAGGGGAGGCTGCTGTACTGAGGCAGTGCTGAGAGCCATGAGAGGTGCGTGTGGAGAACGGAGAAGCCGTTGGCCATCTTGGGTTCCTTGATAATTTTGTCTGGGCCTTTTCCTTGTATGTCTGCTTTCCAGCCTCCCCAGTCCTCTTTTCTGCTCTTCTCTTCTCCCTCTCTTGCTGCCACTATTGCTATTCTTCCTCGATCTCAGTCTGTTCCTTCACCCCCCTCCTCCCTGTCGTGCTTCTTGTCTCTAAAGCAGCTGAAGAGGAATGGGTGCCTAAAGGCACAGGTCTTTCATTTTCTCCACATGCTATTCGGACTTTGAAAGAAGAGAAGGAGGTTCGACCTTAGATATTAGGCTTTTTTTTTTTTCCTCAAGCAATTCCAAAGTTCACTGAGGAGAGTGACCCTGTACCGGAATTGAAAGAAAGAAGGTGCAGAGGGTGGGTGACAGGAGGTAGGGGTCTATAGTCTACCTTCTCCCGGGATGGTTCTCCAGCAAAGAACCCTCAAAGAGTGACCCCAGTACAGGACAAATCACATGATGGGTTTACCGTGGGCACAGACCTTTTGGTTTCAGGAGGCAAAAGTGAAAATTGCCTCATCTGCTTAAGGCTGTTTTCCTGTTACTGTGCCTCTTGCTTTTCAAACTGGCCGCAAGTGAGTTCCCTCCACTGTCACTTGTCTTCAGCTGGAGTGTGGGAGAGACAGCGCAGCGTGTGTTGTGGCCAAAACTAATCCCTGCACTCATTTCATGAAAGAACACCAGGGCTTGCTTCATTTGAGGAAACAGGCGCACCCTGGCTTGTATTCTCTACCACCGTGCACAGGATAAACGGCTTCGAAACTAGTGTCCAGTGACAAAGCAAGAGACCAGGCTCCTTTATTTGATAAGTGATTCTCATTGTGCGCACAAGAAAACAGTTCCAGAGCTTCCAAAGTCAACCTACTTGGTCAGTGAAACAGAAGGGAATTAAAAATAGGAAAACAAACCTAAAAGAGAACTTTATACAAAGCAATAAAAATGTTAGTGCCAATTGTTCTCCCCGTGGAGATCTGAAACCTTTATACCACCTTCCCTAAAAAGGAGGTTGGCTTTGGTAAATAAAATAGGATCGGCATAAACTAGACTCTACAGTGAATGCTTCGGTAGAGAGTGTATTCGGAGAAGGCATAAACTCTCAGTGCATCAAAAGGCAAAGGGCTGTAGGATATAGTCCAATAAAAGGAAGAAAGTCAGCTCAATGAAAACACTTTACAACTGAATATATATACTCACTCTAAAAGAGATACCTTAAACTCTAACAGAGGTACCATTCAGGTGATAACAAGTGGTGGCAATAGTTATATGCACCTCCCCCTGGCTCTAACAGTGAGCCAAAATTGGAGGGAATGTATGGGAAATTATAAGCACTTTATTCCCATTTTAACTAGATTTTCTTGCTCTGTAAACAGCTGAGCATCTGATGTTCCCACCTAGGTTATTCATTCTAGGAGGAATGCATGCTCTCTTTCGCTTTAACCATTTGGTCGCTCAATGAAGAGCATCACCATTGCCCTGCTCAACACATTTAGCACCTCTGAAAGTCACTATATGGATTTAGTGATTAATGATGATTGATTTTTTCTTGCCAGCTTAATCGTCACACTTGAGTGGGGCTGATGTAGACCCAGCTGTGCTTAATTAGCCCACAGGACTTAGAAACCATATTTTAAAGACAGGCTTGTAATGGAAGAAGCCTTCTTGATGATGCAGCCCACTGAGGTGAACCCAGACATGTGGCAGATGCAGTTTTTCATTAGGTCCAAGGAGCATGTTTGGGAAATGCATGTTGCGTAAAGAAGACATATGTTCCCCTAGATTTGGGAAAGCTTTTGTTGCCTTCTAGAACATGGGTTATAAGGAGAGACAGCTCAATATGAATTTCTTTCTCTGTGGCATGATCTTGGCTAATTACTTAAGACAAATGCTTGCTTCAATCCAGAAGGTGGGTGTGTTATACCACACCATTCTATGTGGCACGTTTGTTTTTATATTTTTGGTGAATTTAACCTTCTCTATTATCCACTTTAAAATGCGAAACTTCTCTTTATCCTTAAAAACGTTCCATGTCTATAGGGATGTTTTCTTTTATTCAGGATCCAAAATAAAGAACCAACCTTCCTCATTGCCTTCCTTCTTTGTTTGGCCAGTGGAAATCTTCCTTCCTTCCACTAGACGTATCCTCTTTGGTCAATAAGAAAATTATTTCTAAACCCAGCCCATTCCCTATCAGTTGAGAGGGTTCATATTGACCTCTGTTGTGTGAGTGCCTGACTGCTAGGCATAGTCCCCAAACCATAACCTCATCTCATACACACAATAGAAAATCATCCAAGCATCATCATAGCTTCAGTTTCAGGTAGCAGCTGGCTTGAGTCAAATCTGAACTGATGACATAGGAAAGCTGTGACTCTTATTAGTGTTCCTTGTAACCTAGAAGGCCCAGAGAAACGTTATGAGGATAGGATGCTCAATGAGTTTCCAAGGAGTATTTAGAGATATACTTGTAGATATTGCTGGGCATTGTGGAAATGTTCATATGTGGAAGTCATAAAGTGACAGAGAAAAACCTTTTTGCAAGGCTTGGTGCCATACCATTGGGCTGTTGGCTAGGAATCCTATTACACAGTTGGAGTAAAGGGAAGACTAGTGAGAACATAGGGAGAGGGAGTGGCAAGTATGGGGGTTTCCAGACAAGGCCCGGCAGCCTGGAAATTGATCCTCAGAGAGCTGCCTTCCAAGGGTGGTAGAGGTGCAGATTGAAATGGCTAAAAATTGCTGATGAAGAGAATTGTCAGTGTGAAAGGCTGTACTTTGGTGTTAAAGAACTTTATTGTATTTGAGAAGAATGCTATATTTATTCAGAACTCTTTGGGCTGCAAGTGACAGAAACAATGTAGACAGTTTAAGCAAACAAGCTCACATAGCTTGGAAGGAAATAAGTATAGCTCATAAGACTGAAGTTATAGCATACGACCCAGGCCCTCAAGAACTAAAACCAAGCACTTGACTCCAGGTGTCTTTCTCTGCCTTTTGCCACCATCTTCATCCATCCATCCACTCATCCATCCACCCACCCATCTCTCATCTCTCTCTCTCTGTTTGACTTTGGTCTGCAGATAGAATTTCTCTAAAGAACATGGTTTAGCAAACGCAATGGAAAGAGTTTCTTTGTCCAATCACGTGTATGGCAATTCAAGAGAGGGACGCTGTCTGGCCCTGTTGTGTCATCCCCTGACACAATCCAGAGGAATGAGGTGTCATTTGGCTAGGTGTGGGTCATGTGCCCATATCCATGGGGGATATTTTTAGGTAAGAAGAGAATTGTTATACTAGCACTAGACGGGGTGGAATAGCTTGCTGAGCAACAACATAATGGTTACTCTAGTCCCCTTTAAATTTCACTGTAATATTACCACTGATTAGCCTACCAAAAATACCTTTTTTGAACAATCGTTTATTCTGTTTAAAACATTTCCACTTACGCATAACCTAAATTTTGGCTTCCAGTGGTCCTATGAGGGGGTCAGTCAAACAGACTTCGTCTCACTTCATTGATGAAAAATCCCGGGTCTAGACTAAATAGTAGTACATGCGCAAAAGGGCAGAAAAATAACTGAAATATAACAAAAAAGACCCAGAAGATCTAGGTTTAGTTCCAGATTTGCCACTAAAGAGCCTCTTGACATTAGCAAATCAATATACCGTTTTGGGTCTCAGAAAGAGTTGGACTAGATCAGTAGTTCTCAAAGTGGATGGTTTGTTAACAGCTCAGTGTTGAGCCCCACCCCCAGAGTTTCTGATTTAGTAAGTTTGGGAGGAAGCCAGAGAATGTGCATTTCTAATAAGCTCCCAGGTGTGTTAGTTTCTTATTGCTGTGGTAGCAAATCACCACAACCTAGTGACTTAAAACAACACAAATTGATTATCTTAGTTTTGGAGGTAAGAAGTTTGAAATGGGTTTCACTGGACTAGAGTCAAGGTGTTGGCAGAGCTTCATTCCTTCTGGAAGCTATAGAGGAACATCCACTTCTTTGCCTTTTCTAGCTTCTAGAAGCTCCCTGCATTCCTTGGCAAGGGACCCCTTCCTCCATCTTCAAAGCCAACAGTGTAGCTCTTTCAAATCTCTCTCTGACTTCTTCTACTTCCTCCCTCTTCCACATTAGAGGATGCTTGTGATGACATTAGCCCCACCCACACAATCAAGGATAATCTCTCTATTATAAGGTCAGCTGATTAGGAATTTTAATTTCATCTGCAATTTTAATACCCCTTTGCCATGGAACATAACATATTGACAGGTTCTGGGCATTAGGACATGGGCATCTTTGGCGGCCATTATTCTGCCTACCACATCAGGGATCACTCACTGAGAACCACTGGACTACGGCAATTATTTCATCTTATTCAGCTCAAAAATTTCGATTCTGAGATAGTTAAGCAGAACTGTTCTCACTTCTTTGAAAATTGACTAATTGCTTACTTGTTTTTATATTAATCCTTTCCATTGGTTGAGCTTTAGTACAAAAATAATTTGTTCCAAAGTTAAATTGCTCCCCAAATGAAAGCCAATTATTCTCTCTTTTACAACAGGAATAGATTCAATAAAGGGCTGTACCCAAGGGGTTTTCTGTCCATGAGGCCAGTTCTGGGTCGGTTGTGAACTAACGTGAAGTCTGAGGCTTGGAAGGTCCATAATCTCAAGGTTTACGTCAAACAGCCTCTCTCAAGTTTATTTTGTGGTCTCGGGTTATCTATTTTGGCCATTCTTGAGCAATTAGAAGTTTCCCAGCATTAACTAACTGCAAGCAAGAAGGGCCCAAGAATGCAGAGACTGTTACAGAAGGCTTCCATTTCTATCCTCTGGGCTTAAATCAGTTATTGGTGAGACAAGGCTTCTGGTCCAGTCTTCTAAGCACTGCTGGGGGTTGCTATGGGAACGGCTTGGTTGTCTACTTTTCCTTGCTTATTTCCTCTTTATGTTTCGAGTCTGAGCAGACAAATATCTGTCTGACAGTATCTTACATGCAAATCTTGGATCCTGGGAATGGTTAAAGGAATTCTGACTTTCCCTCCCATAATCTCATCATTTATTTGCATTACAATCTGAGTAAATCTAAACTTCCCTTTGCAGTGGAAACCCGCTCCTTGTATGGCAATCTATATTTACAGTGAATTAAAGCTTGATTTCACATAGAAGTTATTGTGTTGTAACCCACTCGATGAGAATCTGCCAGAGAAGATGCTCCAGTCTGGGCAAAGCCGCCCTGTGGCCATTTTTGTCTCTTCTTTTAGCTCCTTTTTCATCATCTGCCTATAGTCGTCTGTTTCTCCTTTGCAGCAATTTGCTCTGAATTTAATGTGTCCTTCATTTAATGTGTATTTAGGCATTTTATAGGGGAATGCTTGAAGATCTAAAAAAATAAATCTCCGATAACAGAATAGTGAGGAATATTTCAGTTTATATTTAAATAACCATCTGTTTGCTGGGCTTTATTTTTCTAACTTAACTTCCTAACTTAACTTTTATTGACATTCATTAAAAGGAACTCTGGCAGCTTTGGAATCTTTTCTTTTGAAACCACTAATTACAGTTATTTAAATTGATATGTACTCTATTGCCCTAAAAGATTTGATCTATCTTCCTAAAGATGCATATTTTCAAATCTATCAAAAATTATATATTTAATATATATTATATGTAATTATATTTATTGTACTTGATATATATAATATGTATAACTGTGAAATCTAGGTTAATATAATTAGTGTAATTGAGATTACATTTAATTTTGAGTGCTCTGACAATGAAAGCAAAAGGGAAACTCGATATAATACAGTTCTCATCTGGAAAAACGTTAGCTTGGCATTTCTTCAGGAGAGTCAATTTTTTGGATATTACGTATTTTAAAAATAATTTCAGGGATACATAAGTCCAAATGCTGATGTTCACGATGTTTATTATAGTATTGTTTATGCCAGCAAAAACATAACTAGAAGTAGACCCTGAGGAATAGGGTATAGTAATCTTCCATCCCACTATTACATACAGTGATATGTGTTTGTAAAATAGAATCTTACAATGACATAAAAAAATGTTGAAAATGACTATTTTTCATTCAGTGAAAATTTTGATGATGATATACATAGAATACGTATATCTACTCTTTAACAAAATATCAACAGTTCTTTATCTGGATGATGGAATCATAGATCACTTTTATTCACTTGCTTTTCCTCTTTGCTTATTTATATTTTCTCATGCAAACATATATTACTTTCTTTTTTTTCATAAAAAAATAATTTCTGGGGCCAGTCCAGTGGTGTAGTGGTCCAGTTCGTGCACTCTGCTTTGGTGGCCTGGGGTTCGCAGGTTCAGATCCCAGGCGTGGACCTAGCACCACTTGTCAAGCCATGCTGTGGCAGCATCCCACGTAAAATAGAGGAAGACTGCCACAGATATTAGCTCAGCGACAATCTTCCTCAAGCAAAAAGAGGAAGATTGGCAACAGGTCTTAGCTCAGGGCCAATTTTCCTCACACATACAAAAAATGAATAAAAAATAATTTCTTTCGTAGGCCTTTAAAGCAAGAGACGTTTGACAGTCTTAAACAATATATGAGCCTTAAACAACGGTTTTACTAAAATACAGAACCGTTCTTCATGAGACATCAATGTCTCATGATGAGACAATGAGGCACAACTTAGTGAGGGCATTTCTTTGCATTGTGAAGTGAGGTGGTGGCAATCCAGTGAGCCTTACGTGGATAACTTCAGGTGACTTAATAGATACGCAAATAATTAGCAGTGCTTCTTGAACTTTAACATCCACATGAATACCTGGCGATGCTGTTTAAATGCAGACTCTGATTCAGTAGGTCTGGGGTGGAGCCTGAGAGTCTGCATTCCTAACATGCCGCTGGTCTAGACATGCTTCGTGCAGTCCGGACTTGGATCACCGAAGGAACCAGATGTGACTTACTGCTTCCCACCCTGGGCTATCCATCAGAGTCACCCACAGAACGTTCGAAATACAGATTCCAGGACCCACCTCAGATCTAGCGAATCACAAGTTTTGGAGGTGCAGCTTGGGGATATGTATCTTATCAAGCCTCCCCAGTTATTTGGATAAATTTGGCTCATAGATAAAGTGTGAATGAAGTTCATTTCCTGAGACGGTCTTACCTATCACTCATTCCAGTGGCAATTTTGACAGGAGCAGCACAGAAGCCTGCCTGGAGCGTGGCCTGTCTGTCTTGTCCTGTGTAGGAATTAGCCCCTTGCCTTGATAGCAGACGTTTGGGTGGCAAGTTTGTCCATGTCACTTTAAGTGAGAAGTCAGGTTGGTATTGCCACCATATCCCTGCCTACTGTGGGCCACTATGGTTTTTTCTAGAAGGAAGATATTAATTTTCCATAATTCACTGTAGATTTGCTCAAATAAATATATTGCCAGCTGCATGATATTATCTAACTCTGTCAATGAGTTTATCTAGTAACATACTCAACAAACCTATTATTGAAACAGAGTCATCATTTTTGAATTTCATCTCTCCCATATTTAACTTCTTGTGTGAAAAATCGCATAGGTGATACTGCAGCTGTCTGCTCAGAGTGGACAGATTAATTATATTTGCATGAAGTCCAGGTTGGACTCTGATTATGAAATATCCTGAGCAAATACCAACATGGGCTCACTATGTAAGTTTTTCACGGAAGCTGAAAATGTGTGAGTTGCCAAGGAGGTCAACGTCCTTCGGGGTGTCTAGTGCATGGGGAAAGTGATGTGTGACAGTAGGGAACAGTCAGGTTAGCCTCTGGTGAGGTTTGACCCAGCAACTAATATATGCCAGCCTGTCTCTCAGAATGACGCTCATGCTATTGGTATCTACATATGCTTGTATTTGAGAGCAGTAATACCCTGGCTTTTGAGTTTTAATAAGGCATACCTAATTTCCACAGAAAAATTGAAGGTTAACCATGCTAGCACGTGGTGGGTAATTTCTATCTCATGTGCAAATTTGCTTTCCACAGACATTGCTTTCCAACAGGTTTCTGAGAAGCCATGCAGCTGGGGTGCGGAGGAGAGTTAATGAACAATTCTTTGATTAATAGATTAACTGCGGCTTTGTAACGGGCAAATCAGGGCCTCTTACTAGAATGCTTTCTGACCGTCAGATTTTGTTTTCCTGTTACCAAAGTTAGACTTTGAACTGCAAAAGGCAGTCTGACCTGGCCCCCTGCGGTAGGTCCTCTCTCTGGTGAATCAAGCCTTGATTCCTCTGAGATGCTTTTTGTATTATAATCCCTATTATGATAACCTGCTGAGCTAGTGGGTTGTATAAATGTGCAGTACAGCAGTCCAGGAATGATTACAAGAGGAATAATTTTACCTCTTGGCAAAAGAGAAGCGTTTTCTCCATTTTCCCTGTGCTTCTTGTCCCTCTCTCCTTGGCTGCACTCTTGGAAGCTCCCTTTCTCCTTCGCCCCAGGCACGAATAATTATTCACAGCACTGTTAAAGAAGAAGTATGAGCTAAAGTTCAGAACCAGAGTGATACTGGTGAGCATTATTTAGCCTCCCTTTTGGAGTCCTTTCAAGTTGAGTTTTCTCTTGACTGCAGCTGCCCAGCATATGCGGTTCACCTGGCCACACAGCATTTCCTCTCCGATGGGGCCCATTTACCATCAGGCTATAGTCTCTCTGCATTGCCTTCCTTCCCAGCCTCTGCTGCTCCCTCTTCTTGGTCCCATTGTCTTCCTACTTCCTCGATTCTTCTTCTTCTTCCTCCTTCTCTGGTTGCAAATAGAAGCTGGAGGCTGGCTCCTCCAGGGTCAAAGGCATAATGTAATGCCTTACCTTCTGTTTGATTTCAGCCCCTGTCCCTCGGGGGATACAGCGTTATTGTGCGGCCTAGCCTTGTAGCACCACAGGCTAATGGATCAATTCAGCCTTCAGAGCATCCTATGGCTTGTCAATATGAAATTCTAGCAATTACTGAAGTGGGAAGGCTGGGAAGCGGCTGAAAAACATTCCCTATTGATCACTCTAGAGTATGATGAACTTGTTTAAGAAAAATTGATCTGACACATTGATTTTTTTATCAGAGAATCTCATGAATGCAATTTAAGTCACAATATATCTTGCCTTGCAGAGCATTTTCTTCACGAGGAGAATCTGTGAGGCAAACCAGCCAATGAGAGATACTGAGAAGAGTTCTGAGGCTTCTTACCCCTTGCCCGCTCCATCATTTTAGAAAATGTTTTTGTATTAAACTGTCTTTTAAATGTAAGGTCTCCTCTCCTCCGTGTTTTATGCATTTTCACCCTCTCACAAACTTCTTTACCAACTCTCCCTTCCTCTCAGTCACTCATCCCCCTCTTCAACTTCTAATTGGAGGTTTTCTTTCGAGGGGAAGACCCTCTGATACGGCATATGTTTTCTCATTTATTGCATGGAGAATAGGTTTTGGAAAATGAGAATCTTAATTATAACCAAGGGTAGCCCTGTCCCTTGACATCTCTGGGGACCATTTGGACAGTGATGTTGATAGATTGCAAACCCTACGGCTGTTCACTCCCGGAGCAGTGTCACATCGAAAGCGAATGCTTGGACAGCTGCTGCGTCAGCCAGAACTGCCCTGTGGATTCAAAATCCTCACCTACTTCTAAATATCTCTCCCCACGCATCTCTGTTGGATGACTCTTTCCCTTCTCCTTCAGTCTGACCTGGCATTTTCTTAGGGAGTAGGTCAGGGGTTTCCAAATACGGATGATCAACAGCATCACTTTGGAAGCTTCTAAAAATACAGGTTCTTAGGCCTTATTCCAGACCTATTGAAGTAGAATTGGGGAGTGGAGTCTAGGAAATTGTACTTTAAAAATCTTCCTACTTGAGTCCAATGACAGGCCATGTTTGGGAACCACTGGGTTAGATAACAAAGTTGAGTGAATGCATGCTGTGTTTGGTAAAGAAATAGTTGGTAGAACTATGAGAGGAGAAAGTAGCCCCCCAAAAGGGAGTAATTTGCAATTTTTCCCATTGGAATTCCTTATTAGCACTTTGTGCATGTATGAGAATTGGTTGAGGATATGATTCTAGTTGATACTAAGTCCAAGAGAAGAGGAGGTGAAGGACAGAGCGATTTCCAGAGAGGGCTGTACTGAGGGTAGAGAAGAGCACAGGAAACAACTGTGGCACACTTCAGTACTGGGGCCAGGAGAAGCTCTCCTGGCAGGAGGTCAAGCCTGAACCACAAAGGAAAAAAGACACGTGCGTAAAAGCACTGACGGGACGGCTCACTCCTACGAAAGAGCGCATGGAGCTTCTCTGACCTGCATGAAACTGGTTTCCCTCCAGTCTAACAGCCCGTCTGAAAGTGGAGAACCATAGCAGACCTTTCAACACAAGAGTTCAGGAGCTGTGTCTTTAATAACTTTGTCAAGCCTCACAGAGAAAGTTCTAAAGTGGCTGACCCACGAGAAAAATGCAGGTTGCCTGTTCAAGAATACATCCGGGAAATCTGTTCCCAAATGATTTTCCATTCCATTATCTCAAAGACTTGCTTCCAAGGGTGAAATTTTTAAGCAACTTTGCTTCTGGCTTGGTGGGTTTGAATAAGCTGAAAGGTGGGTCAGAAGAATCTTCTCAAGTCACTTAGATTGGAGATGTTCCGCGTCCTTGGAAAATAATCTTAGTTTTAGTGCAGTTTAGTGAATTCAACTTTTAACCATTTAACTCCTACTGGTTGCTACCTTTTTCTCTGGGCTCCTTCAGGGTAGATTACAGTTTGCCACAGTAGTTCTCAATCTTGACTGCTCCACATAATCGCCTGGGAACTTCAACTAGTACTCAGTCCTGGGTCCACCCCAAGAGATGCTGGCTTAATTGGTCTGGACTTAGGTCCGGGCATTCCTCTAAAAGCTGCCCAGGTGATTCCAAATTGTGACCAAATTTGAGAACCCCTGGTTTATTTAGATTCAGAGCAAATTGAAATTTTGCCTAAGTTCCAAATCTTTTAAAAAAAATTTTCCACCTGTATACTTTTGGACTCCTGGAGAAGACAATGCACAGCAGAGGAGGGCGGTCCCTTCTGTTTGCCGAATTTGTGGAGAAAACAAAGGCCTCCCGTTTCAAGTACTTCTCAGAGAGCATGTGGGCTCTCCGCAATACACGGCTGTGCTTTCAGCAAAATTGTTAATTATAGATCATAATAAGCTGTTAGGAGCAAAACACACACATAATTTGAAAGTGAAATGAGGCACAGTACATAGATAAAGCAATTGTTTGTTTAAGAGGTGATTAGCAGCAGCAAAACAAGCAAACTGATACTTGAACCTGAAAGAAATGACACCATCCGGAATTGCTAGACTCTTCCGTTCTTTGTGTGCTGCCGCCAAACGCAAAGGTGCGTCTGCCGCTGTCAGTTTCCTTTCTTCCTGTGTGTGATGTAGGGAAGGTAAAGTCTATGCCGTCTTAGAGCGAAGATGATAGTAAAAGAATAGCCTGTCAGAAAGGATAAAGAAAGGGAAGTGTCTCGATTTCTCAAAGGAGCAGAGCCGAGATTTAAATTGTTCTGAGCTGTGATAAATTATAAGGCTGTAAAACCACTGTAATCACTGAATGAACAAAACAGTTTGCCTTGGGTAATTATGCCTTTTTGGTCTCCTTCACTTTCAAGCTATTCCCCCTGTAAATGTTACTCTCTGGCTCTGTGTGCTGTGTCAAAGAGTGTTCATCTCCGTGTGAAAAGCTGGGGCTGTCTTTAAGAGTAAGGGAGCCCCAAAATATTCGCAGTTCAGACCAAGTTAGATGAAAACACCATTAACGCTTGAATGTGACATTTGGTGACAACAGTTTCTAAATCACAACTCCGCCTGGGGTAAGGTGGTGTCCGGTGGCGTTGGGGTTTCATCCGCTGATTTCGCTGATTTCGAGGGAGCAATCCTGCCCGCTCATCCTCGATGCTGGAAATTCCCAGGATGGTAACTTTGTGTGGAATAGATGCCAGTTAATGAATAAGGGCGCACAGGCTGAGGATAAATAACCATGTTATTAGGGTGATTGCAGAGCTCAAGATGGGAGGGTTAATAAGCGACTGAGGTTAACAGGAAATCCTTAGCTTTTTGGTGCCTGAAAATGCGTTGAGATTTTGCAGCCTGTGCTTGCTCAAGTTGATGAACGGCCTAATTGGTACTTATCAGCGGCAACACGGTTCAGAGCCGAGGTTCCAGTCCCAAGCGCTCTATCAGATTCCAAGGCTGGCCGCAGCACGTAGGGCTGCTCAGTGGACTCATCTGCTATTGTTGTCTTTGGAAAATCCCGGCAAGAACACCTCTATCCGGTGTGCTGAGTGAGAGAGTGGATGCAACCGGCAATTGTGGCGCCACCGCATTCTTAGGTCTCCTGGGCTATCTGGGTTAACGTTCCATTCTGTTGAGGGGCAGAGCCTGTAACTTCCCGTTTCCTTGGAGGTAACAGAGTCAATATGATTAGGTGCTTGGAGAAGTCATATTAGCGGTAAGAACTAGCATGTACTGAGCAATTACTCTGTGCCAGGCATCCTTCTACTCACGTCACATGGATCACCCCTTCACACCGACAGGTATCCTATGAGGCAGGTACTTTCCTTCTCTCCATTTTATGAAAGAGGAAAAGGAGACTGGGTGTGCTTGGCAGACTTGCCCAAGGACACAAAAAATGGAGCTCAGTTGGAACCAGGCAATCTGACTCCAGAGTGCTCAGAATGAGCCACTAAGTATATGGCTTCAAAGACACGAACTTTTCTCTCTCTCTGTGCTTCCCAAACTCCCTGAGACACATTCAGCCTGGTTCACCCACCTCCCCACGCCTGCCCCCGGCTTCCTTGTATCCCCAGGACTCCTGGCAGAGAAGCAGACAGCACTGCACCATCTCCCCTCTAGTCCCCTAGAAGAGACTCCCAAGTCCTTGTTTTAGAAAGTTAGCCTTTGTCTGTTCTTGTGCCCGTCTTTAGTTTGGTTTGTAAAGTGCTAGGATTTATGAATTGTCCATCTATAGATGGTGTACGTCGTGACTTCCTTAGATGACGTCATAACGCATCCTCTTCAAAGGACCGTGCATGAGCCTCCTGCTAGTTGTAAACAATACAACAGACCAGGGGATTTTAAAATCCTAGTGAGATTGCAGCTGAGGCTGCAAACCGATAACCCAAAAGGCAGGGAGACAAAATGAAGTCTGATAGAGCTGCACTGAGCTATTAGAGAGGCCGACAGTCCTATAAATGTAATTGGAGTCGCTGCCTGCATGTTTTATGCAGCCTAACTGGCCAGATGAGGACCACGTGCATAAGCCTAGGCTGTTTATTCTGAACCAGGCCTTCTGAGGTTTGCTCCTTGATATAGATGACCAAGAATGCTCGCTCTGCTTGCTGCCTCCGCGTAGGAGCTGGTTTTGCGCCTGAATGCGCAATGGCCTGGTTTGCACGCAAGA
Organism: Equus asinus; assembly: GCF_041296235.1. Taxonomy (NCBI): domain Eukaryota; kingdom Metazoa; phylum Chordata; class Mammalia; order Perissodactyla; family Equidae; genus Equus; species Equus asinus. Next base: position 23,429,023 of record NC_091812.1, read on the forward strand.
CCAGCTCTGGCCTCACGTTTACCATCAGCGACGCTCAAAATATTCCCTCCTTTAAACCTCCTTCTGTGGCTTGTTTTGAATCTACTTCTGCCTCCTCCCACTTCCTCCTGTTACTAATGAGCCTCTCTGGGTGAGAGACTGTGACATCTCAGGGCCTCTGGGAGCAGCAGAAAAAACCGTGGGTCTGTTCACGGAGGAGTCCCATGGCACTGACCATTTATCTGGTGACCATGTGGGCCCAATAAACAAAGCAAATCTGTCCGGCTCTCCCTCCCTCTGTGGCTTTTGGGCCTATGCGTGTGCATTTCCCAGGACAGTTGCAGGAGACACCAAAACTTGTCTTCATTACAGCTCTGACTCATAACCCAATTAATGGTGTCAAGAAGTGAAACATGGTCCCCAGACCCAGCTGCCTTTTGAAAGCAAGTCCCAGCCTGTTCAGTGAACAAACGAATGGTGCTTCAGAGAGGGCGGCTCAGAATCCGTTCTGCTAGCCAAAAGCAGTTGGGGAGTGGGTTCAGAAAAGCCACGTGCAGTGTCAACTCTCCATTTTGGGGTGTGAATGCATTTGGTCTCAACACTGAGGGCGAGGGAGGTAGGAGAGTGGAAAGGGAAGTAAAAATGTTCGCTGCCTCCCCTGGCTTCTCAGAGGTGTCGTCTGCCTCACCTGCCCTGGATTTCTCAAGTTTAAGGCAGGCGACTTGTCACCCCGCGATCTGAATTTCTTCAGGGAGAATCTCCTCATTCCCATTGGCCAGACACTCACTTGTTCCCCCATGGGGCCTGTACTTGGGCTGTTAGTCACATACCTTTTCTTACAACAGTGCCACTGGTATGTGGGGAAAGGCCAGCACCACGTGACCATTTTCCAACCTCTAGAGACTATTTTGTAAGTTCAGACATGCTAATTTTCGGAATGGGCTGTGCTAGGAAGGGCTCTCCATGAGCCTGGGCCCACGGTTCCCTCAAACACCCGGCTGAATGCACATAACTTTCGAAACAGCCTTTCCGTGACTGAGGGGTAATGCTGCTTCTTTCTTAGAAGTCATTTACCCCTTTCTGAAAAAACCAGACCTCTTTACGAATGAGATGCAGAGCCCCTTTAATAACACTAACGAGAGCTGCCATTTGGTGCCACCGAGTGTCAGAGCACTCTGTTTACATTGTCCCTAATCATCACAGCAACCTTTCCAGCGGGAGAGTGCATTCCTGTTTCTCCAGTGAGCCCTGTTTTCCATTTTGAAGGAAGGCAGGGTGAGAGAGGAAGTTGGGTGTTCTTCCCCTCCAACAGGAGCCGGGAGCTCCTGGGTCCTGCAGTTCAAAGCCCATCTCTCCTTGCTACTTTCTCACCCCCTGCAAGTTGCCTCGGGACCTTTAATATCCCAAGTGGTGCAACCTTATTTCACATCTCCAGGAGAGCAGGCAGGATCTCCAGGAGGGCGAGGTTCAGAGGGAAGAGGGGGACCCGGCGGCATGCCGGTGAACACCTGCAGCATCTCAGGTCTCCCTCAGTGGCCTCCCCCTGGCACAGCCAAACCCAGCTTTGCCTGGTTTGTGGGCTCCTGACAAGATGACAGCCTGCGGTGACGAGGGAGGCAGTTGACTACCCAGCCCCCGCCTTTCCCCAGGGATCCTTTTCTTCTGTTGCAGCCAAATGCTCAGCTGAGAGCTCAGGAAACAAAACAGTCTTTGTTGCTTAAACTGAAATCATTCCCATGGCTGATTGTCCCAGTGGTCATGTTGTTAACAATACTTCCTCCTCCTCCTCCTCCTCTTCCTGCTCCTCCTCTCCAGTCTCTCCTCCTCCTGCCTCTCCTCCCTGTCCTCCTCTGCTTTCTCTGCTCCTCCCGCTCACTTGCCCCCTGTGATTCTTAATCATTGCACTTCTGAAACACAACAAACCTAGCAGAATCTTGCCAAAGCCAGAGGCCCCAGGGAGTTAGTACAAAAACTAAAACCAGAGCCAAACTCATTTGGAAAGCTTTGGGTTTCATGGGAACGGTTTGGTTCAGTGAGAGGGAGGGAAGTGGGGAGAATGCCCAGCTGACTGTCTCCAGGGATGGCTGCCCAGGGAGTGGGGCCGTAAACTGGGTTAGTGATTGCTCACCTATGTTAGATCCTGGAAGTCTGTGAGAATTTGAGGACCACGCACAGCAGCACAAGGTTGGGGCTCACCGTTGGGTTTCTTTGTGCCCTCAGTCTAAGGGCTAATGCTCTGCACACTTCCCACTTCCTCCTACTGGCTTTATTTATCTTAGTTACAAACCCAGTGAACACATGTCCTTAGGAGATGTGACCGTGTCGTTTATCGTCCTCCCTGGAACACTTTTGAGAGTGACAGAGGCATCATTAGTAACTCCACTGGGACAACATACGTCATCTGAGACATTCCCAGGTGAACTGGGGTATAGTGTCTCCCTGCTCCTGTCATGGGGTTCAGTGGCAAGATCTAGGACCAGGAAGTGGGGTCTATCATAAGCTACTTAGAATCTCTGGGCAACCCTCTGCTTACCCCGCTAAAAGTCAAAGAACTGGGCTAAATCTTCATTGTTTCTTTGGGTTTTCATGTTTTGAATCCTTCTATCATTTATGTGAATAAGAGAAAAAGTATTTTGGGTGACATATTTTGCCTCCTACTGGTTGGTTAAATTAATGCATCCACTCAAATATCTGAGAAAGAAAGTACTTGGACTTGTGCGAATGATGTGGTGCAAAGAACCGGGAAACTGCCATAGATGAGGCTCTTGCCTTTTCTGAGAGAGCAGGGCATATTCTTAGGAAATGTCTCCTTGCTCTAAGTAGCTGACCGTGGTGCGGAATGCTAATTATCCGGGGAACATCCACAGTTTGCTCAGGGCTTCGGCAGGGGCACCCAAGAGGGGAGGCATTCTCTGTCTTAAGGGCCTGGCCTCTCAACTGTACAGAAAAAAAAGCCTTCATTTAAAAATCCACTAGCTGGGAAGGTACTGAAATCCCAGAGCTCCCTGAGGCCCAGGTGTAGGGGTAATTTGGGAGAAATTCTGGCTTCAGGATTTCCCTAGTCACCTTGTGCATCTCAAATAAGCAGGAACCACAAATATTGCAGACAGTGCAGGCTCACGGGCAGGTGAGAATGAATTCAGCACAGAAAGCCCTGGATCCCAAGGCAGGCTCGTTTGCTGCTGCTCTGGGCCCACCACTGATTTTCAAGATGTCCACAAGCAGAGCCTTGTTGCTTCTTTCAAAGGTTTCATTTTCTCCTGCTGTTCACACTGACTGAGAATTGAGACCAGAACACTGTAAACAGCTTAGGCACCCTGCATTTTGAAGTAAAAGTACACACTGTGAAGTTGGCGGTGGGGGAGAGAGCAGTGGGCTGGGAGTTAGGAGGACGTGGATTCCTATCACCGGCCCTCACTCAGTATGTATAACCTTGCCGGGCCGTTTTGCTCTAGAAGACTCTATTTTCTCATCAGAGGTGGTTTTTTTTTTTTTTTTTTTTAAAGCTGTGGAATCCTTTAAAAAGAGGAAGTCTTACAGATTTCCCCCGAATATAAAAAATATATTTTTATATATGTGATATTCATATTTATTTATACGTAAATATAAATATACATGTTGAAATAACTTTTTAGGCCCAAGATGGAGCTGCTTCTGCCCAGAGTGCTACGTCAGCCAACTGCAGCTTAGAGAACTTTTGTGTCGCTGTAAAGGCTGGGAGTGACCAGAAACTCAGTTTATCCAGTCTGCCGATCTTCAAACGCCACGCCAACTCTGGGCTTACTTATACTTATTTACTTACTTTATATACTTACTATACTTATTTCCTTGTTCCTCGTTCGTTTTCTATTTTTCTCTTCCTTGTTGCTTATTTTTTATCCTAGAAAGCCTTCCTGCTTTCTGCCCCATTTTACGGTTCTCTGGACCCTTGAGAGTGGAGACTACCCACTTCACGAAGTGTTAAATAAAGTTTGTTCATATCACCTAAATCATCTTCTTTAATCTTTTTGTCATTGTTGTTGAGGAAGCTTCACCCTGAGCTAACATCTGTTGCCAATCTTCCTCTTTTAGCTTGAGGAAGAGCTAACGCCTGTGCCAATCTTCCTCTCTTTTGTATGGGGGTTGCTGCCACAGCATGGACGCTGACAAGTAGTGAATGTCCACGGCCAGGATCCGAACCCATGAACCTGGGCTGTTGAAGCCGAGCATGCTGAACTTAACCACTAGGTCACAGAGCCAGCCCTTTAAATTTTTTTTTTAGTTGAAGAATAATTGACATATAATATTAGTTTCAGGTGTACAATATAAGATTGTATATTTGTATGTATTGCAAAATGATCACCATAATAAATTTAGTTAACATCCGCCACCATATATAGTTACAAATTCTTTAATAATTTTAACATACGTAAAAAGCTGTTTTGATTGAAGATGGCGTAGGACCAGGACTGGCACCTACTCGGGCTTCCCCATGGCAGCCCTCTTAGCACCCTGAGGCCCCAATCCGCCTGTGAGGTTGAGAGAACTTTTGAAAGGTGCCCAGCTGCAGTCTGACACAGCTCCAGCAGCAGGCAGTAGCAGGGGTGAGGGGGGCAGGGCTCCCCTTCCTTTTCCCCTTGGTTCTGTGCTAATTGCCCAGGCCCTGCTCACAGACTCTACAGCTTGAAAACCAGGAACCCCTCCCTAATAAGCTCCTTCCAGAATTTGGTCTTCTGTGTAACAGACACAGCCTTTCTGGATTGAGGACTGGATCCTGGAGTGAGGTTAACCGCTGGGATTGTCCACTGAAAACAAGGAGCCAGAAGTGAAGCACTTCCCAGTCAAGAAGCCTGGCTTGGAGTCGGTGCCGCTCCCTGACACATCCACCCGCCTCAAAGCCGGACATCTCTGCTCCCTGACCTCTGAGCCTTCTGCTCGCTTGGCTGTTCTGGTGCTCAATTTGTTTACCCAAGCGGGTTATCCGAGACTGTGAAATACGATTCTTGAAGGCTGGAGTGAAGCGAGTGGCCCTCGGGGACCAAACACCTTGGGTTGTAAATCAATCTTCGCCATACAAACACTCCAGCGGTTAGACATTACAAGGTGAAGAGTGGCCCCCTTGTGGGACACCCTGCAGCAATTGCCGTGTCAGCCGAGAAGATTGTGTTTCTGGAAATGCTCGGAGAGAAGACACAGAATCCCCTCTTGGGACTACGGTTTGGACACGTGGGAGCATCTGTTAACAGGAAGTGCATAGAGCTGTGTCCTGGGAATGCTTTGGGGAGTAGCTTCTTTTTTTTTTTTTGGTATGAAAAAGAAACAGATGCATAAAATATATAAAATCTATTTCTTGATAATTCTGTTCAATACTTAAAAAAGACAAAAAACCCCAAATTTACCCATTAGGAAATCGTGGGTACTTTGTGACCCTGTGAATCTCCTTAGAGTCCTGGCACACTCAATAATTACTTCTCCTAAAAATTCCACTTTTTGAATTATTTCTAAAAAACTTCTGTTTGAGTTATACTTGAAAGAGTCACCGAGTGACTTGAGTTAATGAACTGATGAAGCCACAGACTGTCCTGTGATAGTGTCTGACAAGGTCCGGATTCCAAATGTGCAAATCAAGTGTTGAACTTAAAATTTTCAATTTACCTTCTGGAGGTGGATGGTGGTGATGGTTGCTCAACAATGCAAGTGTATTTAGGGCCACTGAACTGTACACTTAGAAATGGTTGAAAAGGTAAATGTTATCTTCTGTATATTTTACAACTAAAAAACAAAAATTAAAAAAAATTCAGGTCCTAGTTTTTATTTTTAGGCTCAATCCAAACCAAAGACAGTTTGGTTTTGTTTTTAGAGTCATGACCCATGAGAATATGGCACATTGCTCATCTCCCCAGACTCGCTGGCTCACTTGTGAGTCTCATGCTCCCGAATATTAATTCTCACTTCCCTGCCACGTGATTCGTGCTCAGCTGTTTCAAATCCCGGGGAGCAAAATAAAAAGCAGACAATATTTCTATTGCAGAAATCCGTATAAAAGCTAATGACGTGAGGGCCCTGCAAAGATTTCAGAATCTTTGGACAAGTGTCCAACATTTAGCATAGTGAGTGCCCCTAAAATATTCTTTCTACTAATTGATCAATTCATGCTTTACCTGTTTTCCTGGATCTGAGTCCTTTATTGAAAAAATGCTCATCACATTCTATGGTGTTCAGGGTAACCTGTTAAACGCTTGGAAAAGTATCAGACTGATCTACCCTCAAGACGGAGGCACTAGAGATGTGTACACAACTAAAACAAAAGAATGGGACAATACCCTGAAATAGACCTCTTCCTCCATTCATTGAACAATTACTTATTGATCCTCCAACACATCCCAGATACTTTAGGTATTATGCGAACTCAGAAACAGCAGAAATGCCTTCCAGGGAGGGGCATCAGGGAACCCTCTGTGGAAGAAATGGCATTTCGAGAAGCTAGTTCCTGAAGGATATGTAGCATTTGAAGGGCATCTCCCAAAGTCAGAATAGGACAAAGAAAGATAAGAAGGAAGCAATCTAAGGCTATGTATGGAGAAGAATAGACTAGATCACATGGTCAGCAAACTTTTTCTGTAAAGGGCCAGATAGCAAAGATTTTGGCTCTGTGGGACGTATGGTCTCTGTTGCAGATACTCAGACAATATCTAAGTGAGTGGGTGTGGCTGTGGTCCCAATAAAACTTTATTTACAAAAGCAGGTGGAAGTTCAGTTTGGCCCTTGGCTGTAATCTGCTGACTCCTGGGCTGGAAAATAGGGTGGATGAAGGGATGCAGAGAGGAAGTAGACTGGAGTTTGATCTGGTGGTACTTGCGTGCCAGGCTAAAGACATTTTTCTAAAGTAGCAATGAGAAGGCACATGTCTTGGAGCAAGGAGAATGTTGTGATTAGCACCTTCCCTAACTGATATCTTTCTCAATGGGGGCCCCATAGTTCTGTCTCTTTCAGAAGCACTTCAGGGGACTTTTCCTTTCTAACATTATTCATTCTTATATTATTCACTATTCACTTATTATTACTATTCATTATTCGCTTATTATTCACTGTTATACGTTCTCAGAGCTATAGAAGTTGCTTGGTACCAAACCTTATAAATCATCAGGTCTGACCTACTAAACAAGGAAAGGAGAGCAGGTTACAAGTTTCATCGAAATTTTCTATCTTGGGAGGATGAAGTAGATGAGAGGAGGGTATAATAATTCACCAAGATCCTGGCGTGGTTGTTCTATATATTCTACTAGAACTCCTCTGAGTGAGGCTCAGGGTTGGGCAACACTTCCATGGCCTTGTAGATGAGAAGAATACCTTGCTTTTCAACCCTCAGTCCTCTGCTCTCAGATTGCCATGTCCTGAATTTCCAATTCCATTGTACTTTTCCAGGCCTTATCTTGCTTGACCTATGCCATATTTAGCACTACATCCTTCCTTCTGGATACTTCCCTGTTCTGGCTTCTGTGACACCACTCTCCCTTGGCTTTTCTAACTTACTTGTAACGGCCCCTTCTCAGCTTCTTTGCCTGACTCATGGACTCCAGTGCCAATGGCAGGGCTAGTGTGCCTACCTATGTGTGTGGTTCTGTTAGCAGGACCATTTGGCTGACAAACCTAAAGTCATATCTTCTTTCTTGGCCTCTATTAGTAGAAAAAGTGACATTTTAGTCTTTCATCAGTCTTGCGCCACTATTTTATTTCCTCATTTTCTTGGGGGAAGAAAGGGTGCTATTTATTGGGTGTCTCAGAGGCCCTAACATTATCCAACTTCCTGTTCAGATAGTCCATAGATACTTAAATCTCAATGTGTTAAAAAAATATGTCTAAGCCTGAACATATCTGTTTTGTTTTTCCAAAAAAGATTTTCTCCTCAAATTGTACATCTTTGAAATGGTGTGACTTTCTATCCATTAACCTGAGCTGGAAACCTGGAGTCATCTCAAACTCTTCTTTTTCCCTTAACAACACCTCATGAGTGATCGCATCATGCGGCTTCTGTCTCTTTTATATTTTCCACTTTGTCTATCCCTCTGCTTCCAACATCATCCAGGTCACCAGAATCTCTTCTAGGTTTCAGAAATAGCTTCCTCAAGAGTGTCCTTTTTCTACAATACACAAAAAGAAAATTACAGGCCAATATCCCTGATGAACGTCGATGCAAAAATCCTCAACAAAGTACTAGCAAATCGAATACAACAATATGTTAAAAAGATCATACATCATGATCAAGTGGGTTTCATTCCAGGGACGCAGGGATGGCTCAACATCTCCAAATCAATCAATGTGATGCACCACATTAACAAAATGAGGAATAAAAATACACGATCATCTCAAGAGACGCAGAGAAAGCATTTGACAAGATACAGCATCCATTTATGATATAAACTCTAAATAAAATGGGTATAGAAGGAAAATATCGCAACATAATAAAGCCCATATAAGACAAACCCACAGTCAATTTCATTGTCAATGGAGAAAAACTGAAAGCTATCCCTCTAAGAACAGGAACCAGACAAGGATGCCCACTTTCACCACTCTTATTTAACATAGTATTGGAAGTCCTAGCCAGAGCAATCAGGCAAGAGAAAGAAATAAAAGGGGTCCATATTGGAAAAGAAGAAGCGAAACTGTCACTCTTTGCAGATGACATGATTTTGTATATAGAAAACCATAAAGAATCCACTAAAAAACTTTTAGAAATAATAAATGAATACAGTCAAGTTGCAGGATACAAAATCAATATACAAAAATCAGTTGCATTTCTGTACACTAACGATGAAGTAGCAGAAAGAGAAATTAAGAATTCAATCCCATTTACAATTGCAATAAAAAGAATAAAATACCTAGGAATAAACTGAACCAAAGAGGTGAAAAATTTGTACACCGAAAACCATAAAACTTTGTTGAAAGAAATTGAAGAAGACACAAAGAAATGGAAAGATATTCCATGCTCTTGGATTGGAAGAATTAACATAGTTAAAATGTCCATACTTTCTAAAGCAATCTATAGATTCAATGCAATCCTTATCAAAGTTCCAACAACATTTTTCACAGAAATAGAATAAAGAGTCCTAAAATTTATGTGAAACAATAAAAGACCCCGAATAGCCAAAGCAATCCTGAGAAAAAAGAACCAAGCTGGAGGTACCACACTCTCTGATTTCAAAATACGCTACAAAGCTATAGTAACCAAAACAGCATGGTACTGGCACAAAATAGACACACAGATCGATGGAACAGAATTGAGGGCCCAGAAATAAACCCACAAATTTATGGACAGCTGATTTTCGACAAGGGAGCCAAGAACACACAATGGAGAAAGGAGAGTCTCTTCAATAAATGGTGTTGGGAAAATTGGACAGCCACATGCAAAAGAATGAAAGTAGACCATTATCTTACACTATGCACAAAAATCAACTCAAAATGGATCAAAGACTTGAATGTAAGACCTGAAACCATGAAACTTCTAGAAGAAAACATAAACAGTACGCTCTTTGACATCGGTCTTAGCAGCATATTTTCAAGTCCCATGTCTGACTGGGCAAAGGAAACAAAAGAAAAAATGAACAAATGGGACTACATCAAACTAAAAAGCTTCTGCACAGCAAAGGAAACCATCAACAAAACGAAAAGACAACCTAACAATTGAAAGAAGATATTTGAAAACCATATGTCAGATAAGGGGTTAATATACAAAATATACAAAGAACTCAAATGTCTCAACAACAAAAAAACCAACAACCCAATTAAAAAATAGGCAAAAGATCTGAACAGAGATTTCTCCAGAGAAAATACATGGATGGCCAACAGGCACATGAAAAGATGTTCAACGTCATTAGCTATCAGGGAAATGCAAATCACAACTATGATGAGATATCGCCTCACTCCTTTCAGAACGACTATAATTAACAAGACAGGAAACAACAAGTGTTGGAGAGGATGTGGATAGAAGGGAACCCTCATATACTGCTGGTGGGAGTACAAACTGGTGCAGCCACTATGGAAAACAGCATGGAGTATCATCAGAAAATTAAGAATAGGTCTACCATATGATCCTGCTATTCCGCTGCTGGGTATTTATCCAAAGAACTTGAAAACACACATGCATAAAGATACATGCACCCCTATGTTCATCACAGCATTATTCACAATAGCCAAGACTTGGAAGCAACCTAGGTGCCCAGCAAGGGATGAATGGATAAAGAAGATGTGGTGTGTATATATACAATGGAATATTCCTCAGCCATAAGAAATGATGAAATCTGGCCATTTGTGACAACATGGATGGTCCTTGAGGGTATTATGCTAAGTGAAATAAGTCAGAGGGAGAAAGTCAAATACCGTATCCTCTCACTCATAAGTAGGGGATAAAAACAATGACAAACAAACACATAGTGGTTGAGATTGGGTTAGTGCTTACCAGAGGGGAAGTGGGGAAGGAGGAGGGGAAAAAGAGTGATTAGGCACATGTGTGTGGTGGTGGATTGTAGTTAGTCTTTGGGTGGTGAACACGATGTAATCTACACAGAATTCGAAATATATTATGATGTACACCTGAAAGTTATATAATGTTATAATCCAATGTTACTGCAATAAAAAATAAAAATAAATTAAAAAAAGGTGTCCTTTTTCCCAGTCTTTTATCTTCCAGATCAGTCTTCCATTCTGTAGCCAGAATAATCTTAAAAAAAAAAATACCAATTACATCACTGTCTGCTTAAGAAATTATTCTATGTTTTCTCAATACCTACAACCTAAAATCAAAACTCACAGGACAGCAACGGGAGATGTGGCTCCGCCTGTGCTTCCAGCCTCATCGCCTGGCAGCCCCCTTACTCCACCAGGTACTCTTAGTTCTAGCCATTTTCTGTGATTTTATGTTCTCTGATTCTATCTTACAAATTCACGCCTCTGTCTCTTTGCAAACAAATATCGTTTCCTCTCTTGAAAATCAGATGACTGCTTTGTCTTTTAAAACATGGCTCAAATAGCACCTCTACTGTGCCCTTCCTTCACAGACTTCCCAATAAAATATCACTTCTTTTAATCCACCATAAATGGCAGAGTGGACAGAAATATAAGATTTAGATCAGAGTCACATGAATCTTCAGATAAATGTGAAATGGTGACTGCAATATCAATTGCTGATCACTGATCTCTCAAAAGATCCTGGGAAAAACTATTGATCCAGCAAAGCTAAGCTTATTTGGCCCACTGAAGTAATGAGGAAGGCCGATCTGCCTGATTTTTAGAAGCTTCTGAAAATGGGGAAATGAGGGGAAGATACGTATATTGTTCTAGGGCCTGAGTTGTGTGATTTTAAGGTAAGTCTTTTAAGGCCGAGAATTGGTTGGGATTGGGCAGTGTCTGTGATGAAATAACTTTCAGTTGGTGGACATGGCAGGGCAAAGATCTTAAAGCAGCCCTGATGAGCAAGTTTGGTCTTGATAAGTAAGATATTTTAATTGGTTCATAATCTTATTTTCCAGGGGCAAATATTTCATGGATCAAAAATACTTCCTTTTGCTTCATCCTGGTATTTTTAGCACACAAACAGGAAAATACTGTCCCAGAATTGTTTTGCACAGGGTCAGGAAAGTATGTTGGTTTAACTTCTCATTATTTCATAGGGATGTTGTAAGGATTGACTAATGTTAATGCATATGTGGTATTATCGTAGTACCTGTATAGCAAATTCTCAATAAAAGGGTTTATAATTGTTACTCTGTATATTTCGTTTATTAGAACACCTATAATACTTCATGTCAATGATTTATTTTAATGTCTCTCACTCCTACTATATCATAAGTACTCAAGTACCAGCACTATGTTTTATTCATTTTGTATCTCCAGCTTCTAGCATAGAGCTTTGCCGCTTAATGGGTTCTCAATAAATGTTTGTAGAATGAATGAATGGAAGCACTGTGTTAAATAAACTTTGCGTGCATGTAGGTTGACACCGAGGAACTTGTTAGTTACATTGGCGACTAGCATAAGAAATGAAGAGAAGACAGTCTTTCTTCCTAGAATGCAGGAGGTGAATGAAGAAATCGAGAAGTCTAATTTTTTTCTTTCTCTTGCATGCTAAAGAGCAACTCTCTTGGACTGAAGTTTAACACATTTAGCAGATAGCCATCCATCACTCCTTGTTTGAAGAGAAGAGCAAGTGATAGCTCTATTAACTCTGCCCACATAACTCATAGAGCAAAACCTGCAAGGTTGGTTTGGATTGGGACCCGGTGCTAGCTGATGTGGAACAGGGCAGAGAGGCTGAGAAAGACAAGCATGGCTGGTGACTATTTCTCATGTTTAATGGGAAAATCTTGAACTATTGCAACGCTTTGCACTAAGAAGGTAGAGATGGCTTAAGAGAAAACCAGGCCCATAGAGCAACAAAAATGGGATTCGTAGTTCTATCTCTTAGTGCAGTGAATGGCAGTGTTGGCGGTAAATGCCAACAACACTGAGTCTTTTGCATTGTCTGCACCTTCCTTTTGCTGGGGTACCTACGCTATACAGATAGCTGTCCTTGCAAATCATGTATTTGCTCCAATCAGACTTACACTGAGGCAAAAAAAGAGTTTGGGTTATGTAACTGTTGGGTCATGAGTTGTTATGTTCTCAGCTCGTAGTTTATTCTTCTACTAGAACACTGAGTACAGGCACCACACTTAGTTGTGTAAAGATCTCTTTTCCACTATAGTGTGCTTCCCTCAGGGCAGTGTCAGCATCTTATTCAACATTGTATGATTGCCAGGCCCCTTTCCCCGTGGATCCCAATATGACAGTGCCTGACGCATAATAGACAATGTTTGTGAAATTGATGGTGATAAATTGAGTGTGCATGGATGGAGCAGCCATGTGAATCACAAAGAAATTTCTTTTAAAATAAAGTTAATTTTTAAATTTTGAATTATAAAATGATGTTTCCTTAGGAAACACATAATTGAAAACAAATTTATGAAGAAGGAAAAAACCCCTTAAACTCAACACTGTTAGTGATGAGCACTCCAGCCACTCACTTTCACACACCCGTACACGTATTATATGCACAACATATAAATATATGTTTATATATGTATACATGTGTGTGTATATACAAAATAGGTTTATCTATATTTGTGTGTATATAAATATAAGTGTATATATATTTGTGAATATATATGTATATATATGAAATTGGATTTAGACTATGGAAATAATTTTGAACCTCATTTTTTCCTCTTTATCATTATATGGTGGAGGATTTTCATATGTTTTAAAATATTTTTGGGAACATTCTTGTTAGCTATATAGTTTTTCATCTTATAACTGTATATTATTTATTTAAATTGTTTTCAAGTCTTCTAACCCTACCAGAAGCAACCTTGCACACAAATCTTGATATGTACTTCTGTTCACTTCTTTAAAAAAAATCCTAAATTTATAGTAAAAGATATTTTGGCTCAAAGGGTAAGAATATTTTTAAGACTCCTTATTCGCGTTACCAAGTTGCTCTTCATAAACATAATACTGAAATATGATTCCCTCAGCAGAGCATGGGTCTTCTTTGTCCCGTACCAGTTCCAATGGTGGGTTTTAGTATTAGAGAAAAATTGGTGTCAATTTTAAAGGAAAAAAGTAGAATTTTGTAGTGTTTTAAATGCATGCATTTCTTCATTTTGAATGACTTATGCACATCTTCTATCTTACTATGAATGTTCACTATTTTCTGATTGACTTGCCAATAAGAGCTTCTTATATATTTGAGGACATTGTTTGTGAATTTTTTTCCAGGTTGTCATTTATCTTTTATGTTAGAGTTGACAAACCTATTAAAATTTATGTGAAATCATATATATCAATTTTTTCCCAGTGTAGTTTTTTCCTTTGTTGTTATGTTTAGAAATTGTACTGCAGAGTCACGTAAATATTCACCAAGAATTTCATGCGCCTTTCATTTTATTTCTTATATTTAACTCTTTAATTCACTTGGTGCTCTTTGGTGTGACACCTGAGTTAAGGATAATATAATTTTTTTAACTCCAAATATTTTTGTAATCGTCCCAGTCTAATTTAACACACAATTTTTCTCTTCCCCATTAATTTGATATTATACTAAAATCTAATGTAACTTGAGTTTTCCTATGCCTTATGAGCCTATGGGTATTAATTGGGTCATTTTAGCAGTAATTACTTAAATTTCACTAGAATGTGTTCCCGATTTGAGTTCATTCCATCCCCCACCCGCACCCTCCACCCCGAGACCCATCCTCTCTCAAGTATTTCTGGGAATTCTTAGGAGCTGGCTCATTTGTCTTCTTGGAGAAGTTTGACTGGAGATTTTGGGGACAGTGCTCTTGCTGTCTCAAAATCAAGCATTTATCCTTCCTTTCCTGTTACTCCATGTAAGTAGAACCAAATCCTTGATGAGGTAACTTCTTTATTTTATTTATTTATTTTTTTAAAGATTTTTATTATTTTTTTAATTTTTCCTTTTTCTCCCCAAAGCCCCCCGGTACATAGTTGTGTATTCTTCGTTGTGGGTTCTTCTAGTTGTGGCATGTGGGACACTGCCTCAGCGTGGTTTGATGAGCAGTGCCATGTCCGTGCCCAGGATTCGAACTAACGAAACACTGGGCCGCCTGCAGCGGAGCGCGTGAACTTAACCACTCGGCCACGGGTCCAGACCCTAAATTCTTTATTTTTATATTCATTACAGCTAATCAAAGAAGAAAGAATGACAGAATTAAAATATGCCATTTTGCGACCCCTAAGGAAATAATGGATGTGGGCAATATTATCAAAGGTTGCTAAAGACCATTAGGTAAAGAGCTTATGAAGAACTTTTCAAGGGGTAGCTATGACTGATAACATCTAAACCTACTGGTCAATCTTAATAGGATGAAAAAAGAGAGAACCACACATTACACACCCCGTGGTGGGATTCTACAGCACAACTTTGAAGTATTCTTGCTGAAAGAATCCAGCTTGAATCTGCTCAAGCCTCTGGATCTAGTTACCAGCTCCTACAACTCTGCCGTTCTGATCTAGGAATCAGACACGGAGGCAGAGTTAGGAGGGCCAGAAGTTTATTGGGGGTTAATGCCTGTGAAATAGAAAAAGAGGAAGAAGCAAGATTGAGCAGGAAAGCCTACAGACCGTGTTACAGGTCTGACAAAACTTCAGCCAACCCAACAAAGAGCTCTAGAGCTAAGATTATCCAGCAGGAGTCCCGTGCTAGGAAGAAGTTGCCAGGTCCTACCGCCCACTTGCTCAGTCATTGGCTGGAGGTTGTCTGGGAAGAGCGTGGTCTCAATTTGAAAGCTGAGGTGCATCCTGAAGGTGCTAACAGCTGGAGGCTATCAATCACTGGCACTCCTTGCAGCTGAACAGCAAGTTCTTTCTTGATGGGTGATCTGAGCCACCACCATGGCTGACATGAACCTCAAAGTCATGCCATTGATTTTTGTGTGCGGTAAAATAGACGTGATTTACCATCAAGTGTACAAGTCAGTAGTGTTAAGGACATTCACATTGTTGTGTAATCATCACCACTATCCATCTCCAGAACTTTTTTATCATTCCCAAACTAAAACTATACCCGTTAAACAATAACTCCTTATTCTCCCCTGCTCCCAACCCCTGGTAACTACCGTTCTACTTTCTGTCTATGAATTTGACTATTCTATGTACCTCATATAAGTGGAATTATGCAATATTTGTCCTTTTATGGCTGCTTTGTTTCCCTTAGCATAATGTCTTCAAGGTCTATCCATATTCTAGATGTGTCAGAAGTTCATTCCTTTTCAAGGCTGAATGCTATTCCACTGTATGTATATACCACATTTTGTTTATCTGTCTATTGATGGACGTTTGTGTTATTTTCACTTTTTGGTTACTGTGAGTAATGCTGCTGTTAATATTGTTGTATAAGTACCTGTTCAAGTCTGCTTTCAATTCTTTGGGGTATATACACAGAAGTGAAATTGTTGGATTACATGGTGGTTCTATGTTTAACTTTTTGAGGAACTGCCATGTTGTTTTCCATCATGTTTCCATTTTACAGTCCCACCAGCAATGTGCAAGTGTTCCAATTTCTCTATATCCTTAGTAACACTTGTTATTTTATAGTTTTTTGATAATAACCATTTTAATGGGTGCAAAGTGGTAGCTGATTGTTGTTTTGATTCACATTTTTCTAATGATTAGTGATGCTGAGCATCATTTCAAGTGTTTATTGGCTATTTGTATATCTTGTTTGAAGAAACGTCTATTCAAGTCTTTTGCCCATTTTTTTTTAAAGATTGGCACCTGAGCTAACAACTGTTGCCAATCTTCTTTTTTTTTTCCTGCTTTTTCTCCCCAAATCCCCCCAGTACATAGTTGTATTTTCTAGTTGTGGGTGCCTCTGGTTGTGCTATAAGAGATGCTGCCTAAGTGTGGCCAGATGAGTGGTGCTATGTCTGCGCCCAGGATCCGAACCAGTGAAACCCCGGGCCGTCAAAGTGGAGCCGGCAAACTTAACCACTCGGCCATGGGGCTGGCCCCTCTTTGCCCATTTTTAAAATCCAATCTGTTCTTGTTGAGTTGTAGAGTTCTTTATGTAATCTGGATAGCACTCCCTTATCAAATATATGATTGGCAAATATTTTCTACAATTCTGTGGATTGCCTTTCACATCTTGATGCACAGATGTTTTTAATTTTGGCAAAGTCCAATTTATCTATTTTTTCTTGGGTTGCCTGTGCTTTTGATGTCATATCCAAGAAATCATTGCCAAATCCAATGTCATGAAGCTTTTTCTCTATGTTTTCTTGTGTTTTATGGTTTTTGCTCTTACATTTAAGTCTTTGATCTATTTTGGGTTAAATTTTGTGTATGGTATAAGGAAGGGTCCAATTTTGTTCTTTTGCATGTAGATATCCAGTTTTCCCAGAACTATTTGTTGAAAAGACTGTTGTTTTCATACTGATGTCGATATCCTTGTTGAAAATCATTTGACCAAATATGTGTAGAGGACGAAAACATTTCTTGCTACCCTCTTAGGTTCTGTGGGTGTGCCTAAATTAAACTGACATAAGACAGATTAACAGGAGAAAAGTCCACAAATTTATTTAATATTTTTATGTATAGATGGGAGTCTTCAAAACGAAAATGAAGACCCAAAGAAGCTGTTAGACCTAAAAGCTTATATGCTTTTAAAAATAAAGAGCAATAAATTGTGGAGATATGACAAGACAAAGGGGTTTGGCTAGGGGCAGTAAATGTTGGGGCAGTGATCAGGAAATATATGGGGAAACTCATGGAAGATAAAGGTTATTTCAGTAAGTTTGTACAGGTCCATTTCAGCATTGACTTTCAGTCTCTGGTGGTAAGGACATTCTTCTCGTTCTGGTACAGAGAGAGCACCTCTCTCACGGGACATTTTATTACCTGTTTTTAGGTAGAAATGGGGAGTTAGAGAGCCCTTCTTGCATCTGCCGTTTCTCAAGCGCCTTCAGCTCAGAATAATCAAGAGGCCAAAGCGGTGTATTTGGGGTGACATGTTCTGAACCTGTCATATGTGATGCTTTATTCCTGACCTCTCTATTCTATTCTATGCTATTGATTCTTAAAACATATTAAAATTCAAAGATTAAAATAAGTGAGGTTCCTTTTCACATCTATTTCTTGGGAGGCTATATTCCTCTTTAGCTCTTGCTACTATTACTTAAAGCACTTTTTTCTTGTCCTTTTATAATCTGTATTTGAAGCCTGAGGCCACTATTTGATGCATTTCCAGCAATGACACACCTTCATATTTTAATAGTACTCTGATTGGGAGGAGCAATCGTTATCTGTTGCCAATCTGGCAAATAAATTGAGTGATGTAGGCAAAATCAGTACTGTTAATGAAATGAATGGAGATTCTAAGGTAATGGAGTGAAGTTTTGTGTGTGCCATATAAACTGACTCAAGGCCATCTAGCTTTTTTAGATAATCGCTTAAAAAGGGAGAATGCTTATCTTGAAGATAACTGCTGGAATGTTTAAAAAAAAACAAAACAAACAATACTTGACCCATTCATTCCTTTAGTGTCCCAATCTATAGCCTTTAGTTATTTTTTTGGACATACCTCTAATCTCTGTGTAAAAGTGCCAAAAGCATCCTAAAAAAGTAAAATCAAGGAGTATTGGCCATGTAACCACAGAAATCAGCGAGGCAGAGTTGGAAGGACCTGCCCTCACTGACAAGGAGTGCTGGAGAAGTTCTTGGTTCAGGGTCACTGCTGGAGTGAGGAGCAACCATTGCTTTGACTAAAACTCAGTCTTCTTACTTGTAGCTCGGAGTTCTCTCCACCAGTGTTATAGAGATGGCTCACGAGGAAAGGTTGTGGGCTCTTCTCTTTGAATACTGTCAGCGCAAAAAATCCATAATCAATCTATAAATCAAGATTGGGGTGAATTTATTATGAGCCAGGTCTGAGAACTATAGCCCAGGGCCTTCCTTCCCCAAGGAAGGAAGGGCACCAAAGAGTGGGGTGTAGAGTGGTTATATACCATCTTGTGACAAAGAGCATGCATCACATATGACAGGAATGTCCCTTTTATGATAGTCGTGAGATTGCTGTGCTGGCTCAGCAGATCAGTGGTCACCAGATGAGTACAGCATGTTGGTAATTAATCTTTACTTTTTAGGAAGAGATGCTTATCCTTAAGGAAATGCCAATATAGGGGAAGATACATCGCTATCTTGAAGGGCATCATTCCTGTCTTTGGGACATTGTAAATGTTTAAAGCAGATGTACAATGCATGCTTAACAGGCCATGTCAGACCCTTTTGGAAAAACAAGGTCAAGTCAAATTAGTTTTAAACCAAATGGGTTCCTCATATACTCCAATATATTCTACTGCTTTTCATTTATTTATCAATACATATCAGGATATTCTAACTTCCTTTCTGCAGAGGACAATTTAAACGTAATCTCACTTGTAAGGGACATTCAACTTTTCTAAGCCAATGATTCTATACTCATCATCTGAATTTTCTGCAAAGCATGTTTTAACAGGTATTTCACATGTTAAGAACTGGGAAGTATATTTTCACAATTCCTTCAAATGAAATATTTTCCGAAGTTATCACATCCTATTATAGTCTCCAAGTGGCATTCAGGAGAAGGGGAAAGAAGGAACTAATTTTGAGTATTTTAATTCAACTGGCACAATTTCATTTGATAATGGAAATACCAGAAAATTCTGTGCGTGCGTGTGTGTGTGTGTGTGTGTGTGTGTGGACAGAGATTGGGAGGGTCTCTTAGGCAAGTGGAAGCTCCATGAGGCCCTCAGTGCTTCCCCAGGATGTCAGAGACCTGGCTGTTAGATCTGTGATTGCTACCGTTTATCCATGTGACTTGGAAGTACAACTAACCTATTTAGATTCTTTAGTCTTAAAGGGGAGGTTTTTTGGCAATGTGTTCTTAAAGTTCTCTTTTAGTTGGATAATTCCTTGACATAATTCCAAGAAAGAATGTTGTATTTAAAATAGCTACAATATTATGAGTTAACAGCAAAAGGCTGGCTTTTTGGCTTCATGTGATACTGTGTTGGAAGCAGCATCTGTGTGAACATGAACTCCAAGTACAGTGATCTGAAAACTGAGAAAGTTAAGTTGACAGGACATCCACTCTATGTTAGAAACTGGCAAATATGGTATTAGTGAAATCCTCAAGCTTGAGAGTGTATTTCAATGTGCAACTAATTCTGAATATTATATATAATCATATATTTAGAGAGAGAGAAGGGCAAGAGAGAGAATTTGGGGAGCTTTAAGAGTTAAATTTCTTAGTATCATTTTCAGATCTAGAAAAGGTTGGTTTTTGTTACAAATCCAAGATTTTTAAATGTGCGACCTGGGACATTTCCATCAACTTTTTCCTTGCTCACCATCAGACAAAAAGAACCCAACTGTTTCTAGTGTAGTGAGTTTTCAGGAAGGTTATTCATTTATACCAGGGCAAGATGAAAAATGAACATCAGAGTTTCTCAAATGAGAAGTTTTGGAAAGATAATTTCACTTTTTTGAAATTTTTCAAAAGCTCCCCAAATTTGGCCCAGTACGTCATTCATGTCAATCATGTCAATTGCCTGTGGGACTGGTCATTCCTCAGATTAAGCCACCACCACCTAACAAAGGACCAATTAGGGCTGTGGACAGGGTTATGCTCTCCCTGCTCCTTTTCAATGAAAATGAATCACTGTCCTTACAGGACGCTTCTTATTGTCTTGTCCTTTGTGGTGTGGTTTTATTTTAACTTACAATTTAGCTTGAAATTCAGCAGCTGATAGTGTGAAATGGAACTCAGCATGCTGTGCAACTTGTAAGGGCTGAGTGGTGCCAGGGACCCTGAGGGATAGGTTGGAACCTTCATTAGCCCAGAATCTTTAGCCACAATGAACTGGAAATTACTGATGCTTCGTACACAATAGCCAAGCCGTCATGAGCAATTAAGGAGCTGTGGTGTAATTGACCTGATTTGAGGATGCAGGGCAGCTGAGTACTTCTCTCTGGGGCCAGCTCTCCCACATGAACAGAGCAGATGGCCATCTGAGGGATTAAAATAATAAGGGCAGCTGAATCGTCAAGTGACCAGTCAGGGTAACCAAGGGGACAGAGCAGTCAGATCTCTTCTGGATGATTGGGCAGCCCATGCCCAACTGGGCTGCACCATATGTCCCTGTCTGCGGCCCCCTATGCCCCCTCCCTGGAGTGTTCCTTCTAAAACAAAATGTAAGGGCAAAGAATGGGTCACTTCAACAAATTCCTTTATGTTGGCAGTATATGATAGTGCAGAGATGTATAAAGCACTAGGAATGGCCTCAAGAAACTTATGATTTAAAGGGAGCGGAGCAGACACGAATATATGTGAGTATGATGAACATCCGACTTTCTAAGGTGCCACAGCGCACGCCATATGATGAATGCAAAAAGAAAGGAGACATCATTTCTTACTAGAGAAGACCTGGAGAAGGGGTCACAGTTTTCAGTATATGTTCACTAAAAAATGGCTCTATGGCTCAGAACACTTCAAAAACACCACATGAAGATTTACAATACACATTGTCATGTATGATATATTCTAAATAGGAAATGCATGAATGTAATTGAAATTTCAAAATATTCCACCTATAGCCCCAAGGTGCACAGTTTCCTCAACGGCAGCAGCCACTTTTGCTAGTTCTGTGGGCACACTCAGGAATATTCTCTGCCTAGGCACATATGCATATACGTATATACATCCCTTTTTTTCCTTACCCAGAACCTTGAATTTTTCCAATTAAAATGTATCCTAAGAATCTCTGCTTATCAGTCAATTTTGAGTTTACGAACTTTTTAAAATGACTACATTCTATTCCACTGTATGAGAAGATTTCTCATTATTCCTTTAGCTTGCTCCTTTAGTGAATAGTTTCCTAATATAAACAATACTTCAATGAATGTTTTTGTAAATAATTTAATTTCCATATGTACAAGTTTATTTATAGGGGCAATTTCTAATAGCAGCATTGCAGGGAAAATGGGTGTGGCAAGAGAGATGGCCAAATTATTTTCATTGAAGTTCTTCATACCTACCAACAATACATGGGCCTACCTGCTTCCCACTTTTTCATTAATTCACTGTGTTATCAAAGTTTGTTTTATCTTGGTCAATATTATAAGTAAAAATGGTACTTTTGTAATTAAATTTTTTTCTTGTGAGTGGTGTAGACAAGGGAAACTTTTTCTTTTACTCTCTTAGGTTCAATAGCTGAGTCCTGCAAATTAAACTGACAAAAGAGAAATTATCAGAACAGGCAGACAATTTTTATTGATGTTAATATTTTTACATGCAAAAGGGCTTCCTAGAAAAGAGGTGAAAAGCTAAAGAAGTTAGATTTGAGAGCTTATATACCATTTTAACAAAGGATAATAAATTGTGGAGAAGTGACTAGGAAAAAAAAAGGGAGTATGGGCTTCTCGGGCCAATAAATTCTAGGGAAGTGACTAGGAAATACATGAGGGAAATTAGGAAATATATGAGGGAAAATATACGGAAGATCAGAGTTGTTTTGGTAAGGTCTGTTTGCATAGACTCATCTTAGCATCAACTCCTCATCTCGGGTGATAAAAGAACTCTCCTCTTCCTGGCACAGAAAGGGCACCTTTCTCACAAGAAATTTATGCCCTGTTTTTAGGCAGATAGGGAGAGGGTGGAAAGCTCTTCCTGTGTCTGCTTGTTGTCAGATGTCTTCAGCTCAAAATAATCTATAAGCCAAAGTGGCGTATTTTGGTATGGCGTATTCTGATCCCCTTCAGTAGAGTTGAGAAAGCTCTCATATATTTAAGAGCTATTTTTGTGTTTTGTCTGTTTGAATTCTTTGTATATTTCCCCAGCACATTATTAATTATTTTCTTATGGCATTGTAGGTGCTCAAGTTATGTTAAGGAAAGTAGAAATTAGGCCTTTGTGAAATGAGCATTAGATATTTCTCTCAATCTGTAGTTACCATTTTAATGTAATTCATGAGATTTTTTACCAGACAATTAAAAAAACCTTTCGATTAGTCATATATATTAATCTCTACATCTAGGGCTTCTGAACTTTGTGTCTTATCTGGAAAGGCCTTATTCCAAAATTATACAGAAAAAGAGTCCCACTGTAATTTCATGTAGTACTTTCTCACAATATTGATATTTGAATCTTTGCTCTATCTGACAGTTATTTTTTATGTAAGTGTAAGGTAGAGATCCAGGTAGGCAAACCAGGTATCTCAAAACAATTTGCTGAATAATCAATCTTATACCATTTAATATAATACCACACATTTATCATATATTAGATTATATTTAGGTCTAATTCTGGACTTTCAGTTCTATTAGAATGATCTGTCTGCTCATGCATCAGTATTGCTGGGTACTGTAATTTTATAATAAGTTTTGGCACAAGGCAGTGCAATTTCCCCTTTATTACTCTTTCAGACTTTTCCTGGATTTCCTTGCTTGTTAATGTTTTTGTATGAATATCAGAATTGGTTTATCTTGTGAAAAACAAGCTGTCAGTATTATTAGGGGGGAATTCCATTAACTATAGATCAATATAGGGAAAATTGGCATCTTCTTGATATATACTCAAGAACATGATTCTATATATTTCTCTTTTTGGAATCCCTTAGTGCCATTTTAAAGATTTCTCCCAGGGATCATATTCATTTCTTGCTAAATTCATTTTATAGGTAT
This sequence comes from Equus asinus, assembly GCF_041296235.1. Lineage (NCBI taxonomy): Eukaryota > Metazoa > Chordata > Mammalia > Perissodactyla > Equidae > Equus > Equus asinus. The sequence goes on from NC_091812.1 coordinate 23,452,252, forward strand.
TTTATCTTATTTGATGCTATTGACTTTTCCTTCCATTATGTCTGCTACCTTGTTGTTTTTATATATGAAAACTTTTGACTTCTGTATATTATTTTGAAATTAAATATTAATGGGGAAAAAAAGACATCTTGTTTTGCTCTTGCACTTTAATACAAATTTTCTAGTGTGTTTCCCTATTGAATAGACATATGTACACAGACACACAGACACACATACGCAGAAGTATCCATGTATTTTTGTTTTTAAAAAATTCTCATGGAGAATAGTTGTCAAATTTTGTAATGCCTTTTCAGCAGGTATGTAGCTTTTGTATGGTTTTTCTGTTCATGAGCTGTCAATATGGTAAATTATGTGAATCTATTTTCTAATATTAAACTATACTTGCATCTTTGAATAAAACATATCATGATTTATTGTTTTTTAAAAATTCTGCTGCATTTTGTTTGCTAATATTTTTGTGATATTTGCATCAATATTTGCAAATAAAATTGGTTTGTAGTTTCCTTTTTTGTGGTGCTATTTTTTTCAGGGTTTGGTACCACTATTATACTTGCTTCATAAAAGTTATTTGGGTGCTTTCCTTTTGAAATCCGTTTTCTGGAAGAGTTGAAATAGTGCTGGAGCTATCTGTTTCTAAACAAATAAGTCATGGTGATGTAATGGACAGCCTGCTGGCTATAGTTAATAATACTGTGTTGTATATTTGGAAGTTGCTAAGAGAGTAAACCTTATAAGTTCTCATGACAAGAAAAGAAATTGTAACTATGAGTGGTGATGCATGTTAGCTAGACTTATTGTGGTGATCATTTCGCAATGTATCCAAGTATCAAATCGTTATGTTGTACACCTGAAACTAATATAATATTATATGTCAATGATATCTCAATAAAAACAAGTTTGGTAGAATTTCTTGATGAAGGCATCTGGGCCAGTTACTTTCTTGAAGAGTAATTATTTTACACTTCCTCTTTTTTTTCTATTTGATTGGTAAATGTTCTAAATAGTCTTCTTATTTCACTTTGATTTCTTTTGGACTCCAGAGTTGTTCCTGAAAATTTTATTTCGATTGTGTTTTCTGACTCTTTCTCCTTGAGTTTTCTATAGGCTTTGCTTTTTGAAAATGGATGTGTTGTTTGGTACAAAGATATTTGTAATTTTTAAATCTTCCTGTGAATTGGGCTCTTTAAATAATATTTGCCCTAAATTCAACCCTCTCTGACTTTTTCCTCCATGTGCATTTCCCTAATAAGCCTTTGCCGAGTTTTATTTTCAATCTCTCTGAGCCACTTCTTTTAGGCGTATGTGTCAGACACAGCTGTGCCCAGCCTCACATTCTCCTGGCTTACCTTTTACTCCAGCCCTTGTTGCAGCATCTCGCTCTGTGTACGTGCAGCCTGACAGCTCCTCACCTTGTCTGTAGCACGAAGCTATGTATCTGTATATACCTGCTCAGCCATTATCATGGGCAAAGATTCGTGACTAATGGAGGGCAGGAGACAATGGATAAATTTTCTTATTTTCCATGTCTTAGGTGGATAATCCTGAGGTATCCTAGTGGGATCACATCCAGTTCCCTGGCGCTAATCAGCTCCATGACACATTCTTTCCCTGTTTCACCTGTCCCAGCCTGCCACTCCTGATCCTTGGGATTACTTCCCCAAATTAACTACCTACAGCAAGCTGCTCTTTTGGGAAGGCCTACATTAGGACGGTATGTCTTTTGAATGTTGCAGTGAATTGAATTTTGCTTTACTCTCCACTTTTAACATACTCTTATAGCATACTATATGCACAAAACGCATTGTTTGTTTGTCTATTTATTTATTTATTTAGTGAGGAAGATTCACCATAAGCTAACATCCATTGCCAATCTTCCTCTTTCTTTTTTTTGCTTGAGGAATATTAGCCCTGAACTAACATCTGTGCCAGTCCTCCTCTATTTTGTATGTGCAATGCCTCCACAGCGTGGCTGATGAGTGGAGTAGGTCTGTGCTCAGGATCCAAACCTGTGAACCTGGGCCTCCGAAGCCAAGTATGCAGAACTTTAACCACTCAACCATGAGGCCAGCCCCCCACATAGTATGTTTATTGATGTGAGAGAGATCTGTTCCTAATTCTGTTATAATTCATTGCTTCTATGTTCCTTCTTTCATGATATGTTTTGTGTGTTTCTGTGTATATATATTTTCAGAAGTTATATTTTTGTTTTAGTAAATCCTCTTTTGTTTTTATGAACTACTGTTGGAGGAGGTCAAGAGGGCGTGACTGCCGTTTGACCTGCAAGCTGGGCCTGGGCAATCAGAGCCTCCCACCTCTTCTTCTGTCCTTGGAATGTAGATTTTGCCCACCATGCTCACAATGGGAGCTGTTTTCAAGGATGCAGCCTTGAGAGAGCAGTGTGTAGCTGAGACCATCTAGACGGTATATGTGATTGAACCCAGTTAAGGCCTCTGTATAAACTTTCAAGATTCTGACTGGCAGGTGCAGAGATCTATCCATCTTGCTGCTACCCAAGACAAGCCTTATAAGTAAGTTCCCTTGCTTATTAAAACTGCCACCTATCAATCTGGAGTAGCTGCCTCTTTATTCCTTCTTTCCTTGCCTTCTGTGCATGGGGGCCAGTTTGCAAACCAACAGCTATACTTACTGATTCCTTTCCATAAGCAATGATGGAATTAGTATAACTTTAATTTCTCCATTTTTGTCTATTTTGCCACTCAATCTTTTAATTTAATATATTATTTTTTATTAACGTTACCTTTGTGTCTTTAAATATATTTATACCACTAATACTTGATTTATTACACCTGAATAATATCTTTTGATCTTTGGTGATAAGAGATGAAGAAATCCATCCCCATTCACTGCCTCTCATCTTCCCTTTCGCTATCAGCTTTATTTGCTTACTTAGGGTTATAACATTTATATTCTCTTTTGTAATTATAATCTCCGCATTATTTTAGTCTTAATGTTATGATAAAATGGATTCAATACTCAGCATTTATTCTTGTGCCACAGGTTTTGTGTTCATTTTCTGGTAATTTCTTTAGGAAAGTCTTGGGAACTATATTTTAAATTTTCATTTAAAAATATTTTTCTCTTGCCATTCTCTTTGGACCACACTTTGCCTGGTACTGTCTTATGTCAAACTTTCTTTCTTCACGCTTTGTAGGCATTGATTGATAGTCTCCTCGTATGCTGAATTGCTGTGGGAGAATGTCTGAGGCTTGCTTAAATTTTTACCTTTTCTGATGACTTGACATTTTTGATTGTCCAAAGGATTCTTTATTCATCTTTGAAATCCAACAATTTTACTATATTCTCTTTCTGTTGTTAGAGATTAATATTTTCTTTGGCATGATATACCCTTTTAATTTATAGGCTAAAAGTCTATTTGTGAAAATTTTTCCTGTGTAAATTTTTCTTCTATTTTTTTGCTTTTCTTTATTGGGGATACCAGTTAAACATGCTGTCTCTCTTTTGCCTATCTTTATATAAATAGTTGTCTCTCCAATGTTTTATTTTAATTTCATTTTCTTTAGCGGGCTTAATTATGTCCTCTCTGTTCCTTGCTGTGTTTTAAAGAATGGTGTCTATTCTTGAACTACTCTCAGAAGGCTTTTTGTTGTTTTGTGGTCATTTTATTTTCTTCTTCCACTTCTTTTCTGATCTTTTTAAGTTCAAATTTTCACTTTTTGTTGTCTTGCCACTGTTTCTCCAAAGTCTTCTGGATTCCCTTTGTGCTCTAGATTTGTAGAAATAATTCAAAAATTTAAAAGTCATGACAAAATGCATGATAATAACATTTTGCTGAGTGTTTTTCATCTATTTTCCCTCCTGTTTGTTTTCTGCTTTTATTTTTTTGCCTTATAGTATTTTTGAGTGGATCCTGTCATAGTACCTTTCTAATTATTACTCATCTTTGATTAAGTGTATAGGAGATTTATTTATGGAAGAAACTAGGGTCTTTCCCCACATTTATTGGTATCCTATTTATTATGCAGTGAATGAATGTGTATGAGTGAGGTCTTTTATTTAAAAAATTATATATAATTTCTACATTCACTTTACATTCATTCTGGAACCCAAGGATCTTCCTCCATTTATGTTTCTTCTTACTGAAAAATGTCATTTAGTATTTATTTTAGAGAGGGTCAATGAGAGAGAAACTTTCATAATCTTTGCGTACATAAAAAGTATTTTACTTTCACTCTTGAAAGATAGTATAGCTAGGTATAAAATTTTAAATTGACAGAAATTTTCCTGAAATATTTGAAAGGTGTTATTCACTTATAGATTAATTTCCCTAGTTTGAATGGTACACTGTCTTCTCTCTCTGTTAGTTTTTGAGATTTTATATTCTATCTAGATGTTTTCCAGCTTTACTGTGATATGTCAAAGAGTAGGTTTATATTTATTTATACTGCTTGGAATTTGGAATATATTTTGATTAGAGGATTTGTGTCTTTCTCCAACTTTGAAAATTCTCAGTTCTCTTTTATAGATATTGATTTTCAGCCATCTCTTCTTTCTTCTTTTTCTGACATTCTTATACAATGTGTATTAGAACCTGAAAATTATCCTTTATGTTTCCCAGCTGACTTTTCCTATTTTTTATTCTTTATATCTCCTTTTGCTGTGCTCTAAATAAATTCCACAATTTTATACTCAGCTTCTCTTTGACTGTGTCCAGTCTAGTGTAAAATCCATTTCATTAATTTTTGTTTTATTTCAACTTCTTTTATTTTTGCTTTCTTCATTTCTTTTTGATGGCATTTATACTTTATATATTCCCTACTGATAATTCTAAGTACAATTTTAAAAGATTTCCCATATTTTTCCTTAAAATTAATTACATCTCAAGAGTATTCATGCTCTAATAGTTGGTTTTGTTGTCTATCTTAGCATTTCTTCACAAGTTTTGGAATTTTGATTGAAAGGTTAATTTTGAATTTGTGTTTCTTTGCACTTCTCCTCTGTTCCCATTCTTCCCTTCCTGTGGGGTTAGTGATTGTCTTTCAAGCTGCAGTCCATAGGTAAGTCTCATTATTCATTTTGTTGCTCCTACTTCTAAGCAATATTGGGGAATTGACAGATCCAATCACTGAGGCAATGGACGGTTTGGCTTAGTTTTTTGTTGAGAGACTTTGCCTGTGTTTTCTGATGTATCTAGGCTTTAAGTAACTAAAAATGGACCTCTAGACCAAAGCTTCTCACTATCAAGGCTTTGCACTCAATAGTGCACTTTTGATATATCAGCACTATTGACATTTTTCACCAGATAATTCCTTGTTTTGGGGGACTTTTTTGTGTGTGTACGTTGTAGGATGTTTTACAGAATCTCTAGCCTTTATACACTGGGTGTGAGTGGCACCTTTACCTCCCCAGTTATGACAACAAAAATGGTTCCTGATATTGACAAATGTCCCCGAGGGGCCAAGAGCACCTCCAGTTGAGAACCATTGCTCTAGACAAATGGTGTGGATATATTTCAGTCCCTTATCCAAACAGGGAGCTGGCTCCACCAAAATCTCTGGCTTCAAGTAATAAGCCTGGTTTCTGTCTCTTTTTCCCTGTAGGCTGTCACTTTCTTTTTCAGACCTAGAAATCTGCAGCTCAAGCTCAACTCACCACTTTGTATTTTCCCCTTTCCCATCCAAGAGATGTTTATCTTGATTTTGAGACATCTGTAACTTTTTTTGTAACTCCATTTTTATCTTTATGTATTATTGCTCATTGTTTGGAACCGGGAGGTTGCATCAAAGTCAGAAATAATGGAGCTCTCTTTCCTGGAGTCTTCACCATTATTATTTTTATGGGTGATTAGTAGGCTAGTACCCCAATTAAGTCATTTCAGACTAGGTCTACAGACTAAATGTGCTAACCTTTCCTATCGCTACACGAATAAACCCTTATTTTGGTTTACAAAAATCCCCGTAGTCTGATTCCTGCCTAGCTCTGCAACATCATCTGGTAATCACTATCGTTTAGCCACAATGGGCTTCTTTTTGCTTTTCATCATGTCAAGCTCATTCCATTTAAAAACTTATTTTTACTCACATGTGTATCCAGTTTTCATTTTCCAAATAAAATTATACAACTTTGCCATAGACTGCTTTCAACAAAACCTTAGTTTACCTATAAAAAGATCATGGTGGTGGTGGGGAAATTAATTAAAAAAGAAACCCAAAGTCTATTTGTAGAAACTTTTAGAACACTGTCGTATTCTTTCCACATTTTTGCTCATTTCATTTTTTCTTATCATTTAAATATCAGCTTTTAATATTGCCTACAGCAGAGGACTTCTCTTACTATCGAATCAAAAATATCTACTTAATTATTCTCTTACATAGCCCTGTTTTAGTTCTCGGTATGCAGGCTTCCACTCTTCGCTATTCATTTAATTTTTGTATTTGTTGATTTTCTATTTCCACCTACTGTAATGTGAGTACCTTGAGGGCAAAGACCTTCCATTTCTCATTTAATGCTCTATCTTTAGTGCGAAGAGTAAGCCTGACACATAGTTAGAGATGAATAATATTTACTGAATAACAATAAGTGCAAAAAACACACTGTTCATATATATTGCTTATCTGTTCCCTTCGTAAAAATCATCCTAAAAGGAGACTTGAAATATCACCTTCTCATTCTCCAAAGTTTTAGAATAATTTCTTAATAAATTTGTTAAATGTGACATTGATCACATTGTGTCATATCCTAGATCCATTTTCATGAGGAAATGCACAAGTTGTTGTTATAGCATATAACTGGACTTAAAGTTTTATTGCATTCTTTGTTATTATAAAAATCATTAATGATAAAAAGCAGTATAACTTGTTTTAAGGAGCTAGTCTGAAGAACATGTGAATGCTTATTAAGGATAGGTTAGATCATGTATGCTTAAGTCACTGGTTTATGTTCCAACTGTTTTATGGTATTTTACAAAGAAATGGCTTTAGAAAAGAAAAGCATAGGAGCCAGGGAAAACTAGGTTGCAAAGCCAAGAAGCTAAATCTGTATTTCAGTTTATTTATCTGGAAAATGATACTAATAATACTTAATCTCTTTAGACTTTAGATGATGATTGTGATAATAAAATTAAATAAATGTATAAGTGCTTTGAACACAGCATGGTAAAAATGCAAGTTATTACTAATAGCTACAACAAAATGATCACAGTAATATTGAGTTAGCTTTAGGATATTAAATAAAGGCTATAATTCCATGGGTGGCATTTCCTTTCTGCCTCTTGTGAGATGATGTCATTATTTTGAAGAGCTAGAAACCCTTAAGATTCTCAATGTATGTTGGACACTATTCAGTGGGCCAGCATTGGAGCATGATAACCACTCCACGATCAGAAATAATATCTTTCTCCTTATTACTTTCGGTGGTAAAATTTGTTTCTTTTTTATAATTTAGCTTCAGGAATGCTGATTGCAGTGGTGAAAGTATCTCAAATTTCTTTTCTTTTCTATTCTTTTCTTTCCTCCTTTTCTTCTTTCTGGCAGTATGTACTAAGTATAAACTCATTACCGAGGGTCTTGGGTGAGAGTTGATATGCTTAGATTTGGATTTGGAATTCAGACCATAATCAAGATTGACGGGAGTTATTGATGCAAGTGTTAATTAGAATGTGTTTCACCTGTGGGGAACTATCCAGATGGAAACTGTGCCCTCAGCATCGTTCTCTGATGTAGAATTTCTGAGAGAAAGGAAATCCTGGGGCCCTGAGTCTAAGGATTACATTTTGTTTTAAAAATCAGTGGTATGTCCATAAAACTCCAAAACTAACTGGTTAGATCAGTAAATACTAGAAAAATAGTGAAAAAGTCAAGTTGTAGGGTGGAAAGATGCTAATAAAGTGAATTTCTCTCTCCTTTTTTGTTCTATGCCAGTATACCCCCTTACAGGTGCACATGTATTTAGGGAGACAGTTAAGAAGGAGAAGAAACTAAAGATGAAAACTCTGTACTCTAAAAATGTTTTGTGAAGAGGTCTAAATAGTAAAAATGAAACAAATTATCACAAAATAAGGCAAATTTATTCAACATCAATAGTGTTTTAGTTTAAAAAGATGTTTAATATGATAATCTTAATAAAGGAAATTTATGTGTTTTCGAGAAACTAATTTTTATTACACAGAGTAATTATTCTATATTTTCACTGACACAGCGTATTGTGATCTTCTCACAATCTCTGAATAGATTTTGCCATATGTCACAGCACATGATAAACTATATGAGAGTCTTTTTTTTCCAAGTGTACAATTCAGTGGTCTATTAGTGTGTTGACAGAGTTGTGCAACTGTCACCACTATCTAATTCCAGAATATTTCTGTTACCCCCCCCCCCCCAAAAACCCCATTCTCTTCTTCCCCCAGCTCCTGGCAACTACTAGTCTACTTTCTCCCTCTATGGATTTGCCTATTCTGGCCATTTAATAAAGATGGAATCATACAATATATGGCTTTTTGTGGTTGACTTCTTTTGCTTAGTATAATGTGTTCAACGTTCGCCATTGAAATACTGATAGCATATGTCAATATTTCATTCCTTTTTATGGCTGAATAATATTCCATTGTATGGATATGATTTATTTTATTTATCCGTTCATCAGTTGATTGCATTAGGGTTTTCACTTTCGGGCTGTTATGAATAATGCTGCTATGAACATTTATTTACTGGGATTTGTGTGGACATACGTTTTCAATTCTCTTGGGTATGTATCTAGAGTAGAATTACTCACTCATATGGCAACACTATGTTTCACTCTTTGAGGAACTGTCGAGCTGTTTTCCAAAGTGGTCCCATCATTTTACAATCCATGAACAGTGTATGAGGGTTCCAATTGCTCTACATCCTTGCCAGCACATGTTATCATTTATCTTTTTTTATTTTAGCAGTCCTATGGATGTGAAGTGGTGTGTTGTGGTTTTAATTTGCATTTCCATGATAACTAATGATGGTGAGCATTCTTTAGAGTAATATCTTCCTTGGGGAAATGCTTATTCAAATCCCTTGCTTGGGTTATTTGTCTTTTAATGGCCAATTTGTGAGAGTCCTTTATATATTCTGCATACAAGACTTTTATCAGATGTAAGATTTGTAAATATTTTCTTCCTTTCTGTGGATTTTTTCGCTCTCTTGGTAGTGTGCTTTGATGCCCAAAACGTTTTCATTTTGGTATAGTCCAATTTGTCTATTTTTTCTTTTGTTGCCTGTGCTTTGGCTGTCATTTCCAAAAACCCATTGCCAAATCCAAGATTAAAGAGATTTACTCTGAAAATTTCAGCCAGGAGTTTTATAGTTTTAGCTCCTCCATTTAGATCTATGATCCATGTTAAGTTAATATTTGTATGTGGTGTATCAAAACAACTTCATGCTTCATGCATGTGGATTTTCAGTTATTTCAGTGCTGTCCCCTTCCCCCCCACCAAAGTGACTGGGCCCCCTTGCCAAAAATCAATTGACCATAAATGTAAGGAATTATTTCTGGACTCTGAATTCTATTCCATTGATATATATGTCTATCTTTATGTGAGAGCCATATTGTCTTGATTACAGTAGCTTCATAATAAATTTCCCCCAGCTTTATTAAGATATAATAGACATAACATTGTGTAAGTTTAAGGTGTGCAACATGATAATTTGAAACATGTATATACTGCAAAATGATTACCACAGTAAGGTTACTTAATACATTTATCACCTCACATAATTACCATTTTCTTTTGTTCTGAGAACATTTAAGATTTACTGTCTTGGCAACTTTCAAGTGTTTAATACAATATTTTTAATTATAGTCACTATGCTTTTCATTAGATCTCCCAGAACTTATTTATCTTAAAACTGGAAATTTATGGGCCAGCCCTGGTGGCCTAGCAGTTAAGTTCAGCACACTCCACTTTGGTAGCCCAGGTTCAGTTCCTATACCACTTGCTGTGGAAGTGTCCCACATACAAAGTAGAGGAAGACTGGCACAGACGTTAGCTCAGGAACAATCTTCATCAAACAAAAAGAGGAATATTGGCAACAGATATTATACCCTTTGACCAACATCTCCCCCCATTCTCCCCAACCCCCAGCCCTTGGCAACCGCTATTGCACTCCCTGTTTCTGTAAGTTCGGCTTTTTAAGATTCATACAGTATTTGTGTTTTTCTTCTGACTTATTTCGTTAGCATCATGCCCTCAAGGTCCGTCCATATTGTCTCAAATGGCAGAATTTCCTTCTTTTTTATGGCTAAATAATATTCTTGTGTGTGTGTGTGTGTATCACATTTTCTCTATCCATCTATCCATCTATCCATTAACTGACACTTAGGTTGTTTCCATATCTTGGCAATTGTGAATAATGCTGCAATGAACATGGGGGTGCCGGTATCTCTTCAAGATAGTGATTTCCTTTCCTTTGGAAATAAACACAAAAGTAGGATTACCGGATTGTATGCTAGTTCTATTTTTAATTTTTTGAGGAATCTTCATACTGTTTTCCATAGTGGATGTACCAATTCACATTCCTACCAACGACACACAAGAGTTCCCTTTACTCCACATCCTTGCCAGCATTTATCTTTTGTCTTTTTTGAGATAGCCATTCTAACAGATGTGAAGTGATATCTTGTGATTTTGATTTCCACTTCCCTGATGATTAGTGATGTTGAGCATCTTTTCATGTACTTGTTGGTTGTTGTATGTCTTCAGGGCATCTGCTTATTTTTAGATTGGATTATATGATTTTTTTGTGCTATTGACTTGTATGAGTTTCATGTATATTTTGGATATTAACACCTTATCAGATATATGGTTTGCAAATATTTTCTCCCATTCCATGGATTGCCTCTTCATTTTGTTGATGTTTCTTTCACTGTGCAGAAGCTGCTTCTTTTGATATAGTCCCCCTTGTTTATTTTTGCTTCTTCTTCTTGCGCTTTTGATGTCATATACAAAAAATCATTACCAAGACCAATGTCAAGGAACTTTTTTCTCTATGTTTTCTTCTAGCAGTTTTACATTTAAACCTTAAGTCTTTAATTCATTTTGAGTTAATTTTTGTGGATGGTATAAGACAGGTCCAATTTTTTCTTTTGCATGTTGACAGCTGGTTTTCCTAACACCATTTATTGAAAAAGAATATCTTTTTTGCCCTTTGAGTATTCTTGGCCCCTTTGTTAAAGATTAGTTGAACTTATATGCATGGATTTATTTCTGGGTTCTCAATTTTATTCTATTGGTCTATGTGTCTGTTTTTATGCCAGTGTCATATCATTTTTATTACTATAGTTTTGGAGTACAGCTTTTTGTTTTTTTTTTTAAAGATTAGCACCTGAGCTAACATCTGTTGTCAATCTTCTTCTTTGTTTTTTCTTCTTCTCCCCAAAGCCCCCTAGTACACAGTTGTATATTCTAATTGTGAGTGCCTCTGGTTGTGCTATGTGGGATGCCGCCTCAGCATGGCCTGATGAGCGGTGCCCTGTCCGTGCCCAGGATCCAAACTGGTGAAATCCTGGGCCACCGAGGCCGAGCCTGTGAACTTAACCACTTGGCCACAGGGCTGGACCCTGGAGTACAGTTAGAAACCAGGAAGTGTGATGCCTCCAGTTTTGTTCTTCTTTCTCAAGATTGCTTTGGCTATTTGAGGTCTTTTATTGTTTTGTACAAATTTTAGAATTGTTTTTTCTATTTCTGTGAAAGAAGCAATTGGAGTTTTATTAGGAATTGCATCAAATCTATAGATGGCTTTGGGTAGTATGGACATTTTAACAATATTAATTTTTCCAATCCATGAACACAGGATACCATTCCATTTATTTGTATCTTCAATTTTTTTCATCCGTGTCTTATAGTGTTCAATGTACATATCTTCCATCTCCTTGGTTAAATTTATTACTAAGTATTTTATTGTTTTTGGCATTATTGTAAATGGGATTTTGTTCTTTATTTTGCATATTGTTTGTTTTTCATGTTGTTCATATTGTGTATGTATAGAAATGCAACTGGTTTTTGTATGTTGATTTTGTATCCTGAAACTTTACTTAATTTGCTTATTAGGTCTAAGAGTTTCATGATACAGTCTTTAGGATTTTCTGTATACAAGATCATGTCATCAGCAAACAAAGACAGTTTTACTTCTTTCATTCTGATTGCCTTTATTTCTTTTTTTGCCTAATTCTCTGGCTGGGACTTCCAGTACTATTTGAATAGGAGTGGTGAGAGTGGGCACTCTTGTCTTCTCCTGATCTTAGAGGAAAGGCTTTCAGCTTTTTACCATTGACTATCATAGCTGTGTGTTTGTCATATATAGCCTTTATTATGTTGAGATATGTTCCTTCTATACCCAATTTGTTGAGAACTTTTATCAAAAAAGGATTTAAATTTTGTCAACTGTTTTTTCTGCATCTGTTGAGAGGATCATATGAATTTTAGCCTTCATTCCATTAATGTGGTGTATCATGTTTATTGATTTGCATATGTTGAACCATCCTTGTATTTCAGGGATCTATCTTGTTTGATCATGGTGTATGATCCTTTAAATATGCTGTTGAATTTGATTTGCTAGCATTTTGTTTAGAATTTTTGCATGTATATTCATTGGGGATATTGACTATAGTTTTCTTTTCTTGTAGTGTCCTTATCTAGTTTTGGTATCAGGGTAATGCTCACCTTTTAAAATGAGTTTGGGAGTGTTTTCTCCTCTTCAATTTTTTGGAAAAATTTGAGAAGGATTGGCATTAATTCTTCTCTAAATGTTTGGTGGAATTCACCAGTAAGCTGTCTGGTCCTGGGCTTTTCTTTGTTGAGAGGATTTTGGTAACTAATTCAATCTCCCTAGTCATTACTAAGCTGTCCAGATTTTCTATTTCTTCCTGATTCAGTCTTGGTAAACTGTGTGTTTCTGAGAATTTATTCATTTCTTCTAGGTTATTCAATTTGTTGTCATATAATTGTTCTTAGTAGCCCCTTATACCCCTTCATATTTCTGTGGTGTCAGTTGTAATTTCTCCTCTTTCACTTATAATTTTCTTTATTTGAGTCTTTTTCTTTATTAGTATAGCTAAAGGTTTGTCAATTTTGTTTATCTTTTCAAAAAGCCTTCTCAGTTTCATTGATATTTTCTATTGTCTCTCTAGTCTCTATTTCATTTATTTCTGCTCTAATATTTATTATTTCCATTCTTCTGCTAACTTTGAGCTTAGTTTGTTCTTTTCTAATTCCTTGAGGTATAAAATTAGGTTGCTTATTTGAGATCTTTTTTCTTTCTTAACTTAGGCATTTATTGCTATAAACTTCCATCTTAGAACTGCTTTTGCCACACCCCATAAGCTTTGGTATGTTGTGTTTCCATTTTCATTTGTTTCAAGATACTTTCTGATATCCCTTTTGATTTCTTCTTTGACCCATTGGTTGTTCGGGAGTGTGTTGTTTAATTTCCATGTATTTGTGAATTTTTCAATTATCTTCTTGTTATTCATTTCCGCTTTCATACAATTGTGGTCACTAAAAAATTTGGTATGATTTCAATCTTCTTAAATTTGTTAATGCTTGCATTGTGGGCCAACATATGATCTATCTTGGAGAATCTTCCAGGTGTGCTTGAGAAGAATGTGTGCTCTGGTGCTGTTAGAGGCAATGTTCTGTATATGTCTGTTAGGTTCATTTGGTTTAAAGCATGGTTTAAGTCCAATGTTTCCTTATAATTTTCTGTCTGGGTGATTTATTCAGTGTTGAAAGTTGAGTATTGAAGTCCACTACTAGTAAGGTACTGCTGTCTATTTCTCCCTTCTGTTCTGTTAATATTTGCTTTAAATATTTATGTATTCTAATGTGTGGTACATATATATTTACAATTGTTATATCCTCTTGATGAACTGACCCCTTTATCACAATATAGTGACATTTTTACTCTTTTGTGACTGATTTTTACTGAAGTTTCTTTTATCTGATATATATATAGCCATTGCTACTCTCTTTTGGTTACCATTTGCATGGAATATCTTTTTCCATTCCTTCTCTTTCAACCAGTGTGTGTCCTTAAAGCTAAAGTGAATCTCTGGTAGGCAGCGTATTGTTGGATCTTGTTTTGTTTTCTATTTTTTAATCCATTCAGTCCCTCTATGTCTTTTGATTGGAGAATTTAATCTATTTACATTTAAAATAATTTTTGACAGGTAAAAAATTACTAATTGTCATTTTGTTAATTTTTTTCTGTTTAGTTAGTTCCTTTGTTCCTGTCTCCCTCTCTTGCTGTCTTCCTTTGTGATTTATTTTTTATAGTGGTATGATTTAATTCTTTTCTTTTCATCTTTTGTGTCTTTACTATAGGTATTTGTGTATGTGTGTGTGGTTACTGTGAGACTTACATAAAACATTTTATAGATACAAGAGTCTATGTTAAGCTGACAACAACTTACCTTCAACTCATACATAAGCTCTACTTTTTTACTTCTCTTTCCCATGCATTTTGTGCTATTAACATTACACTTTACGTCTTTTTATATTGTGCAGTCATTAACAAGTTTTGTAGCTATAGTTTTAAAAATATTATTGTTGTTTAACTTTTATGCTAGAGATAACAGTGCTTTACACACCACCATTACAGCATTAGGGCATACTGAATTTCTCTATATATTTACCTTTACCAGTGAGTTTTATACTTTTATATATTTTCATGTTGTTACTTAGTGTTCTCTCATTTCAACTTGAAGAACTCCCTTTAGCATTTCTTGTAAGGCAGGTCTAGTGGTGATGAACTCCCTTAGCTTCTTTTTTGTTTTTTTTGTCTGAGATTGTCTTTATCTCTCCTTCATTTCTGAAGGATAGTTTTGCTAGGTATAGTATTCCTGATGGCTGTTCTTTATATACCAGTCATTTACAATATAAATGACAGCAACATTTGTGATTAGTCACTTTTGGCTAAAGCTGAGACATGTGCTTTCAGGTCTGCCTCCACTACCAGAGAGTGAACTCTCTGAGACTCAGTTTCCCTACCTCTGTATAAGAATTATGGTAAGAATCCATTGTCCTCAAGATGCTTACTAGCTTTAAAGTCTTATAAATTGTGGAATGAAATGCATAGAAGCTGATGCATGGAATGCACAATGCTTTATATTGACAGAGCTGGGTACCCATAGGTCCAAGGATTCGTTACTATTTTAATGGCCTCTGACATCATATTGTTCAATTACAGCAGGAAGATGGTGGACTATAGGAGGGAAATGTCTAGGAAAAAGGAGAAGTGCTATATTATCTGATGTATTTGACAATGTGGAAAATACAGTAGTACAGTTCTCCCCTCTTATCCATGGCTTCACTTTCCATGGTTTAAGTTACCCGTGGTAAATTGAAGACATCATCTGCTCCTGACATCCAATCATTGACATTGTCATGGCTCAGTGATCCTCCTTCTGACGTATTGTCAGGCAGTCAACAGAAGCTTATCATTATGTCCCAAAGCCTATGTCATTCACTTCACTTCATTTAATCACATAGGCATTGTGTCATCTCAGATCATCACAAGAAGAAGAAAGGTGAGTACAGTACAAAAGATATTTTGAGGGAGAGACTACATTCACATAACTTTTATTACAGTATATTGTTATAAATGTTCTATTTTATTATTAGTTATTATTGTTAATCTCTCACTATGCCCAATTTATAAATTAGACCTCATCATAGGTATGTATGTGTAGAAAAAGACATAGTATATATAGAGTTCAGTACTATCCACAGTTTCGGGCATCCACTGGGGGGTCTTGGAATGTAGCCGCATGGATAAGGGGGGGCCCTACTATATTAAGAAGAGGTAAATAGCTCTTCAAGAATATATGGAAAGAACCAGTGTGAAGTATACGGAAATTTAAGCAAATTTAAAAAAAATGTTAGGCAATTAATAACCCTAGGGAAAACAAAGACTTATATAAGAAAGGAAATGTAATGATAGTATACTAGTTGTTTCATCAATAAACAATATTTATGTAGTAGTAATGATGTAAATAGTAAATATTAATTTCAGTAAAAGTAAATCTAACTATATCTGTGGAAAGGAGAGGGGTAAGTGAGGGTGGTAGTATAAGAGAATTAACATATCTATTGTAATAGGAAGTAATGCCTAAAATTTGTACAAGGCAAAAAAAATAGCATTTTAATCACATTACTTGGCAACATAGAGATAAAATATCAAAAGAACCAGCTGAAGAACTAAAAAGGAGCATCTTTGAGAATAAGAACTGGGATGGAGGGGTGGGAAGCGTCAGCTGTTTGTCGTCGTGAGCCTTGAAGAGCTCTCTAACTTTCTAAACTTCCTAAAGCTGCCTTTTATTGCAGTCACTGTAGAACAATTTCACTTCATAAAATAAAAATTATGTTTAAAAATCCATCATAGATAATGTACACTCATTTCTACTATCTTGCAATTTGAGTTTTTGGTGGAATCGTTGTCGTCATCTTCATCATTATCATCATCAATAATATCTGTATAACTTACAGGCACATAAAATTTTTCCACATTAGTCATCTCCATTCGTCTTCATTAATCTATGATTTGGGTAGAATATTCTTCAATATCTCCCAGTTTTACCAACAAAGAAACTTAGATAATGTGACTCACCCAAGACTAAATAATTAGTAAATAGTCAGTAAATAGCAAATGATAAATCCCAAATACAGAACTTCTGTTTCCCAACCCTGAGTTCTTTCCTTCACAACTATGTTCCTCCAGAATCTTTCACTGGTAACATGGAAATTAATAGTTGTATTTTAATTTATCTTGGAAAAGAATAAGAAGAAATTTTCAGAGTTCTTATGCTAGAACCTCAAAATATTATCTGATTCTAATGGGTAAAAAAAGAGTAGAGAAAAAGCATGTTTTATTTTCCTTATATCTTTTTTCCTTTCTCTTTCATTCTCTTCAAAAGTTTTTGCCACAAAAAAACACTGGCCATTGATGTCATAGATTTTCTAAAAAATCACATTAGAGAACTTCATTATTTCTATGAATATAATACTATTAATAACAACAATAATCATGTTGTGCCCTTCTACAGTGCATCTCGTCCAGGGATCTCAGAATGCTTTTCAAACATTAATTAAAAATCTTCTCGTCATCCCTGTGAGTTCCGAGGGCGAGGAGAGAGGAGGAAATCGTATCTGCTCTGACATTAATTAAGCTCTCCCTTGGCTTGCAAACTAGGTAAATAGCTTTCCTTCCCCCCATTAACAAACAAGCCGGCCCTCCACGATGATTAACACAGATGTTCACAAGTGAGAGAAGAGATGACTTCTGCTGGGCACTGAGGACAGGGACAGACATACGTGCCAGGCTTGGCTGCTGAGGCTCTGCTTTCTATCAGTGGTTGCCAAACCTCAGCAATCAGCAGCTTCGCCTTAGGGGCTTTGCAAAATACACCTGCCCGTGTCTGGGCCATTTCCACTCCCCGCCACAGTTCTGATTTAGTAGATAAGGAGTAAGGCCCATGAATCTGTATTTTCAAAAATTCCCTATACAATTTGAGAATAACCACTTTTAAGTGGCATTTTCATTATTGGTTTTCTTCAAATATTAAAAGTGCCTTTTCCTGCCTTTCACCTTCTTCGGGGTTAACGGTTTACCATATGTACCTGTAGACCAGAGTGTCTCAAAACATGATCTTGGGTCTTTTTAAAATCTAAAATACCTGGGAAACTTATTAATGATACTGATGTGTTGGAATAGTTTCTACATACGTTTATATTTCTCTCAGGGAGATAAAATTTATTCTTACTTCAAAGAAAAAATGAACAATGGCATGTCAGAGGCCATGAAGACAGAAGTGAACCCTCAGGCCTATGGGGCTCCGGCACTATGAATATAGGGCATGTGTAGATACTGTGCGCCAGCGTCTATGTATGTTATTCCAGGATTCATAGGACTTTAGTGCAAGTAAGCATCGTGGGGACAATTTATTTCTACCCTTCTTACTATACAGAGGTGGGGAAACTGAGTCTCAGAGAGCTCGTCTCCTACATGTCCCAGCTCAGCATCCAGGGCTCCTTCTACATCCCAGAAGGACACAAACCACCTCAATGTCAACTTGTCTCTTGTTTGTTATGTTGTTTTATTTTCCTTATTTTTAATGGTGTAGGGAGAAGCCTGATGTTGGAAAATGTTACTCTCCAAATTTCTGAGAGGTAAGAAAAGGAAACAAGCTGAGATAGGAAATTTGCCTGATTGTCAAACTACTTTCCTTCCCTACTTTGTGCCTTTGTTCTCCTCCTCTGGCTTCTACAGAGGCCTCTGCTGGCGGGATGACAGGGGCCAGCAGCTGGACAAGGAGGCTGGAGTGGTTATTCAGAGGAGTAGAGACACTTGAGTATAACATGAAAGGTTGTTTGCAAAAGATCACAGCACTTAGTCTACATTTTATGTGCAAGGGTTTATAACCCTTTCAGAGGCCCTTCCTTAATTGTTAATTGGAAGACTCTTCCTTCCAGAATATTCTCTGGGATGATGTGGTTAGCCCCACTGTTATAGGTGGAGACACAGGGTCAGTTACTCATGTCTTATGATACATCATGTCATTAGTGAGGCTAGAGCTAAAGATCCCAGGAGATCCCTTAACCCCATGGATGATTGGCCACCTGCTTTAATAGCCTGTGGTCCTTCTGCATTAGATGATGGTGAGTGGCAGGGGGCTTTGAGTGTAGATGGTACAGCGTGTGGGTAGGGAACACCTTATTTTGCTTTCCCTAGACAGGAAGGAGGAGAAAGAGGGAAAGGCGCTGATTAATTGAGGAACCACAACGGGAGTAACTGGCTTATCTCATTACATATCCTCCTTGCAAGAGCATCGTGGGCAAGTTCTATCAGTCACATTTTACAGATGAGAAAACCAAGACTCGGAGAATTAAGCATCTTGCAGAGTCACAGGTGGAATTAAGTCTCATACGTCTTTATCCTTTTTGTGCTTTCTTAATACCTGGAAAAAATGTTTGCTCACAAAACAAAGATGAATGTCTCCTACTTGAAAGTCCACACTCTCCCCATGTACCTCACTGTCTGCCACACAGAATTTTCTTAGGTTGTTTGTTGAAGTAAATAGAACTTTCTCTCTTTTATCCAGTTGCATTAGCACTAACAGCAGTGAGTCGTTCAGAAGGGAGAATGCAATCAGGAGTGTTTTTCATCCATTTCAGAATAAAAAACAAGCAAAGCAGAGCCCTGTGGCCTAGTGTCCTGAGCTCAGGTCTGCAACTTGGAAGCTCATGGATTTCTAGTGTCTGCCAGACCAGTGGTTTCGGTAAACAGACGGTGAGTCACTTAATCATTCTGTGCCTTCTTTCCTCCTCCAGCAAAGCAGGGTAATCAGTGTTTGTCACCCAGCTATGTGGGGATGGTAACCTTGTAATTAGGAGGTTCTGGGCAAATATAAAAACCCCAAATGGCAGGAATATTGCCACTCATGCCAGGTCGGAGATTGGCTTGTTAGGTTGGAGAATTGCAACCCAGCAAATGCTAACCACTTGGTGCTTTATAAGTTTGGAATGTTAGAGTTGGAAGAAATTTCTAGAGATTACCTAATATGAACCCCAAAGTTTGCAGCTGGGGAAACAGGAACCTGGAGGGTATGGGGATTTAATCAAGTCACACAGTGGGTTGGAGACAGACAGGTCTCCTGACTCCCCTATTGTCCTTGGGCTCCCTTTTTCATCCTCTGTCTCCAACTGTCCTGCTGCCTTTGGGGAGGATTCTGACTCCTGTCTGCAGAGAGTGGCTGCAGATGAAAGGAAGCTTGAGATGCAACAACTGCCAGAGGCTGTCTTTCAGGTGGAACACACACCATTCACTTTCAGCTGAAAAACCTCATTCAAATACAACTGGGTGAGCCAGGCAAACCAGATGGGTAATTGCCTGGAGTGTGTAGGGGGATGGTGGAGAGTGTGGTTCACTGAGTACCCAAGGAGGTTTGGCACATTATCATTTCCAGCCATCCAGAATGTGAATGACCAAGCCCCAGTGGTCTGATCCTGTCAGATTAGTTTTATTTAACAGAGCTATGCTTCTGAGCTATGCTGTGCTCTGTACTCTGTTATGTAGAACCTTGCAGAGATGAAATTTAGTTAGGGAAGTTTCAAAGATAGATGTTAGAGAAACTGTACGAGTAATTCTATCACTACCTTTATGAGAAAATCATTAAACCCTATTTATTTCCTCCCTCCTTATTCCTTCTTCCTTCCTTCCTCCCTCCCTCCATCTCTTTCTCTCTCTTTCTTTCCTTCCTTCTTTCTCTTTTTTTCTCTTTCTCTCTTCCTCTCTTTCTTTCTTTCTCTCTCTTCCTTCCTTCCACACATATTTATTTAGTGCCTACTATGCTCTAGATAGTGTAGGCTCTAGATATAGTGGTAGAAAAGATACACAAGGTCTTTGGTTTAGAGAGAGCTGACATATGAAAAAAGCAAATAAACAACAAAAAATGGGCAAGAATGTTTCAGAGATAGTTGAATGCTAGGAAGAAGCTAAGCAGGGTGATAGGCTGCAGACTGATGGGGCCTCTGTGAAGATGGAGTTAGAACTGTGACAGGAAAGAATGAGACACATAGAGATCTGGGAGCAGAGTCTTCCCTGTAGAGGCAATAGTGAGCGCAGAAGCCATGAGTTTAAGGAATAAAAACGAAGCTATTGGGGCTGGAGTATAACGATCAAGGGAGAGAGTGGTAGGTGCTGAGGCTGGAATGGTGGAACTGGGTCCTATTGTCATATTGGTTCTTGTAGGTGGTGGTAAGGACTTTAGATTTTATTTTAAGTGCAAAGTGTAATAAACGATGGGCTTTATGTGTGTGTGTGCGCGTGAGAGAGTGTTGGGGGCATGTTGTGTTACATGAGACAATTCAGTTTAGCAAAGCTTCCACAACAATGGAAATGGTCTGTCTTGTAGCAAACCAGAACAATCTTGCAGGTGATAATGATTGCAGCTGGAAGTGGTTGGTGCAGGAGAGGTAAAAAGGAGTGGATGGATTTAAAACCAATTTTGGAGATGAATCTGATGTAACTTGTTAAAGGACTGCATGTGATGGAGGAGGGATGAGAGAAGAGAGGAATCAAAATGATGGTAAATGTTGTATCTGAGCCCTGGGTGGTTGGTGGAGATATTGGTGGCAGGGGAATGGAAAGGTGCCTGGTGGGGATAAAATCAAGGAAATAAGCTTCTATTTGGCCATGTTAAGATTAATAAGATGATTAGACATTCAAATGGAAATGTCAATCATAGAATTAAAGTTAATTACAGCATAGAGTTCAGAGCTCAATGGAGAAGTATGATGGAGATACAAATTTGATACACATCTACAGATGGTATTTAAAACCATGGAAATATATAAAAGCTCACCAAGGAAAACACTGGAGATGGAGAATGGTGGAGCCTTGGAGGAACTCTGGAGCACTCCAGCTTTTCAAGTTTAATCTGAAGGGAGGGGACAGAAAAAAGACTGAGAGGAAATGGTTAGTAGATAAGGAAAAAAGCAAAATGTGGAGTCACAAAAATTAAGTGTGTGTTTTAAGGAGGATTTATTGGCCAACAGTGTCTAATCTTGCCAAGAATTTGAGTAAGATGAAGAAATATAAGTGCCAAATAAATCTGGACATGTGGTGGACTTTGGTGATGATTCTCAATAACCTTGACAAGAAGAATCAATTGTGTGGGAAAGATAATGGAATAAGAAGAGATGGCATGACAGGAAGTGAAGACAGGGACTGTAAATAAGCCATTCAAGAATTTTTGCCATGCAAAGGAGCAGAAAAATACTCTAAAAACTGGAGGTGGACTATATGGTTGATGGAGGCTGTGTGGAGTCAATAGAAATAAATGTCAACGGAATGTGTAGATGTTGATGGGAATGATTCAGTAGAGAGGGAGAAACTGATTACCAGGAAGTAAATGGATACCATTAGAAGCTGAAAGAGGATGGGGTCTGGAGAACAAGTGGAAGGGTAGATAGAGAGGGCACATTTCATCCATTACAATGGAGGGACAGTCAGAGTCTGCGGGAACAGATCCAAGGAGAGCAGTAGACTTGGTGGTGGTAAGATAAGGCAGCTTCTCTTTAGTTGCCCCCTTTTCCTCAGTCAAATATGAGGCAATATCAGCTGAGAGTATGTGTGTATATGTATGTTGGGGGAATAGTGGTGCTGGAGGTTTGAGGAGAGAGAAGATATTAAAACTCCATTTTGCTAAGTAGGTGAATGAATATATCCTAGAAGTATATTTGGATTGAGAGAGCCTTTGACTCCCTGGTTATCATTTTCAAATGTTTGGTTATGATTTTCAAATTTAGACCTGACAGCATGGTGCTATGTTTTTTCCCTAGTACCATTCGGCTTTGTGGAGAAAAGCGTAGACTAGGGAGATAATTGGGTTTAACCACGCTTGGGATTTATCCAGAGGAGCATAATAGAGGGAAAGTGGGGCAAGAGAGTTGAATGGGTAGCAAGTGAGTGATTGTGATGATAAACTATGGGTTCTAAACAGTGTTTGGAGGGCAGTATCAGCGTGAGAAGTGATGCATTGTGAAAAAGTGGAGTGTCAGTGGATTGGATGTATTAGTGAGGATAAAGAATAATAGAATGTGAATGTATAGAATAATATAATACAATATAATACATATATGTGTCTATGTCTGTCTGTCTGTCTATCATAAGACACTGGATAGATAAGAAGTAGTAATAGAAGTTTTGAAGGCGGTCATTTATTTGATGAAAAGGAAAAGGATGTGACCATATGAGTTGGTGGTTGAGACAGGGTGCAAGCAAAGACCAGAGTGAGTGAGGGGGCCAAGGATTGGAGGGGTTAGGCTCTTGGATGGTTTAAACAATGCGGTTATTGATGTCTCCAAGAATGGCATCTAGAATAAGGTATAAAGAAAAAAGTCAAGTTTGACATTTTCATTGAATGATGTATAAAGACCAGAATATTGATAGAGAACAGCAAACAAATAGGCACAAGAAAACAACGATGACAATAAAGAGAGTTAGTGGGTAGTAAATGTGGGCAGCACAAATATCAAAGGAGTATTTGTGTGGAGATACAGTAAAACTGATCCATAGTATATCAATGTATGAATTTGTTAAAGAATGATCAGCTTATTTTTAGTGTATTCAAATGATATAAAAAATTAGAATTCTGTACTTAAAAATGAACTTCCACCATGAAGAATTTTAACAAATATCATTTCTAAGAGGTGTCCTTGAATCATCATAATTTGCCATAAAATGACAAAGACATTCTAATTTCCTAAGCTGTAAATGCCTTTAATGCAATAACCCCCAAAATTACTGTTTGTTAAAACCTTTGGTGTAATTATTTCCTGTAGTCCACCTGCTTTCTGTCGACATGAGGCTGTATTTTCCCCAATTTAAAAAAACATACTCAATACCAGTCTCTATGTTATATACAATGTATTGTTTCTTGATACTAGTGTTGTCCTACCTCTGATTAAAGTTGATGCCTTAGAAATAGGTCAGTGATTGCAGGTAATGAATACTGTCACCTGTACTCTACAGTCAATATATCTGCCTCTCACTAAAGTAAGAGAGTGGATTCTGTTTAATGCAGTATTTCACTTGACTAGAAAGCTGCTTAGCATGTCAGTCTCATAAAAATCCAATCTGCTTGCAATAAGGAGCAGCTCTCCAATATTGTAACAGCTACAGGGGGACAATAAAGGATGATACAATTATATTTTCTTACTGGGGGTGACCTCTAGTGTGAAACGATGGCATTTTAGCATTCCTTGGGGTTTGAATTAACAACACTTTACCAAGTATGACAATTTTGCTTTTTTTCTGTCCTTGAGATCATGGGTAATTTGTCTGGGCAGTGTTTTCTTGAAGTTTTATTTGATTTTTGAAAGCAAGAAATCTATCTGCATCTCCTTCCATTTACTGAACTTGCTTTCAGGCCCCCACCTAGAAGTCTTTACAATTTTATTTTTAATACTCAAGAGATCTGTCACCTATTGCTGATCTAGGCCTATTTGATTTCATTCTGCAGCTCACAAGTGCCACATTTCGAGAGATTTTTCTTTATATTTATCCTTCTGTGCCACTTCTTAAGTTGTTGCCTCTCACTTCCAAAGCCACCCTTCTATACTCTATATCTTTGTGCTGCTAGAGCAGAGGCTCTGCAAACGGTATTTCTGTTTTGCCTGCTCCTTCTATCTTAGGCTCTATCAATAGGGGGCACTAGAATGGCTGCAGGAGACAGAGGGATGTGCTCCTTCCTGTCCGCTTCCTGTTCCTGGGAGAATCTCCTGGGCAGAGCTCCTTCTCCCTGGCAGCAGCACTTTCTGCCTGTGGCTGCAGCTGAATCCATCTGCATTCTTGTTTCAACACCAGCTAAACAAGGCCCCTCTTTTCTGAGTCTGGATATTAGCTCCATGAGACCCTTCTTTTAAATTTCTAAGTTTCTGCCAGGCTCCAGGGATGGTAGCTGCTTCCTTCGTCACCACGTCTTTGATACCTTGGGGTTCTTTTCTTACTTTTTTAGTTACCTAGTCAGGACTTTATACCGAGTCAAAATTCTTTATATTAAATTCTCTCTGTTCCAAGAACTGGTGTGGTGTCTAGCTCCTGATCTGGCCCCAGCTATCCGTTTCTTAATACACATCCTATAAAAACCACACATTTACTAATAGTCTCGAGTCCTTACTTTCAGGTTAATAGTTATTTTTAATGTCTTAGTAGATAAGGCTGTAGAGTCAGGCAGATTTGGGTTGAATTCCTGCTCTTTATAGCTGTTTGAATCTTTCGGCGCCTCAGTTTCCTTACTTGTAAAGGAGGAAGATTGTTTACCTCCAGGACTGTTGAAAGGATTTCAGGAGATAAAGCATATAAACCATTTAGCACAGTGCCTGGCACAGGGAAAACAATAAGTGATAGCTATTTAATTTTCTTTTATCCTTTTCTATCTAACCTTAAAAAAACTGCATTCTTCAAACCAGGTAAAACAAGGCAAGCAAACCCTAAGCAAACATGTAGACAGACAAAACAACAACAACACTTGGCACCAGCAGGATAGAAGATTGTGTTGTTTTATGAATGATTTTTAGATTGCTGATTAGAATTTAAAGTTATGTTTATTTCATGCTCCTCTCCCCTCCCCCGCAATGAAAAGAAGGGAAGGCGCCAAAAAAAAGATTGAGTTAACATCAACCACTGATCAAAAAAAAAAAAAATAACCACTGATCTAGAGTTCCTCTCTCTGTCTCTACGCACACAGACACACACTCATATTCATGAAATCTTTTTTTGTGTACACAATACTAATCTTCCTTTTCATATTCATTTATCAAGTATGTTTTGAACACCTAAAATGAGGCAGATTGGAAGGTTTTTAACCGAATGCTTTGAGGAAAAGAAAGACGATTCAGAGAATCTGTTTCCAGGTTTCCAGCAGTGTATAACGGGAGATAGGGAGGAGCTAAGTGTGATATAAGGTAGAAAATTATAATAGCTGTCAGACAGACATAACCTATCTGTAGTTAGGAGTTCTGAATATGGACATATTTCTTCTAGCTGGAAGGATAAGGATGGCTTTGCAGAGAAGATACCATATGAGCTCTGTCCTCCAATGTGTGTAGGACTCACATTAGGTAAGACCCACATTAGGTGACCTAATGGGTTGGGAAAGGCAGGGGAAAACCAAAGCATGGGAAAATTAGAAAGATAAGACAGTGCTTGAGTGGCTAGGGAACGGCACATACTTCCCTTTGATGGCTGTTAATGGTGCACAAAATTAAACAATTGGATTATTAGTGTGGGGCTGGCTCACAGAGGGTTTTTAACATTAGCCTAAAGAACTTGGACTTTAATACAAAAGCATTAGGAGAGCTTCGAAATGTTTTTGGGAAGAAAGAGAAAAATCAGAGCCATTCTAAGGAAAGGTAATCTGCTAGTATGGGATAAATTTGGTTGGAAAAGACAGATGCTGGTATATTTGGATGATAGTGTGATGGGCTGGGTGAGAGGTATAGAAAGCTCCCCCTTGGTGGCAGGAAAGGAGCGAAGACACAGGTATGGCATTAATGTATTGAATTTACAGGACTTGTCAACTGGATGAATATGAGCAGCTAAGGAAAGGGAGAAACCAAACGCCTGTGGAGGTTTTGAGTGAGCTAGCCACAGCGATAGTGGTTCCATTGGCAGAAATAGAGAACACGGAGGAGGAACAGGAGATGCTTTCAGACGGAAGCTGGGCTTGATGAATTTAAAGTGCCTATGGGACATCCAGGAAGAGTTGTCTTACAGGCTTTTGGCATATAAGACTGTAGACAGGGCGGGAAGTCAGGGTTTGAGACGCAGATTTGGGTGTCACTGAAATATATGTGGTAGGTCTGTCATGTAATTAGATGGGATTAACAAGGGAGTGAACATAAAGAGAAGAGAGATAAGGACAGATCCAGGCACACCTGTATTTAGAGCAGGGATGGACAATTACGGCCTATGGGCCAAATCTGGCCTACTGCCTATTTGTATAAATAAAGTTTTATTGGAACACAGCCGTGCTCATTGGACCTGGCTGGTATTTGGCCTGCAGACTTTTTGAGAATTATTTCTTTGCTCTAGAGAAAAACTTCTAAGATATGGAATCCCAGTTATCTAACTATGTTGAGACACCCCCCCAACCAATTTTATGTTTAAAAACCGAGATCATTCCTCATGCACATTTCCAACTAAATGGACCAACTTAGCCAAAAGGAATTTAGAATACTGATGGCCCCTAGGTTCAGGAATTATTGGATGATATACTTTATCTGCTGCTTTAGCTATTATTAAGATCTCAAATAAGTCCATTTTACCTAATTGCATCTTGTCAGTGGCTGCTTTTGCACTACAAGGACAGAGTCCAGTAGTCACGCTAGACTCTGTAGCCCTCAGAGCCTAAAATATGAATCGTATACCCTTTACAGAAAACATTGACCAACTTTTGATTTAGACAGTGGGGGAAGAATTAGAATCCAGAGGAAGACTGATCAGGTATTAGAAATAAATAAAAAAGACGATGTCAAGGAAGGCAAAGAAGAATTTCAAACAACTGAAAGAATCTACAGCATCAAACCCACCAACAGCATGCCCCAAAAGATATGCAGAGAAAATGAATTATAGTTTTTTAAAGAAATATTGATCTGCTTAGCTCATCCCAGGCTGGAGTGGCCTGGGATGACCAGCTCCTTCAGGACTTCAAGTAGGGGTATCAGGTTTGTCAAATAATAATACATGACATTAGTTAAATTTGAATTTCAGATAAAAAATAAACATATACTTTAATACAGGTAAGTTCCATGCAATATTTGGGACACGGCTTTTCTAAAAAAAAATACTTGTTTTTTTATCTGAAATTTAAATTGAACAGGGTGTCCTACATTTTTTCTGGCAAACTTAGCCATGAGCAGCCTCATCCAGGGCTTACAGGGGACTGCCTGCATGGGGAGTTCTGATTGTCAAATCCAGTTTTCAAGGCAGGTAGCAAGGGGGATGGGCAGAATGAGGCATTTGCTATTCTCCTGGGATACTCTGAGCCCTGCCAAGAGGGGGCATTATCATTGGGCAGCTATCTCAAGTGCCACATCTGGAGTTGCTGAAAAGATCCTATTCCATGAGCCTAAAAAGGGCACAACAGGTTAGGGGCGGGGTCTTCTGTCTAGCGTAGCTATCAGGGCAGCCCTGAACCTCTTATTTCACATCCAATCCTTTTGTCTTTTGAAGCTGCTGTTACTTTTAGTAAGGTCAAATGGAACTGCATGATGACAGCTCTAATAATATGTGTGCCGTCTACAAATAAGGCCTTCATCATTATTTTCAATCACTGGGAAGAATTATTTGATTGGATACAAAATATTTCACAAGCTATTTCAACATTACTTATACCAATGAAAGAAAAGGAAAAGACACTGTTTTTTAAAAAGCATATTTTCAATGATTGCAATTTTTTGCATAGTTATGTGGTTTAAAAATTTTTGTTTATGTGTAAGAACAAAGTTTCTCTTGGATGGTGATCCACAAGTGTATGAAAGGCTCATTATTAAAGTGTGATAAAGAAGTATAAGTAGGCATTTCAAGCAAAAACCATGAAGGTGAAATCAAAAAGGTGAAATAAGGGGCCAGCCCTGGTGGTCTAGTAGCAGCCCAGGTTCAGTTCCCAGGCGTGGACCTACACCACTTGTCTGTCTGTGGCCATGCTGTGGCGGTGGCTCATATACAAAAAGAGGAAGATTGGCAGTGGATGTTAGCTCAGGGTGAATTTTCCTCAGCAAAGAAAAAGAAAAACAAAAGGTAAAATAAGGAAATTAAACTTGTGTCTTAATTAAACATTTTGAAAAGATTGTTGGGAATGTTCATACAAATCAGTTTTGAATACTGTCCCAGGTTTGGTTCCTCAGAAACAGACACTGAAATGGAGTTTGTGGCGCAGGGCATCTATTAGGGATCTATTCCTGTGGAGAGAAGGGAGTGGGAGCTGGGTTGGGCAGAGGAGACAGCATCGTGATGTGTTCAAATTCTGGGGCAACCACCGTCTTTTCCCTAGGCAGTTCTGGAGCATTCAAGGACCCTCGGAGTTACTCCTTGTTGGGCCAGTATGGTTAGGTCTGTTGAAATTAAACAGAAATGTTAATTAAATTAGAGTCAGGGAGGCCTGTAGGGGGAGCTCTCACACCCTATCCCATGTCCTCAATTGCACTAAACGGGAGGAGATGGACGCTTGCATCTTGGACAGGAAGTAAAACTACTCTACTGCCGCAGGGAGATTTCTCTCCCCACCTGGCAATGGCCCAGCCAATGAGAAACGCCACAGCTCAGCCAATGAGAAGCCAATGTTGCCGCTGAACTGCTACTTTCCCCCAATGGACTTTCCTTTGGAATAGTCCCTCCCTACTCCCCCTTTTTCTCTATAGAGCAGCTTTTCTTCTTTGTTTGCTAAATTTGCCTGTGGTTTGCCATAGCATGCACATCTCAAATGGCAATTCTTTTAGCTGTTCCTGAATAAACTTGTTTTGAGCCTTTTCAAGTGAAGAGGTCCTTATACTCTTGCCTTAATTGGTCGTTAGATATGGGTAGCCCGGGGACAGGTGTGTCCTTGGGCAAGGTGGGGCAATCCCTGAAAGAATTTACAGCTGAAGGTGTCTGATCCCGGCTGGGACAAGATCCACAATGAAAAGGGATTGGAATGGCACGTTTCTGGCTCACCACAAGTACTCCACTTGAAACTCTATTTTATTTTTATTTTCAAATTATTTGATATGAAGAAAATGTAACTAATTTTTACCCCGTATCCACGCAGAGGTTCCCAAATGCCCTGCAGTTTATTCAGTGTGCTGTACAAACATAATCATTTCCTAGGTGCGCCAGTGATATATACATAGCACCGTGCTCTAGAGCGGTTGAGAAGGAAAGGCCTCGAATCATCTTAATTTTTGTCATTTCAGAGTCTTGCAGGAGGTAGATACGGCTTGGAATGCGTACATTTGATCTTCAAGAAATATGACTATCAACGAACCCTTGTTGTTTATTTTGGCGACATTCTGATACTTTAAAGTCATTAGTGACACGTGTTCATGGCTTCCTCTTAATTTGGTAGTTCTTGGCAGTAGCAAAAAGCGTTAAAAACTGAGTTTATATGAAAGCAACAGGTTTCCAGCGTCACTCTTACTTGGCTGCAACTTTTACTGGGTTTGTATAACTCTGACCTGATGTTATTCAGAGTTTTTCTCATCACCTGTGTTTTAGAAATCTGACAACTGGATACTGAAAAGTCTCAGTTGTCTCAAGATTATAAATCATTATTTTCTAAACTTGGATAAATGTCAAAATTACCTTGGGCTGGGAGACTTGTTAAAAGGGTTGGAAACTCTTTAAAGAAGGTCCTAAGTGACAATCACAGAGCATTTACCCCCCATCTCCCTTCCTCTACCCAGACTTACTAAATCAGAATCTCTAGGATGAAACCTGTATTTTTAACAACGTCCAGGTTTAGAAAACACTGACCTAGTGTGTCATTAAAGCCTTTGAGAGTCTTTCTTATCCTGTATTTCTGGCCTGATTTCCCACTGTTTAACTTTAATGCGTTTCTTACTGGCAAGTCAAGCTGCTCACCCCACAGGGCATTTGGGGGCTGGGCTGGGGCTTCAGCAGAGGGTGTCCCTCTCCATGACAGGTAGGACGAAGGGACATCTCCTTCTGGTCCTCCTCCCAGCCTTTCAGGCCCTGGAGAGTTCTGCATAGTGCAAGCTGAGGTTTCCATTTTATTGAGGAGTCCCACAGCTTGTGTGTTCCCAAGTGGGTGTTCTTTTTAAGGTGTTTATTTTTATTTTTAGTAAAGAATTTTGTTTTATAGTCCTGGGTTTAAGGACTGTTAACAATTTGATGCATGCTGTTTTAAATGTTCTTTATCTGATATTCTTAACCCATTTCAAGGTTTTGCTAACTTTTCAAGTTTCCTGCATCTAGTATCTTTTCCTGTGTTTTCTGAAAATTGTGTTTATGTTATCTCCTAACTCTTGTCCCTAATACTTTATCTTATTAACTCTTATTAGCTTCTTTCCTTTTTATTTCGCCAGCTTTATCCTTTATCACTTGTGTTATTATTTATAATTCAAAACCTCTTTTATTTCTAATATCTTACTTTGAAATTTAGGTTTATTTTTGTGAATTTTATTGTTCTTACTTTGAACTTACTTTGAATTTTATTATCTATGTCATCTTAAATATATTTAATTTCTGTTAAGGTCATTTTTTAATATTTATGACTTAGATTTTAAACTATTGTTTTTAAATGTTTTCTTGCTTCTTTTACATTTATATTTATATTTTCCATTTAAAAATATTTATTGTTTTTAACAGCTTTGTTACTCTTTTTTTGTTAATGTTAATTAATTGCTTTTAAATTTATATTTATTTATTACATAGTTTTTATTCTTATCTATTCCATACTTTTATTTTTTATTGAGGTAACATTGGTTTATAACGTTATATCAATTTCAGGTGTACATCATTATATTTCGATTTCTGTGTGGATTACATGATGTTCACGACCCAAAAAGTCCATCACCACACACAAGTGCCCTGTCACCCTCTTTGCCCTCCTCCCTCCCTGCTTCCCCTCTGGTAAATACGAATCTAATCTCTGTCTGTATGTTTGTTATTGTTGTTTTTATCTTCCACTTGTGATTGAGATCATATGGTATTTGACTTTTTCCATTTGACTTAATTTCACTTAGCATAATACCCTTGAGGTCCATCCATGTTGTCACAAATGGCAAGATTTCATCTTTTTTATGGCTGAATAGTATTCCATTGTGTATATATACCATATCTTCTTTATCCATTCATCCATTGATGGGTATTTAGGTTGTTTCCAAGTCTTGGCTATTTTGAATAATGCTGCAGTGAACATAGAGGTACAAATATCTTTTTGACTTAGTGTTTTCATGTTCTTTGGATAAATACCCAGATGTGCAATAGCTGAATCATATGATAGTTCTATTCTTAATTTTGGGGGGAATCTCCTTACTGTTTCCATAGTGGCTGCACCACTTTGCACTTCCATCAGCAGTGTATGGGATTTCCCTTCTCTCCACATCCTCTCCAACACTTGTTATTTCTTGTCTTGTTAATTATAGCCATTCTGAAAGGCATTAAGTGATATCATGTTGTACTGATTTTCATTTGCCTAATAATTAGTGATGTTGAACATCTTTTCATGTGCTTCTTGGCCATCTGTATATCTTCTTTGGAAAAATGTCTATTCAGATCCTTTGCCCATTTTTTAGTTGAGTTTTTTGTTTTTTCATTATGAGTTGTGTGAGTTCTTTATATATTTTGGATATTAACCCCTTATCAGGTATATGATTTACAAATATCTTCTCCCAATTGGTTGGTTGTTTTTTCCTTTCATTAGGTTATTTGTGTTCTTTTAAAAATATCTTTGCATACTTTTAATAACAACTTTCATCAGATTTTTGTTGTTTTTGGATTAGTCCTTGAGTTTTGCATAATCACTTGCAAGAGTGGATGCAGTCGGGGGAAGCTCATCACTACCAGGGGAGACTAGATGCTCTGTGATTGTCTCTATGATATTCATCCAATGTGTTCCAACCCTCTGAAGTTAGGCCTTCCCATGTCCCAATTTAATCTCAAAGCATAATAAGATATGTATGAGAAGACTTCCAACGTCAATAATGATTTTATCTGGAGAAATAGCATAATTGTTCCATGGAATAATATTGCTTTCTTCTGACGTTGTACACTTTTCAGTCCTAACATACCTGCTATAAAATCCATGCATTAGCAGTTAGGGCTGTAGTCTTTCTTTCACTCCCCTTTCCTTAAAGATGGCCTTGAGACTATTCATTTGGCTAACGAAACTGTGAGTGACCTCAACGTCAGTAGGTACTTCCACTTTTTGGGACTGCCCTAACATGTGCTATACTCTTGGCTGTAGGTGAGGGTGATTTGCCAGGTATGAGGAGACATGCCAAAGACACACGATGCCAAACACCTCCAATGGTTATGGCTTTACTTTAGTTAATTGCTGCATTGCTTTAGAGCTGGCAAACGCCTTGAAACAGACCTGCATTTCCTCTCTTGGAATGTTACTAGAAGGAGTATCAAAGTCCAAGCTTTTCTGATGGGTTTAGTATCCAGTCTGCAGAAGAAATGCATTTTATTTTATTTTTGTAAGATTTGAGATATTTTTCTCTCCTTAATTTTAAGCAACAAACAAAAAACTTTGAGGAGGTTGTGGTGGATTGGCTGCCCAGTTCTCCGAGTGGTGTGAGGAGGACCTGTTTTTCCCAGTTCTGCTTCAGTTAGCTTCAGGTTTGGTGGATTTGCTTCCAAATATTTATCCTTTTTATTGAGGCACATGCTTTCTGCTTGGATATCAGTTTGCATTTTGAAAATCTTCTTTGACTTCGATTTACTCCAAACATAATTAATTATTTCTAGGGACCTGTAGCCAAGATTGCAAATGAAATTGCTGGAGACCCATGTGGAATTATTGAGAAATGGCATGATTGCTTTCTCATAGACCAAGGTCAGCACACTTTTTCTGTAAAAGGTCAGATAGTAAACAGGCCATGAAGTCAGTTGTAACTATTTAACTCTGCCCTTAAAGCAGAACATCAGCCATAGACAGACAGTATCTAAATAATGAGTGTTTTTGTATTCTAATTTAACTATTTACGAAAACAGCCAGTGGGGTGGGTTAGGCCCTCTGGTTGTATTTTGCTTAGGTGTCGTTTGTGGATCCCTGATGTGGACCATTTCTTTAGGGAAATATGTGTCCACCTAATTAGAAACTTTTGCACAGCTCTAGAGGATTAAGGATGGCTACAAATTCTTGCTCCTTCTGCCATTGAGAGGTGGACATTAATTCTCCTCCCCTTGAATCCAGGCTGGCCTTAACGCCTACTCATCCACTAGAACGAGGTAAGAGAGAAATCTTTTATCTTCTGAAGCTAGTTCTTAAGAAGCTTTGCATCTTCCACCTGGGCTTCTGGGAACATTCTGGGAGCCCCAAGACACCATAGGAGAAGCCCAACCACTGTGGCTCCAAGACCTGTTCAAGGTTCATTTCCTCACTTTGTTCAAGTCCCTGCCCCAAAATTGACTCTTCAGAAAGGCGTTCCTTGACCAATTTATCTACCATAGCATGTCTCTCCCTACCCTAATATAGAGGAGGGGAAAAAAACTTTTCCTCTACTCTCCTTAGCTCTCCAGCTGAGGCCAACAAATTAGACTGACAAAAGACTGATTAACAGAAGAAAAGGTATGCAAACTTTATCTGATGTTAATGTTTTACTTGACATGGGGGCCTTCCTAGAAAAGAAATAGAGACCCAAAGAAGCAGCTAGACCTGAGAGCTTCTATCCCAATTTTAACAAAGAGCAATAAATTGTGGAGCTCTGACAAGGCAAAGGAAAAGGATTTTAGGATTCTAAGGGTGGCAAACTGTGGGACGTTAAAGATATGCAGGAAACTAATGGAAGATAACTGTCATTTTAGCAAGGTGTGTTGGCACAGGGCCATCTCAGTGCCAACTTTCCACTTTCTTTGTGGCCACAAGACTTTCCTGGGAGAGGGGATTTATGACAGTCCTCACTCCTCAGAAGTTCCTGCTTTTGGTCAGATAAGGGGAGGTCCAGGAAGGGTTCTTTCTGCATCTCTTGATTCTCAATTGCCTTCAGCTCAACATAATCTATATGTGAAAGTGGCCTATTTTGAGGTAGTGTATTCTGATCCCTTTCACTGGCCCCCTCTTTCTCTTTTTTCTTGCTTTATATTATTCATAGCATTACAGATTTATTATTTATGTATTTTTTTTGTCTATTTTCTGTCTCACACTAAATTTTAAACTCTGTGAAGGCAGAGAGATTTTTTTCCTACTAGCCTGACACATGAAGGCCTCAATAAACTTTTTTTAAATGAATGAATCTTACAATTCTTGTTTCACTAATTTTTAAGGTATCTATTTAAACTGCCTCCAGTATTTTAGAGATTGATTTGACATACAAATAATAAATAAATGAAGTTACAACTCTCTTCTATTAAATATCTCTTACTTCTCTGCTGCAGATATTTTTGTAAGCCAGGAGTATTTTCCCTTCTCTTCCCATTACCTCTGTTTCTGGACATCTAAATGCTTATCACTAGAGGAAATGCTGTCTCCTCCTTGAAGTCTGCCGTGATTCTTCATTCCAAGAATCCTTTCCCTCTTTTCCCTCTGCCCCTAGGAAATAATATTTTTCTTCTCTGAAACCATGGAACAATCTCATTTATATCCCACCTTTTAAAAAATTTGTGTTAAAATTATTTATCAATGCCTCTTACTTCCCTTACTGCAATAATATATGACTTGAAGAGGAAAACACCTATATCTGAACATCTTTGATCTTTACAAAATCAACATACTGCCTTACATATATGGCATACATGTGTATGTATATGTGTATATATATGAATAAACTGGGAGAAATTAAGTCATGTATTAATAAATGCAAAACAGAATCTGGAAAACAGGCCAAAAATTTGTAGACTTTTAGTGTTACTTTATTTCTGTTGACTCTAGTTTCCTCCTTCCTAGTATTATAACTCTAAATAAGGTATGAAAATCATCTTGCAAGACGTAGAGTAAAAAATTATTTCAGTGAAAATATCTATGCAAATTAGTCCAAAGAATAAAATTTGAAGGGAAAAAAATCCTAGCATCTTCATTGACTTTTGTTATCCATTCTGATTTTTGGTGGATCTGCTGGTTGATTTCTGATAGATTCATCCTGATGTTCCCCCCAACCCCCAACTCAAATAGTTTTTCTTTCATGAGTATTTGGAATGGCTCTTTTTTATTTTTGTTTTTCGTGAGGAAGATTGCTCCTGAGTTAACATCTGTTGCCGATCTTCCTCTTTTTGCTTAAGGAAAATGGTCCCTGAACTAACATCTGTGCCAATGTTCCTCTATTTTTTGTATATGGGATGCCATGACAGCATGGCTTGATGAGTAGTGTTTAGGTCCATGCCTTGGATCTGAACATGCAAACCCAGGGTTGCCAAAGCAGAATGTGCAAACCACCATGCCACCAGACTGGCCCCTGAATGACCCTCTCAAACTGTGGATATTCACCCCACAACCTTACCGTGAAACAGATATTTTCTCTTACAGGAGTATGTTCTACGGAGAACTTGGTTGTTAAAAATTATTCATATATCTATGCTAAATCTGAGGGAAGTGTAAATCATTATCAAAAATTAGTTTTCTCCTTTGTATAGAAAAAATGTGAAATCATTATAATTCCAATGGTGCTATCGGTTTCAATAGCAAAATCATTATTGAGATTATTTTAAATTCATGAACCAAAGGCATTTTATTATGAAGATGGTCTTGTCTTAGCCATATTGAAAATAATTTACCCATGCTTTTATTCTCTAATTAGAGTTTTACCCAATGCAAGCTGGTTAGGGAAAGCAATATCAAGAAAAGAAAGAGGGATAAAAACATAATATTAATCCCTGAGCCAAAATATTAAAAATAAGCTGAAATAAATGAGGTTTTGAACCTTCTGAAATTAAACTAAAATGGAATATTAAAAATCATTTATATTGTGCAACTTTTTGAGCCCGACTTTCATTTGCACTCCCCTGACAGCACGTGGTACTTAGCTAGGAGTGAGGAAACGAATGCGTCACCTGCAGGAGGACCCCTGGGCCATGGATAGTGGGGGCATGGGGTCTTTTACTGACAATGTTTTGAGCTGAATTCAGAATTTCTCAGGGCTGGAAACCAATAGATGATGCTCATGGACTTCCTCATTGGGGATGTTGTAGCATTTCTATCAGTCACTCAGTCCACAATTATTATTGAGCTTCCATTTGCCTGAAGAACCCAGTGCTTGATAGGATACTTTGGGCTGTTTGAGTACAAAAGGAACTGAAGTAGTTACTTCCCTGAATCTTTTCAAGGATGTAGAAACAAATGAAAACATCTGGGGAGGGTGATGGGATAAGGAGAGACCAAGAAGACCCCAGAGATGAGTTGGCATGTTTGAAGGACTGGAGAAAGTCGTCTATTGAGGTAGGTGGGGAAGGAGAAGGAAAACAGTTTAAGTTAAAGGAATAGTATTAGCAAAGCACAGGACATAACTATGTATTATTTACATCCCATTTCATTTCAAATAGTGTTGAACAAAGCTCATAGGAACAACCATAATATAGTAATTGTTTTTTGGGAAAACTAAGAAATTAATGAAAATTAAAATATGGATAAAATAATAGATGAATGCAAGTTTGAGATTAGAACACAGAATGCTGTTGAAGGCAAGCCAAGCTCTGTTTACAGGGAGATCAGCCAACTATCCAGAAAAAAGCGCCCCCCCCCCCCCCCCCCCGCCGCCAGAAAAGGCTTTGAACAGTTGCAGGAGTTGTTAGAAAAGCTCTGCGCAACACTGTCTCCATTTCATTTCTTAGGAAAACCTTCCAGACATGTGCTGTACAGCATGATAGGCACCTGCCACGTGTGGCTATTGAGTACTTGAAGTGTGGCGAATCTGAATGTGCCATCGTGGAAAATACACACCGCTTTAAAGACCGAGTATGGAAAAATGAATGCGAAATATCTCATATAAAGTTTTATATTGGTTGCATGTTGAAATTACAACATCTTGGATATATTGGGTTAAATAAAGTACATTACTAAAATTAATTTCAGCCATTTCTTTTTACTTTTTTAAGTGACTAATAGAAGATTTCCTATTTCGCTCACATCATATTGTTACTGGACAGCACTGCTTCAGATTCTTTCTTATGACCTGTTTAATCCTTACTCTTTATACAATTTTAACTTATTTGTATGTATTTAAAAATAGAGATAGTGTGGGGAGCCTGGTAGAGACTGCCATGTTGAGGGTAGTGAGAATTTATTGTTCTTGAGAAGTTAATAATCATCCAATAAGATAAAACCTAAAGATTTGAGGGCACTGTAATAGTTACTACTGCCACAATAAAGTTGCATAATAACCCCAAATCCAAAGGCTTCTAAAAATGAGCATTTGTTTTTCACACCTGCACCTGCATGTTGGCTGGGATTCAGCTGACCTAAGTGGGTTTGGCTCCTAGATGCAGGTTGGGTAAAGGTTTGCTCCCTGTTTCTCTTCTCTTCATTGGACTTGTGGCTGCTTGAGTTCTTTTTCTTTTCATGGTAAAGGCTGGAGTGCAAGTGAGCGTACTGTGCTGCACAAGCACATTTCAAACCTCTGCTTGCAAAACACCTGCGCCTATCCCATTGGCTAAAGGAAAGCATTTGGTCACATGGAAAGTCAAGAGGTGGAGAAGTACTTTCTCCGCCATGAGGTCATAGAAGGACATGTAAACCTATCGTCTAGTGAAGACTTGAGACAAATAATATTATCTACCACAAGTACCTGCAAAACAACACGCAAACACACAGCTGACACTTGGGCAGTGAACGAGGAAATAGCAAATCGTTAAAAACAGATACCAAAGCAAGCTGAGAAGAAAATTCTAGAGCCATTTGGTATAACCATAAACAACTCTTAACACCTTAGAAGTATCTGAAATCTCACAATAATACTTTCTGTTCTTACTGATAGCCTATTCAGTTTGTTCAATAGACCTATCACATGAATGGATCACGTGACTAAGATCTAATCAATCTATATGCCATATTCTCTAGTCATCATTTTTTTAATGATATAAGCATGGCTTATATAGTCTGAATTAGGTTTCCTGGGAGGAAAATTTATTTCTCTGCTTTTCAGACTAAAACACTAACCTCAGAAGAATTAAGAAACATGATCAGGACCACACAGCTACATGAAGTTCCAGAATGGCACTCAAGTATATCAGTCTTCGAATCCTATATTCTTTCTGTTTTCCAACATGGTTTCTATGAAAATGAAGAAGTGAGTAACCAGAACTAATCTATATTATCATATGCTATATGAATTGGTGTTCCTGTTGATACCTTGTATTTTGGAAGAGATCAAATTATGTTTTGTATGGCTATAGTATATTTTGGAAAGATTTTTGAAGGGTATCAGGATACTCCACCCCAAAATACTCCACTTTGGCATAAGGATTACTTTGAGCTGAAGGTAACTGAGAATCAATTGATGCAGGAAGAGTTCTCTGCGCTCCCCTTTTCTGCCTGAAAGCAGGGCATGAATTTCCCTTCGTGAAAGTGTTCCTCCCCTGCGCCAAGAAGAGAAGAGAGTCTCTTATCACTGGAGACCGACAATCAGCCCCAAGATGAGTGTGCATACACACCCCTTACTAAAATAACCCTATCTTCTGTTATTTTCCCATATATCTTCCAGTCACCTCCTCACAATTTATCTTCCTTTGAAGTTCAAACCTTTTTTCCTTTGTTAAGAATGGTATATGAGCTCTGAAGTCTAGCCACTTCTATGAGTTCCCTTCTTTTCTGTGAACTCCTATGCACGTAAGATATTAATAAAAATTGTGTGCCTTTTCTCCTGTTAGTCTGTCTTTTGTTAGTCTAATTCATTGGCCCCCAGTCAGTGGACCTAAGGGGATGGTGCAAAAGTCCCCCCCCCACAACATTTTCTTCTCAAAAAGTTAAAATAATACTCAGATTTATTTCTGCATAGAAGAACAAGATTTACTGTAGTTTGTGCATTCCTTTAAGTTTCTTTGTTCCCATGGTACAGCACAGATAGGATTTTACTAATTGTTTAATGAAAGAATAAATTTAGAAATTTCAGTTACATGATGTATATATAGTCTCGTAGGTCACCATAAAAACGAGTTGGTGTTGTTTATAATACTGTGTAGGTGTTGAGGAAAGTACCTATGATAGGCATTAATTAACAAAGAAATCTTGAGAGGAGATGAGTTTTTTGTTTATTTGTTAGTTTGTTTTCCTAGAGGAAAAGGACAGAGATCGATAGGGTAGGGAAGAAGTACTATCTTATTTACGGAAATAGTGGGAAATGAGCTCGGTTTGGAGATTTCAAGATCACCCATCTAGAGCAAGGAGGCTTGCTTTGTTTTTTGGTTTTTTTTTTTAAAGATTGGCAGCCGAGTGAACAACTGTTGCCAATCTTCTTTTGTTTTTTCCTGTTTTTTCTCCCCAAGTCCCCCCAGTACATAGTTGTATATTTTAGTTGTGGGTCCTTCTAGTTGTGGCATGTGGGACACCGCCTCAGCGTGGCCTGACGAGTGGTGCCATGTCCGCACCCAGGATCCGAACCAGCAAAACCCTGGGCCGCAGAAGCAGAGTGCGTGAACTTAACCACTCGGCAATGGGGCTGGCCCTGCTTGGGATTTTTGAGCCCAGAATTAGTGAAATGGCAGAGGCATAAACTTAACTGCCATTTACTTTGAGATGACCCAAATTCAGTTCACTCTTAGAGCACCTTGGAATTCTCTAAGGATCTGATGGACTTTAGGTTATTTGTATGTGGTAATAGAATAAAGACAGACAGTGCTTTTATTTCTTTGGCTCGTGGCATGAATAGCAAGGAAACATTTCCAGGCAATAGAAACTGGGAACTCATGAAAAAACATGAGGCCTGGGGTGTCTTTTTCTGTTCCCACTAAGGTGTTATAGAAATCCTGGGCTCCATTTCTGAGATCCTAGAAAAATGGCTCTGTTCCTCCCTGTTTTTCTTTTCTTCCTGTGTTGTTGTCTAGTTGTGGCCCTGTGCTGTGAAGGAAATGAGGCGCTGTACTCCTGTGGAATAATATGAGATGAAGTTGGGTCATGCAGCAGGAAGCTTCTGCCCTCCCCATGCCTGAGGGCACCCCGAACACTCTGTGTATCCATCTACTGTTCCTGGAGTAGGCCACCCGCTGCCCCCCACCCCTTACTGGATCCATTTTTATCAGACAGCTCTTCCTTTCTGTTTCTCTTTTTAAAGATAGAGCCAGTGTTTTTCTCTGGTGATGCACATAGGGTCAAAGTTGTGAAATCTTAAAACCAAAAAAGGTATTTTCTTTTGGCTTTAAGCCCAGTGTAACTGTGGAAATGCCTGCCTTTTAAAAATTAATAAGGGAATAATAGGGACGAAAACCCAGGCAGCAACTTAGGGTCAGAGTTTGGTTAAGCATTGTGTTTCTCAAGGAGTAGCGAGCTGTTGTTGGCTGAGCTTCTAGAGAGGTTGGGTCCTTCAGGGACTTGCCTCTTGACCCTCCAGATTTTTAGTTTAGCACATTTCTTTACACTATTGTTTAGTTATTTGAGAAATGACGGTTGAAGGGAAAGAAAGAGGGTTGGATGTGGAAGCCTGACAATGTGATTGACACCAACAGGAAAACAGCTGCTATAGACAGACGATTTCATGCCAACGTCTCAACCTTGTTCTTAAATAGACAGATGCTTCTTTTGTTTGAACTTCCAACCAATTCATTTATTTTTTAACTTACGTGCAATCAAGTTTCCTCTTTTTGGTGTACAGATCTATGAGTTTTGACAAATGTACAGAGTGGCAAGCACAAAAACCACCACCATGATCTAGATAAGGAAGTGTTCATTCCCCCACTACAATTTCCTTGTGCTGTCCCTTGGTAACCAACTCTGTCCCCACTCACTACGACTGGCGATCACTGATGTGTCCTCTCTCCCTGTAGTTTTGCTTTTTCCAAATGTCGTATAAATATAATTGTAAAGTATGTAACATTTTGAATCTAGCTTCTTTCACATAACAGGTGGGTTCACCCATTTGTTGCACGCACAAGTTCGAGTTCAATCTTATTTTTTGATGAGTAGTATGTATTCCATTGAGTTGAATACTACCGAGATTATTTATCCATTCACCTAGGAACACTTAGGTTGTTTTCAGTGTTTGCAATTATGACTAAACCTGCCATAAACATTTGCATACAGGTTTTTGTGTAAGTATCAGTTTTCATTCCTCTTGGGTAAAATACCTAGAAGTGGGATTGTTAGGTTATTAGATTTCCATTGCTGCTGTAACTAACTACTACAAATTCAGTCACTTAATATAGCAACATAAATTTATTCTCTTACTGCTCTGGAGGTCAGAAGTCTAAAGTGGGCTGGCAGGGCGATGTTCCTCATGGAGGCTCTGGGGAAGAATCTACTTCTTTGCCTGTTTCAGCTTCTAGAGGCCACCTATACTCCTTGACTAGTGGTCCTGCATCATTCTGACTTCTGGTTCTGTGGTCACGTCTCCTTCTGTGACTCTGTCCTTGCCTCCCTCTTATAAGGACCCTTATGATTATATTGGGCCCCCTGGATAATCCAGGATAATCTCCCAGACTCAAGATCCTTAACTTAATCACAGCTTCCAAATTCTCTTCCAAGTCACTTTTGTCAGATAAGGTAACACCCTCCCTGTTCTGGGGATTTGGACATGGGTGTCTTTGTGGGGCCATTATTCTGCCTACCACAACTAGGACATATAAAAGGTGCACATTTAGCTTTATAAGATACTGCCAAAATGAAGCTCTTATAAAAAAGTATTATCATGCTATAAATTTTTGCTAATATTTCCTGATGTGTTAATAATATAGAGAGTTTATTAATCAGGGTATGTTTCTGCATCAGTTTGAAATTTCTTGCTGTATGTCAGAGAAAACACAACATGCAATGGCCTAAGGAAAAAGGAAAGTGAGCGGCTTATATAA
The DNA here is from genome assembly GCF_041296235.1 of Equus asinus. Lineage (NCBI taxonomy): Eukaryota > Metazoa > Chordata > Mammalia > Perissodactyla > Equidae > Equus > Equus asinus. The sequence goes on from NC_091812.1 coordinate 23,494,401, forward strand.
ATAAAAGGTCTAAAGCTGAAATTTTGCTTTCGGCATTTCTGAACTCAAGTCTCAAGCGTTGTCATCATTATTTAGTTTTTCTCTCTCTATTGGATTTGCATCCTTCTGGGGCTCCATGCAGAGGCAAAATAGAGATGCCAGCAGCTCCAGGTCTTATATTCTCTTTTGCTCAAGTCTTCGGGAATATGTGCCCATTATTTTACAGTGTTCTCAGTAAAGGTCTTACTGCTTCTTACTGTTGTCATTGGATCACGTGACAATCCTCTGACCCAATCACTGTGTCTAGAGAATATGATGTGCGGACTGCTCTTGGTCACGTGATCCACTCCTGAGCTGGGCAAGGAGCTTAACCTGAGGACTCTGGACTGAAAATGAGGGAGGGATGGATCCCCAAACAGAAAACAGAGGCTATTTCTTCAAGAAGAGGCTATGGATGTTAGAGACGCATTCTGCAAATGTCCACTTTAATTTCTTAAACATTGAATAGAGCTTTAGACTTAATTCTCCTTTAAGGAAGTTACTCTTTTGAGTATGTTTACTGACTTTTACCAAATGCAGAAACTGAGAACCATTTAGATTCAATTTTACCATTTGGGATTGCTTACAGACTCAGTGGGGGGGGGGGGGCGGTGCAGGCAGCTAGGGATGTGCTAAAACCAGCTCGTGCTTGCTCACACGCACTCAGTTGTAGGGATCTCCCAGCTCTACATCTAGTAACTGCATGTTGATAGCTTGAAACAGGTCATGGTGGGATATTTACACCGCAGAAATGGACAAATATTCTGTATCAGGGCTTTTTTCGCCACAGAGCCAGTTGCTAAACATTTGCCAGTAGACCAATAAATAACCATACGCAATAACTATGACAGCGCTGTGTGATAATTTTAAAGTAATTCAGACAATAATTGCAACAGGAATTGAGAGAAGGGAGTTATCACTGTGTGTGTGTGTCCAAAAAAAAGACTTGATAGAGAAGAGAAGAGCTTGAATTAGACATTGCCTTGGAGACAATACACATAATTTGAGTCTGTAGCTTGTGCTTTTATGGTTTGTACTTTTGACGTCCTATCCAAGAAAACTTTTCATTTTCCACAAAATTCTCTATGCTTTTGTCTAAAAACATCATAGTTTCTCAAATTAACTTTGTGGTATGAGGTTCAGTTTTTCTCCCAATGCCTTAGTTGAGAATATCAAAAGCTCTCCTCTGAATACCATCAAGACATATTACTGAATGCTGCATATGCCCCATTCCTTTTTTCTCTGGTTCTCAATTCCCAGCACTAGTTCTGTTAAATTCATGAGTCTTCAGCCGCCATAAGAGCAGAGGTCTTATGTTCAAAACCACCTGTGAGTCTGGTCCGACGGCGAGTCTTGCTCTGAAGTCTGTTCTACCACTAGCTGCTCTGATGCTCGATCATTGATCTGGGCATCATTTCCCCCATGAGGAGCACAGAGGAGCTCCTGAAATACAGCCGAACAAGAGGCATTCATTTTAACTTCAGCAGAATCTATGCAGAATGTCCATGTTTTTAATACATCTCGCTCTTACTCGCACTGCACCAAAACCCTACTCAATTCCTCAGATTGTCATCTCCCAGGTTTTATTCCATCTCTTCTCTTCATGGGGTCAGCTGAAGATGAAAGACGCTTTTCTTCCCAAGAAGAGCTTCAGTGTCTTGAGCCTCATAACTTCTTGTGTAATTTCATGTCGGTTCTCTCTTAGGGCACTGGCTCCAAGAGCTGATTGATGTGGAGGAGTTTTCTGCAGTGGAGATGATCACTAACAATTCGCTGCCCTACTCCTCCACATTCTTTTCACGTCAGTTTTCAGGGAAGAAGACTTTTTCCTTTGGGTTATTTTCACTCTAATGATTCCTTTCTTGCAAAGCCTACTGAAAAAATAATTTCATGGTTAGAATAAAAACGTACATTTTTATTTAAAATACAGGTCTTTGTTTCCTGGTTTATGACCACACATCTATATGATAGACTTGTAGATAGGTCTGGGGAGAAATTTTGAACACAAGAGACTCCAAAGTCACAGTAAAGTCTCTGAGAACACTGAGTCTTCCTTTCATGTACTTTCAGGCCACATCCTGCAATTTATACGGAAGGTCACTGGAAACATTAGGTGTTGGCACTGAGGGTTTTTCAAGGGAAGTTAAAAACATCATTGCTTAGATTGATTTAATAATAGAATAGCTAACTATCTGTGTGAAATGGTTTAAAATCATATGGTTTAGAGTTGAGCAAAGATCTTCAGAGGAGAGAAATCATGGAATGGGGTAATGAGCCCAATTTTTCAGGCCATATAAATCTAGGGCTGAATTCTGGGTTTTGTGGATACTCGTGATGTGACCTTGTGCATTTGACTTAAACTCTCTGTGTCTCAGCCTTTTCATTTGTCCAGTGGATGTACAGAAACTACCTCAAAGTGTTACGATTATGAATGACATGAAGGAAAGAAAGGTATCTGAAGCTGTTGGCATAACTTGCCTGGTACTCAACAAATATTGCTCATCGTCCTTCTTCCTTAAGAGGAAGACAGATCAGGTATGGGGGAAGTCTGGGAAAATCCCCAAATGGAGCTTGTTTTTTCCTAGTAGAACTATGTAATACCTCTTTTCTTTTGGGGAGAAATGATGGGACTAATAAATTACGATGCTTCTTGCATCTGCCTAGTCATGGAGAAGATGACACATGCTCCGGGGCTCAAGGCTGCTCAGACCACTGAAAAATCCCACAGAGGACGAAAGTAGGACTGGTGAAATGTAGATATATTTGGTATTGAATTTCAGAGGATAAATAAAAGACAAAGTTGACTAGTTGGACCAAACAGAGAGAAGTCATGGACTACTTGGTGCAGACCAGAGCTAGACTAGCAACCAAGCTGCTGTTGCTTTGACCAGCAGTCCTGCCTCTACCCCTGACCAACTCCTTCAGCACCTTGAATTGCTTATTCCCCTTTGCTGTTCCACAGTCTCACGTCTGCTTTCACAGTGTCCACGAAGATTAGTGGTTCTCAACCCTTTTCATCTTCTTTCCTTTCCCTCAAATGCACATGTGAGTGCATACATGTAATTTTTCATACCATCTCTGAGCAGGTGTAGCTCCCCTGAGTCCATGGTCATCAGGACAAGAAACTCTGTATCTAGGTGACACATGCTAGAACACTAGCCATGTAAAGAAAACTTTACGGGCCATCTGCTTTATTGTGGGGACCATAATATTTTTACTGTTGGTGAGAATTATCAATTGATTGATAGTAATCAATTATCAATCACTCAATGAAGCCAAGAAACCAAGAAGTAATTGATAAACCATTTTCCAGGCATCATGGGAGGATACAGGATTTTAAAACATGATCCTTGTTTTACCTATGAGAACACTGATTTATGGACTGTTGGGTAACAAGCGCCCACAGCCTCTATGTAGCAAGACTTGTGTTTGACTCCAGGGCTTAAAATTCTAATTCCAGGGCTTTTTCCTCCCCAGAACAACTGCTTTGAAATGTCAGAAATACCGACAGAGTGGAGAATATTCTTTTGTGTAAATGCATAACAGACCATGATTGTTTTTAGGTGTCTGTAAGTGGGGGAGCTCCGTAAAGGCTGGAGAACATAGGGAAAACTTCTATCCAAATGTTATGCTTGGATAGACAATCTACCAAAGGATGAGTAAGACATGGCTAAGTGAAGAAGGATCAGATGGTTAATATTAATTTCACCCAGATGTTTCTAGAAGGATGGGAATTATTTTGAAGCCCAAAGAGTAAATTACTGGTGTAGTAATTCCTATTACTTCAAATCCAGTTTTAAATATAGATGTGTTTATTTAGTCAATGTTTTTCTTTTTCTACTTACATCTGATATTTTAAGATGGAGAAAAAGAAGAAGGTATGTGGGATCTAGTCAATTCACCACACATTTATTTATTTGTTACTTAGAAATAATAGGCAATAATGAACAACAAGCAGTCCTTACTCTGAAGAAACTGATTCTGATTGGGGAATTATGACTTCAACTATGCCTAAGGAATTCAGAATATAAAAATTCTTGATAATTTTTGGTCTTTTTAACACTTTTTTCAGGCTTCGGTTAGTAAGTAAAATAAGAAAACTTAAACCTATTTTTTTTTTTGGAGGAAGATTAGCCCTGAGCTAACATCTGCTGCCAATTCTCCTCTTTGTGCTGAGGAAAACTGGCCCTGAGCTAACATCCGTGCCCATCTTCCTCTACTTTGTATGTAGGACACCTGCCACAGCATGGCTTGCCAAATGGTGCCATGTCCGCACCCGTGATCCGAACCTGTGAACCCCGGGCCACCAGAAGTGGAACATGCAAACTTAACCGCTGCGCTACTGGGTAGGCCCCTAAACCAGTATTTTTACAATGGGTCCCAAATACATTTTCACTAGAAACAGGTAAATATCACTCCACAATTTTAACTGAGGCTAACAACATGGTATACAGCCTTTGAAACTACTACATTTAATCTGTGCCTCTTGTTTTATTTAAAGCAATTAAATTGGTTTATAAATTATGATGATGCTACTGGGAGAACTTTTAAGCTCTCAACTTGCCTTGATGCAAAGCGCTGTCATGTGAATGGTTCTGTGTATGTAAAATGATTATAGGCTATATTTATTGAGTACCATGCTGAGTACTTTACAGGAATTATCTTGTTCAATCTCCGTAACAGTGGCATGCTGCGCCATTATTACCGTTATTGTCCCCATTCTACAGATGAGAATGTCGCCAAAGGAAGCCTAATAGTCTAGTTAGAAGGGCAAAAAGGCTTGAGGGATTGTACTCTCCAAATACTCAAGTACGAAGAATTTAGTAGTAGCGACAAATAATTTCCTCTTACCATTTTATCTAACAATTTTTCATTTGTTCATCATTAAAAGAGAGAAGTGTCGAAATTGCTGGACTACCTTTGGATCACCCTTGCATGTGAGCCTGGAAGTCTCAGCTCAAGGTGGGTGTTTTCCATGTAGACTTGCTGCTGAGTTTCTTAAGCTAGAAGTTCTAGAAGGTCCATGTTTATGCAGATTATGGACTGCCTTGGGCTTTATGACAAGAAGCCATTCCACTGCATAATAAGAAAATTATTATTATTAAAATATATTAAACTACATTATAGTTCTTTAGTATCTTAATTGCCTTGCATCATTACATGCATTATGTGGAAATGCATCATATGCTCTATATGAAGAATAATGCACTACATTATGTCTTCACACTTTACTAGCTAATTGTGAACCTGTTTCCCCTGTTTGAATGCAGCTTGGTTTCCTGGCAACTCAGAGAAGTTAAGTAAGTGGCCCAAGTTGACACAACCAGTAAGTGAAGAGCCAGGATTCAAACCCAGGCCTGAATGATTCCAGAAACCTATGCCCTTCACTCGGGCTGCTTCTGCTCCAATACAAGATTTACTTTCTATCACACTCATGTGATCCAAGTTTGAATCATAAATTTTACAAATATATTAGAATCACTCTATATGTAAGAGCATAAAGAACACACCTTGGGAAATTATGGGCCAGAAAAATCTGGATGTACATGACTTATCATCATTATTTAGAGAACCATCACCCTGTGCTGTGGTCATATGGAATTATTTATGGAAACTCAGCCAAACCAAACACAGAGGAGCTGTCCATTGTATGTGTAATTACATGTTAAATGAGATTTTCTATATTGTTTTGGTTAAATGCTCAAGAAAATAGATGGCTCTTATTCTCACCTTCCAAATTGAGGGGTGAATCTACTTGGCCTGAGCTACAAAAGAAGATGGTCAAAAAACAGTTGGAGTGTTCAGCTTCCTGCCAAGATGGAATAACAGGGATCAGTTTTACCCTCCCTCCTGGGAGGTCGAGGATAGTAACTGTTCCCGCCAGCCACACTGGAAAACCTCATGATGTGTAAGACTTTGGAAAGCACTCAGAAGGGTTCAGTCTCAGAGGAAGGAATAATTAGCCCGAGCCTGACCACCACTCTGGCCCCACCTAATAAATCTTAAAAGCAAGACCTGAAAGGATCATAGTGTTTTCAAGTTATTTAACCATAATGAGATGCCACTATACAACTATTTGAATGTCTAGAAAAGAAAATCCAAGCATACAATTGTTGGCGAGGATGTTAGAAACTGGAACTCTCATACACCACTGGTGGGGGTATAAAATATTATACCCAATTTGGAAAATAGGCAGGTTCTTGTAAAGTCAAATATGCCCCAGCCATTCCACTCCTAGGTACTCTCCCAGGAGAAGTGAAAAAATCGTCTTTACAAAGATTTATATATGAATGTTCATAGCAGCTTTATTCACAATAGCCTCAAAATGGAAACAACCAAAAGGTCCATCAAAGGGTGAATCAATATATCAATCATGGCATAGTCGTACAAGAAAATACTGTTCAGGGATTAAAAAGCAGTGAACTATTGAACATGAATGAATCTCAAAATACTGTGCTGAATGAAAGAAGCCAGACAAAAAAGAGTACATAATTGCACAACAATGTGAATGTACTTAATACCACTGAACTGCACACTGAAAAAGGGTTAAAATGGTCAATTTTATGTCATGTATATTTTGCCACAATAAAAATGCAAGTCCATGCTGTGTGATTCTGTTTATGTACAAATCTAGAAAATCAACCAATCTGTAGCTACAGAAAGCAGATCAGCGGTTTCTGGAGGGACCAGGAGGGAGAGGGGAGGATTACAAAGGGAGATGAGCAAGCTTTTTGGGGTCAGGGCACGTTCATTATGTTGATGGTGGTGATGGCCTCATGGGTATATGCATATGCCAAAACTTTTCAAATTGTACACTTTTAAATATGTTCAATTTATTATATGTCAAGTATACTTCAGTAAAGTTATTTTTTAAAGAAATAACTTCCGCTGATCACCTCCTCTAGCTTATTCAGGAGATTAAAAATGCCAAAAAAAGTTTGGAGATAAAAAGAGGACTTCTTTATGACTTGTGAATGTGCTCAGAATCCTCTTCTCTATAGAGATGGGATAGGAGCATCCTTATCGTTCACTCAAGAGGAGCTTCAACAAAAAATTTGGAGAGCTTCATATGTGACTTCCGGATTTTGTAGGATGCTGTTGGTTGGTTTCTGTCACATCTGAGATGCTTCAGGAGTGAGAGATTGGCTGAATGACCTGGACCAGCAGACTGGGAGGCTAAGTGTCACAAAGTAACTGCCCTGCTACAGACTTTAGGTCAAAATGATGCATTTTTCCTGGTCCCATCTTATAGCGGTTGTCCTGTAGGGTGATGCGGACCCAACATAGCAAGTCTTTGCAGAGGTGGACCATTAGGACCCAGGGGCTGAAGAAAGAATCCAAGGTGGCCATCTGGAACTGCTCATGACTCTTACGTCCCATGAAGCAGGAGTCTCTAAAGAATTCCAAATGAACCTCTTGAGAGGAAGAATGGGCTCTTGTACTCGAGTTGACAGAGAAAACTAATGCCAGCTTTTATTATCGTATTAGAGGGAAGCTAATAATTACTAATCAGAGACATTTTTGAGAACAAAGTGATCTGAGTTTCTATTAACTATTTTAAAATATACGCAGGGTTTGTTTTAATCAGGCATGGTAAGACATGTGGACACAGAAATGATTGTCATGAAGGAAGAAACTTTTATGCTCACAGATTCTTGGAAACAGGAGGCACGGCATGCCATGCAGGGCAATATGGGAAAGCAATAGGATCAGTCAGGAGGCAGAGGGAGTGAGGGGGAAACTGTGGGTGAGAGCCTTGATGGTGGTTTCCATGGGAATGGCAAGGCAAAGCAAAGTCAGCAGGTTTACGATTACCTCGGTCAGTAGGCCCTGGGAAATAGGGGCTTCCCCTAGTTGTCTGATACTGGCCCTGGGGTAATCAGTGCAGGTGGATAGTAGCTTTGCAGTGAGAGCCCCGTGGGAACCTGATAAAGGAGGTGGATGAGGCTCTGGTCTCTGGACTGATTAGTTTGCATTTGAAAAGCAAGTGTTTGCTATCTCCAGGAATTAGCTAACCCTGGGAGGGGCAGTTCCTTCCAGTGTCAGCAAGGCCTCAAGATGTCAAAGCCTCAGGAAATACAGAAAATAAAAAAATGACTAATACAGTAACTAAGAGTGAGAAGTTCAATCATGTGCCCAATATTTAGACCAGGCCAGGGAAAAAGTGGATCACGGCATAGTTTTGATGGGTAGTAGTGCCTTTGGAATGATTAAAAAATAGATTTTTTATAAACTATGGTTCCTGACACTTTCGTGTACGTACAGATCACCAGAGATCTTGTTAAAATGCAGGTTCTTATTCAGTAGGTCTGGGGTGGAGCCTGAGAGCCTGCATTTCCAACAAGCTATACTGCTGGTGTGAGGCAACCCATTACATAGTGAGGTTAGAAGTGGTTGAATGAGCAATAAGTAAGAATCTGAGTTAAAGTTTTGGTTCTGATACTCGTCAGTTGGATGACTCTCAACAAGTTGTTCAACATATCTGTCTTACATTCCTCACATATAAGATGGGAGTAACAGTATCCACCCCACAAGACAGTTATGATGGTTAAATGAAGTATTGCTTAATAGTGCTTAACGGAAGGAAGTCAAAAATAAGAAGAGTTGGGGTAGGGAGGGGATTCTAAGATATTTTAGGGTTTCCTAAATTGCAAAGGTGGGATAATTGAGAGATCTCATCCTTGCAGGGTTCCCTTTGACATCTGTCTGATAAGGCTTCCGTATTTCCAGTGATGGGAAGAATTCACCTGGAGCCACTCTGTTTCTACACTACTCTGTTCACTTCAAAGGATTGTTACTATTTGGAGATAAAACCAGCTGCTAACCAAGTAGTCACAGTTCTATCCCCTGAGGCAACACAAAAGAAGACAGCTCCACCCTCCCAACCCCCTCTCATGTTTCTGATACATTCAGAGATCCACATTTAACCAAGCCAACTCAGTTATTCACAATTAGTCTGTTCTCTGTGGTTGATACTGACAGCTTTTAGTAATGAGAGGTAATGAGAGTTATAGTTCATCCCTCCCACAACCCCATTACAATGAAAGACTCAGAAGTCTAAACACATTTTTTAACAAGCATGCGCAGAAACATTCATACACTCCACAGCAGACTCGATACATTCCTGTCTCTCAGTCCTTGTAAAGGTTCCAACAGCACTCTCATGAAAGAGTTACTTGGTAGAGACAATATTCCAGTGGTAAGAATCATCTAACTTTCTAGACAGAGACTAACTCCTCTGAAAAGTAGCCAAGAAAAGAGGTTGAGAATCTGTACCCAGGACAGTGTTCTGAAGAGCGTAGGCAATTGGGTTCTTTCTTATATCTTGTTTCCTCCTGCAAGGGGAGCAGGGTTTTAAAATATTTATGAATTTGAATAATCCTTTGGTTGCTTGCTTGAAGGAACAGAAACTCTTCACTCAGTTTAGATGAAGGAAGATTTATGATTAGGAAACAGGGATGTTTCACAGAATCTGAGGGTGAAAATCACAGCTGAGGCTGATGAGGATGATGCTGCTGGGTAGTGTGAACCTTCAGGAATCCAGGCCTTTCCATCTCCCTTGATCTAGTGTCATGTGATCTCTTGCCCACCCTTCCCTGACAGTTTGCTTCACATTTTCCTTTTTCTGAGGTGTATATCTTCTATTTCTCTTTCCCATGATCCTTCATGGCCATCTCGAAACAGTACCTGCAGCCCCGGGTCTATGTCAGTTCCAGAGCAGGGCACTCAGCTAACCAACTATGGTCTCTGCCTCAAGTCCAAGTTCTGAGTATGGGAAGTTGGTTGATACAACTTGAATCAGTTGTCTCCTCTTGCTCCAACCAGCAGTGGGTAGGGTAGAGGTACTCAGAGAGCTCCAGGGCCTCTCCCCAGTTGGTAAGAGCAGAGGACACAGGCAGGGAATTTGAATGGCATGTCTGCTATGGTTTTGCCATCTAAGCTGTTAACCATCAACATTGTTGTGTTAGCCAAGAAATTCAATGTGTATGCATTTTATGTGTCCATCTTGAGCGATTGATAAGAATGAATCAGGACGTTGGCAGAGGGCGGGGCCTCTTCCTTGTCATTATTGATTGCAGGTGATTACTCTTAATCAATAATTTTTGGATGGGGCTGTAGAGTCAGCTGTAAATTGTACTATATATATTCTTAGTGTACCTGCATATTTCTCCTTTTTCTGTAAGGCTATAATGAATGCCAATAATATTCCCGTAGTGTCAAAGTCCTATGGAAGGAAATGATGCTAAATCAACAGGTATGAGTAACAGCAAGACTTCATGGAACAACAGAATGAGCCCTCTTCTCATAATCAAAAGTCTCTCTCTCTGCCACTTATTGGGTAATTGACCATTTCTATGTCCTCTTCCAGTCTAATCTTCAAATCTGTAAACCAGGAATTATAGTTCTCATTACATAGTCTTCTTGTAAATATTAAATGAAATAATTATATGAGGTTATTTGTGTCTTTTAAGGTACAACGTTAAAGAAAGAAACTGAAGAAATTAAGTATAGTCTTGCTGAGCGCTTCCTCCATCTCATTCACTCCCCGTTGTGGACACAATATTGAGACAGGAGAACAGGTGCTGAGGAAATCACACACCTCCCACCACCACGTGTCTCCAAGAACACAGACTCTGCCAGGGAAGAGGGGGGCCACATTCTATTTAATTTGTGATCTTTCATATATTTAGCTCATCAAATTGTGTGGAATTGTTTTTTCTACCGCAAGAGCGGAACAGTGTGTTTTGGGTAAAGTGGGACATCAGCAGAGTTTGAGAAAGGGGCTGCATTTGGGAGGATGGTGGTCGATTTTATGTGCTCAGAACTTCCCAGGGCGTGGCCACAGCTGCTAAAACACAGATCCCAAAGTGAGGTCCTAATATTTTTCCAAATTTTGAAAAAGTTTCTCCTGTTCTTGAAAGACTGATAAAATTACCTGAAGGTAAGATGTTTTCGTTGTTTCCCCTCAATTTAAGCTCTTACACCTTCAATCTTGTGCATGTTATAGTCAATGAAGGCCATTAGTTCAAATATTACAAAAACTACGTGCCATTTAAAGCAAGCACTTGGGCTTGAAATGAGCTCCATTGCGTTTAATGTATCTTTTCTAGAGACATTTTATTGACCAGACAGCCCAATTAGGTTTGTAAAATAATGTCAAGAAGATCTGCCTTATATGTCCTCTCTGTTAATAGCCCTTATGACTCCATTAAATTTGCTCTTAAACAGGAGTTACTGCTTATATGGGGAGAACAGGAAATTCGTATATTGCACATATAGAACTGTTGCTTTCAAGCCGGTTTTCCAGAATACTTAAAGGCATAGCAGCTGTCAGTACAGCTCCTGATAAAGCCATTTTCTTTGGTGACTCTCTTCCTTGTTAGAACTCCAATAATTGAACAGGGTGTTATTGCGCCATCTTGGAAATCCGCCTGAATCATTTGGAAAGGAAAAAGGTTTCAGTACTGACTTCAATAGAAACACAAAGTTTCTACATGAAAGGCTTTGCTTTTAGCCTGCGCAGCCATATGGAGACTGAGAGGGTGGCCGATTATTCTCAGAATTGGTCAAGCATTCAAAGGATATCTGTCAACAAAGAAAGTGTATTTGGGTGTGTGATGTCACCTGAGATAGCCTTGTTCAGCATCCTGGAGACTGAGTCCTTTACCTCTGCCCTCAGCTGCCAGCTCCAGAGCCCGGCGCATGAGGTGTTTGACCCAAGGTCTTCAGCCTTTTCAACAGGCAGCAACTGAATGAGAGGAGATGCCTGCTGGAGGTGTGATGTTTTTGAAAGAGGCTAACAGCCATTAATGATTAAGTATCTAGGTACTAAAGTTTTTTCCTTTTTGCAATTACTGATTATAGCTTTTAGCTGTGTAACCCACCCATTGTTAACTGTGGGGCTTAGGCAATATGCTATCTGATTCCCACTAGGCTCCTATAGATAACATCTCCCTGGAGCCTGGGTCACCATGGTAATGTATGTGTGAACTGTTTTTCAGGAATTAGAACTCCTTTGTCCACTTCAGGCTGGTTGAGACTACTAACTCATCAACCAGGCCCATGCAGATGTCCGATAGGCGACCTTTTGACGTCAAGAGGCTAAAAACTCCACCCTCAGCCATGCTAACGCCACCATTTGGTGAACATGGCTCCTATGAAGAGGCATGGAGTCTGACTATGCTTATGCAGATCATCAATGACCTCACCTCTCCTCACCTACAATCATCAATCTCCACACTTCTGACCATCTTGCCCCCTATCCCATAAATATCCCTGAGTCCCCTATTTTCAGGGAAGTGAATTTGAGGCTCATACTCTCACTTCCTCACGTGGCTGCCTTGTGATTAAACCCTCTCTCCGCTGCAATCTCATCTCAGTGTTTGGCTTTCTAGGCAGTGGGCAAAAATGAACCTGATTCGGTAACATTTTAAGACTCGTCAATGGCAGGTTTAAAAAAAAAACCTGCTCAAACTACGTTGTCTTAGTTCAGATAATGCTTGATGTTGTGTCACATAATGCCTGTAATCTCTGCAAAATTTTAACACAAGAGACGTTTATTTCTTGAGCTTTTAAAACCTACTTGATGAGGTTGGGATGGCTGCCCAGCATTATTTCAGGAACCTACGCTAATGAGGCTCTAATATCTTCACCATGTGGTTTTCAACATTGCCCTGGGTGTTGACACCTAGCTGGCCTGTGAGCAAAGAGAGCTAGTGGAGAATCATGGGGGAAGTTTTTATTCTCGAGCCTGAATGTAAAGAATAGCACTTCCTCTCACATTCTGTTAGTCAGGGATAGTCACATGACCACAACTAACTGCAAAGGAGCCTGGGAATGTAGTTTGGCTGTATGTCCAGAATGAAAGGGAATGGTTTGGTAGACAGGAGGCCAGTCTGCCATATAGCTTAAACCAAATGGGATTTGTAATAAGAGTATAGGGGTTCTCACAGAATCCTAGGCCTTCAGGAAGAGAAGAATCCTAGAAATAAGACAGCACTCTCTCTTTCTCTTCCTTTTTATTTTTGTGCTACGGTTTTTTCCACTCTCTCTCTGGGCAGACTTTTTTCTTCTTTTAAGCTACTCCTTTATCCACAAGGCAGAATAAGGCTGCTCCACAGCCCTGTTTTCACGTTGTGGTCTTGACTGCATGCAGAAATTAACTACTTCCTGAATTCCAACTCCAAATTTCTAGGCAAGAGAATTTGATTGGCCCAGGCTGCCCGAGTTCCAATCAACTGAGACAGACAGTCAGGGTCCCAAAGTGCAAACCTGGCTTCTAGATCCCTGGTCCCCCTCTGCTGTGACCCTGTGGATGAAGGAGACAGTTTCCAGAAATGGATGATTCTGAGCTGGACCACCAAAACTGTTCAACTGTTAAAATGGCAGGTTTCAAAATGTACTCAGGCCTTTTCAGCCACAGACTGTCTGCTGCCAGAAAGCAAGAGGTGAAGTTCTTTTGACTACGGCTCTGATATCTCCATCTCTCTCCTCTGTCACCCATTTCTTTGCATTTGTTACTTTGTGATATGTTTGTATATCCTGACTCAGCTTGTCACACCACCACTTCTATGTCTTGGGACGGACAGAGCTACTTCCATAAACATAAATATGCAACAGGTCTAGTTTTTATTTAGAGTGTTTTTCATTTTTTACAGTGCCAGCTCCCTCAAGCTAGTAAAACCAGTGACCTAAAACATGAAATTAATGAAGCATGCAAGAGAACGGAGAAGCTAGGAAGGATGCTCAGGATTTCCTTTATCCTGGAGTCTGTGGTATTCTGTCACTATTATGGAATATGTCACCATTACGGAATGCTCTATTTCAAGATTTATCTTATTTGTAAGGTGAGGGAGAAATACATCCCGAAATAAATCTGCTCACTTTGGTTTTCACTGTAGGCTTACAAAGTGCTCACTATGGGATGATGAATCAAGGCTCAGCTTGGTGATTCATTAAATATCTTTGAGCCTCATCTGTAAAATGGGGATAATACATAGCTCAGGGATGCTGGGAATATTAAGTATAACGATGTATGTTAAAGAACTTTGTAGGGTCCTCAACAAGTTAAACGTAGAATTACCATATGATCCAGCAATTCCACTTGTAGGTATATACCTAAAATAATTGAAAACAAGTGCTCAAACAAAAACTTCTACACGAATGGGCCTAGCAACACTATTAACAATAGCTAAAAGGCAGAAACAACCCAAACGACCATCAAGTGATAAATAGGTAAATAAAATGTGGTGTGTCCATACCAAAGAATATTATTCAGCCATGAAAAGGAATGAAGTACTAATACATGATATGACATAGATGAACCTTGAAAACATGCTAAATGAAAGAAGCCAGAAACAAAAGACCACATGTTGTATTATTCCATTTATATGAAATATCCAGAACAAGGAAATCCATAGGGTTAGAAAGCAGATTAGAGGTTTTCAGGGGTTAGGGGAAAGGAGAAATGGACAGTGACTGCTTCATGGATTCAGGGTTTCCATTTGGGGTGATGAAAAGTTCTGGAACTAGATAGTGGTGATGATTGCACAATGGCACAAATGTACTTAATGCTGCTACATCGTATACTTTAAAATGGTCAAATTGGTCAATTTTATGTTGTTTTAATTTTACTACAATAAAAAAAGTACACCTATCACCCTTAGCCCCTTTAAAAAAAATCTTTGTAGGTACTAAAGTTCTATGGGAGGTTAGGCCATGCGTCATTCTTTTGCCTTTTATTAAGTGGCGGTCCCGGTCAGGTGCAGGCATCTTGTTTCTCTCTGATACTTGGGGTTTCCTCATAACCTCCCAATGCCCCAGTCAAGGACCAGTTCCAGTCTTTGCCTCTTCAAGTCCAGGTCCTTCTCCTCACTCCTATGAAGAAATGTTCATCATAGTTGTTTATTTAAGAACGAAGAGAGGTGGATAGATGCTGCTTCTAAGTTTTCCTCTAAATAATCAATGAATCATTCTTCAGCTAATGGCTACTTAGCTTTCTTCAAAATAGTGAAGATTAGGTTGCACAGTGAAAAGGAACAAAGCATGGAAAGGTCCAAGTTCTGGCTTGTGGTGGGGTTTATTAGTGCTTACCCATTTTCAGTTCTTCTCTCCTTTGTGGGCATTGAGAAGAATGGATTTCCCAGCTCCCTCAGTGCCTAGGTAGAATTATTTGATTGACTCTAACAAATGACATGGAGATACTTAAGGGACAGTGTGCCACCTCCTGCTCTCTCTTCCTCTGCTGCAATGACCCTTCCACAGGGGAACATAAGGGAAGAGAAAAGCCCTGATAGTGTAGGGACACTGATGGGAGTGATGTAGACTGATCTTTGAGACTTAGAAGAAAAGAAGGAGGGGATTGTCTGTCTAGGACCAAGCAAGATCCCTAGGGGAGAATGCTTCCAGGAGATTCCAGGATCCATACCATCTCTTTCCCTAATCTCCCTGGACTCTTCACTTCTGTTCAGACCAGTCAATTACAGGTGGTACTTTATTAGCTCCAGTCCCTGGGGATCAAAGGATGAACCATACACAGGCCCTGCCATCAGGAAATGCATAGTCCAATGGAAGAGACAAAAAGAGGAAAGATACTTAGAATACAGTGAGGTTAGTGTGACAACAGAGTAAATCTAGAGAGCTGCGGAGCACAAAGCCGGACTCTGCAACCCAGTCTGATGGGCAGGGGGTTAGGGAAGCCTTCTAGAGAGGGGTGGCTACCGAGCTGAGACTGGGATGGGTTGGGTTCTGAGGAATTTAGAAAGGTAGTTTTGTTCTCACTCTCGGGACCACATCAGAAAAAAAAGTGGTTTGGACATTTCAATTTGAAAATCAAAACCATTTCTCATGAAACATCATTGTATGTGGTGGTCACTCTAGTCTTGCTGGGAGGAGAATTCTCTCAGCAGCAATTCTAAGAGAGAGTAGAGCATGGTGGGTTGTAAGTTCTGCTATGGGATCAGACACACCATTTCGGTGCTGGCTTAGTCTCTTTCTAACTGTGACTTTGGGAAAATTACTTCTTTATGCCTCAGCTTTCCCTTTGTTTTAAATCTGAAAATGATTATCTATTGGGGAGATTGAAGCTTATATCTCAAAAACTTGATAGCGTTTACAATGATATGGTTAAATTGACAACGGCAAGTTGTTTTAAGACCTTAACTAACATACTGACACTGTTTCACTGGAAAAACACTGTCTAAATTCCAAATAACTGACCCAAAAGAAACACAGGGGGATCCAAACCACTTAGGAGGGAGACTACAACTTTATTTTAGCAGTGTGAAATTATTGCTGCCATTTTCTGGCACCTGCTGAAGAGGAAGCTTGTCAGTGGGATCCAGGGTATGTTTTGTGAATAGGAATATAGTGCTTCTCTTATAGGCCTCCGCCCTCGTTTACCCTATTTGGAAATTCATAACCAGCAGAGTTACTTTTATCCTCTGTCTTTGTCTTTGCCTTTGACTAATAGGTACATCCTTAGGAAATGGTTCCAGATAGGGATGCTGAGCACACAGTCCCTTCATGGGCTTATTCTTGGAGTTCTCCTCTTCTACCCAGCCCTCAGAAGCCCTAGAGGAGAGGCAACACTGGGCAGACACCCAGGTGCCACAGCAGAGGAAGCTTAAGGGCAGAAACTGCTGCTTCTAGAACTTGCTTGAGGGGGCTAAGAACTGACTGCCCTTAAATCTGAAATTTCTTTGCCCCTGGGTGTTAGGCTATTGCACTGTCGTGGGCAGGCAGAAGGAGATTCTGCTCCTTAGACTCTGAGGGCTCAAGAAACTGCCAAAGCTGTATAATCAAGCACTTGAATAAGCTCTTAATGAGGCTGTCAATCTGCAGACCACATACCTTGGCAGAAATTGGGACATGCTAAGTGGAAGGAATTAATCGAGATTTGAGGATTGGATGGTGGGTCACTTGCCTCTAATGTTTGAAAAGAAGTGAGGAGCTGAAAGTGAGCATCTTTCGAATTACTTTGGTGTCAGGGTAAATGGATATTAAAATATGTGACCCTCCCTGACAGCTTCAGGCTGCTTTTCAGAGAGCGAAACTTACGGGATGGCATGGTAATTAATGTCAAGAAGCTTTTATAAGTTGACATCATTCTGAAAAGCACAGCGTCTGAAAGGAGTAAGTATATTTCTGGAAAAGATATTTTTCAGGAGGTTTTAGTGGGCTGAGGTGTTCTTTCCAGGTGGTGCTTTCTGATGTCACATTAATCGAGGACGGTCATTGCGCATCCACAACTGTGAAGACAGTAAATCGCAGGCCTGTTCTCTTCCCTCTGGAAGAGTCCTGGGGATAAGGAACGTGGGGGTGTCTAGTGAACCTGAACCATACCAAGGCTCCCCTAGGTTGTTTTACCAGGTGACGCTTGCAAAATAGATGACAGAAGGTAGATAACACTTCAATCTTTAGTGGTCTCAGGTTTTAAATTCTAAAGGGAAAAACAAATCCAGTCAGTGACAGAATGAAGTTCTATATTTACATTTTTAAGTTTATTAAGAAATGAGTAATGATCTCTTTTTAGAACTCTCTGACCCTCCTTTAACTTTTGCTCCCCTCTTCCTCACACCTGTTCACCTCACCCTTCAGGGGTCTCTTAATGAGGAGGAGAAGAAAACCTAGTTCAATCTCTGCCTCTTGCCTTCTTTAGTGGCCAAATCCGTAATTACTCTTATTTTGTTCCTCCGTTTTCTTCAGCAAAG
The DNA here is from genome assembly GCF_041296235.1 of Equus asinus. Taxonomy (NCBI): domain Eukaryota; kingdom Metazoa; phylum Chordata; class Mammalia; order Perissodactyla; family Equidae; genus Equus; species Equus asinus. Next base: position 23,512,130 of record NC_091812.1, read on the forward strand.
CTCTGGCACAGCGTCCAGATCCCCTCTTCAGTCAGTATATGCAGACTCCTGCTGTTTCGAGGGCCGAGACCAATGGTTAACACCAGCCAACCTTCTCTGGGGACATTTCCGCTCCCTGGCCTAGAGAATCCTGGGGTTTACAACTTCTGCACCTGATGCTGATCATTGACTTATAAAGAAGACAAAGCTTTGCCTCCTTCCCTAAGGTGGGACTATGCCGGATCTGGCCATGGCTAGACTTTGCCTGAAACCACATTCTTTCTGGTGTATTCTCTTCTCTCACTTCTGTGTAGGATTTTCCTGAGAAGCACAGGCTCGCTCAGTCACGGGTGCCCCAATCACTCATTCTTTCTAGGGGACTCCACTGAGCAACTCGTGGTCCCACTGGGGCTTTTGAGAATATTTATCGAGTCAAGTGATTTCATATAAATGTCGGAGAGTTCACAGGTCTTCAGAGTCATATTCACTTTAAAAGAAGCCACTTGTCAGCAGCTATTCATCCCTAATTGGTGAAATTTCATTCAATATGATAACAGACTGAACGTTTTAAGACAGTGTGGGAGACAATTCTCAGGGGAGTTATTGTTGATCCTATTTATCTTTTTAGAACAATCTATTGCATGCTTTAATGCCACAAAATGGTTGATGTCATAAATATAAGTATCAGAAAAATTAAAATAAGAAAAGAATTATTAGAAGACACAAGAGAACATAGTTTTGAGGAATTATCCTCTAAAACCCTAGGGCGGGTTAATGCTCACTATGTAGTAAAGGAAATCTTGCTCCCGGTGAGGGCCAGGTGGAGTTTCCCATCATTCTCTTGCACTCGGGCCTTTGTAAGTCATGTGGAGCATTGCAAAGTGACTGATGGTTGTCCAGTGGGAAACAACAATGATAACAATAGGAATGAGAAATATGACATATAAAAAATAGTGTGGCTATTCAGGAACAGTTTTCACATGGACAAGTATAGTTTTCTATGTTGTGGTCAGTGTTAGAACATGCAATTTTTACACACAAGAAACTTAGATGAAACATATGGGTATATTCCCAATAGAGAAGATAGTTTATCATTAAAATGGGTGATTGAGGTAAATGTTCCCTATTTTTTTCCTGTTAGACAAAAGAACAGAATTGTTAAAAAAAAGATGCACACAATCTAGAAGAATAAAAAGTAAAATTAGAAAGCTTCCTTGCCTTTCACTTCTTGTTTCTACTTTTCCAGAGACAAGCACCATTTGCTGTATACTTTTTATATCCTTCCAAATATTATTTTTTGTACACACAAATATATAATAAGATGTATATATGCTTGTATTATCACAAAGGCACATTTATAGATTTTCTAAACCTCTAAATGGAATCATATTGTAATTTTGTTCTTCAACAGCATTCTGTCTTCACTCAACAGTATATCATCTATATCCTTCTATGTTTGTACATACAGAGCCACCAGATTATTTTCTAAATGGCTGTATACTGTATTACAGAATAATGTACCATTATTTAACCATTTAACAGATTTATGTTTCTCTGAATGTCTTTAACAATAAGGAAAGTGATTATTGGCTAACTTAGTTAAAATTTTAGGCATATTTTTAGAGAAAGTCAGAATAGGAGCCAAATCACCAATTCAACTTATAAAATATTTGTTCTCTATTGGAAAGCACGATATGACTTTCAAAGGTGTTTTGTTTGGTTTTGTTTTTTATAATTCTGATTCTCTAATCTAAGTTGGAGATGAACAATTGCCTGTGTTGTACTACGTTCAAGAAAATTTGAGAAAGAAGTAAGAACTTTGGAGTCAGACAGACTTGATGGTCAATCCTGGTTCTATCTATTATCAACTATATCATCTTGGCAAATTATTTAAACTCCTTTTAGCCTCAGTTAGTTGCCTTGTTTGTAAAATAGAGACGATAATCCTTCACTCATTAGGCTGTTTTAACTATTAAGTGAAAGACAGTACATAATGGTAGCTAGTACAATGTCAAATTGTAGGTGCTCAATAGAATTTTAATTAGCTAAAATTTATATATTAGGTTGAAAATATGAAGATGTTGATATTCAATCACATTTGACTTACAAAAGAAGGCAATTTCATGTGGCTTAACCTAATGTATATATATTCATTGAAGAGACAATAAACTTAGACACATTCTTCAATTGCCTTTTAAAGGCTAAATAATTAATATACGACATGACTCTGTGAGGAATTAGAATATAGAGAGCTAAGTGTTGTCTGGAATAATTAGAGATGACTTGAAGGAAGTATGAGATCTGATGCTGACCTTGAAAATGAGTAGGATTGGATGGCTGGAGAAATAACAGAATATTCCAAGGTTATGGTTGATTAAACTATCTCTTTCAGAGAGGTGAATGACGTTGGAAACATTTAGAACTTAGAATGTTAACGTTAAATGGGACCTGTAAAATATTTAGTTCAACCGTTTGATATTACGGATCAGGAAAGAGGCCAATAGAACATAAATGACTTAGCCCAACATCACACACTTGGTCACCTCAAAGCCCCTGAAAAATAAATGTGATAAGTGCAATAATCGTTCACAAGCAAGAAATGGAGATAATTTTATGGTTATGCATAAATACTTGTTAAGAATACTTGAAAAACTTTAAAGAATAATATTAAAGAAAATTCTACCTACAAAATCAATCTCTTGAAGAATACAGGCTGGAATGATTGAGAACAAATAAGACATATTGATGGAAGTGAAGGATGCAGAGGGAAATGGCAAGCATTCAAACAAAAATTAATATATGCCCAGGGGCTATGCAAACCATTGAATGACAAACACAATATAGGTTTTACAGAAACCGTGCAAATGAAGGAGCAGAGCCAAGAGTATTCAAGGGCGAGCAAGAGGCATATGCAAGATATAAAACATTCGGGACAGAAGAGGCTGGAAAAGATTACAGAATAAATTTAGAGAGTGTACAAAAGCTCAGGCGAATCAAAGGTGGAAAATGAAGGGAAGATGGCACAAGAGGATTGATAATAAGATGTGTTTCAAGTACATGAAAACAAGATGTCTGTACAGAAGGCAAGAGCCTCTCACAGGTGGGAAAGGTAATTTATTGAGAGAAGAAGTAGAGTTTCTGAACAAGATGTTTAAATGACTCAGTTTTCCAAAGCATTAGTGATGACAGGAGTGGACATATACCTTGAGGAGGAAAAACTGAGATAAATCAGGCTGATATTAGTGTAGCTGGAAAGGAAATGGAGTGAGGATTTGGTGACTTATTTAAGGTTGAATGAAGCATGATTACTACAGGGAAATCTAACAAGCTTCGTCATACTGAGTAGGTGGTTGAACTTCTCAGGACCTCAGTTTTATTAGCTGTAAATTAAAGCAGTGGACAAAAGGAACTTTAGGGAAGTTTTACTCAAAGCATGGTTCATGGACCACTAGGCCCATGTGCTGTTCGTTACCAGTCTGTGAGAACGTACAGACTTTGAAAATGTTTAGGGACTTTTGTAGCAATTTGACATTGCTGCAACATCTAAGCATGTGATTATTTATTTTACAAAGTGTTGGTCTGCAATGGATTTGAAATTGTAAAAAGACTGTAGATGGCTTGAGAATCATTGTTATAAGCTACTTTGCGACTTTAAAGGTCATGCTTACATATTTTCAATGATTCAAATTTTCCTGGGCTCTGAATATGTCTGATTCATCCTTGTATTAGCTTACTCAGGCTCCCATAACAAAATAACACAAACTGGGTGGCTTAACCACAGAAATTTATTTTCTTACAGTTCTGGAGGCTAAAAGTCCAAGATTGAGGCGTTGGCGGGGTTAGTTTCTCCTAAGGCCTCCTCTCTGCTTGGCTTACAGATGGCTACCTTCTTGCTGTGTCCTCATGTGGTCTTTCCTCTGTGTCTACGCATCCGTGGTGTCTCTCTGCGTGTCCTCTTCTCCTCTTCTTATAAGGACATCAGTCAAATTGGGTTAGGACACACTCTAATAACCTCATTTTAACTTACTTACCTCTTTAAAGACCTTATCTCCAAATATAATCACATACTATACCGAGATACTGGGGGATAGGGCTCCAACATATGAATTTGGAGGAGACCATTCAGCCTATAAAAAGCTAGAAGAAATTTTTTTTTTCAAAGCATCATTTTATAACAACCTAACCAACTGATGGCTATTTGGGAGTTTTGTTTGTTTGTTTGTTTTTGCCAAATGACTACAAATATAAGAATTAGTTATAATATGTTTTCATTTGATTTTAGTTTATGTATGTTTTTTACCAAAACAATGCCCCCATTCCAAATAAACAAATTTCAGTTGTCCAGATCTCAGAAGTGTTTGGATGTGCAAATGGTAGCCAGTATAAAAGATGATAAATAGTAATAATAAATCTCTTAAACTTCCTCTATTTCTGAACTTTCATTAAAAAATAATCAAGTCACACTAAACTCTCAGAAACATAATAGTCTTTCATGTCTATAAAGCAATCTATATTCAAGTTTTTAGCTATGCACAACTGAAAGATTTTGGTGCATTTGATTTTTTTCCATGGCACCCATCATATAGAAGTTTATTCTATCTGTACTCTATTATTCAAATCCTCTGTGTGCTGTCATCTTTTTTCCTTTAATATAAATCAATCTTTGTGCACATCATAGATTAATCCCTTAGGTTAAATTTCTGGAAGTAGATCTGCTGGGTCAATCAATAGAACGTTTCTAAGGTTCTTCTCCTCTGCTACCAAATTGCCCTGCTATCAGGAGTATAAATTGCCCTTTTCACTGGTAGTGCATGAGAATATCTGTTTCTCTGTATTCTTGCCAGAATTTACAATAAACATTAAGCAAATTCTTTTGTAAATTTGAAAGATGAAGTGTGATATGTTATTTTCTTTGGAATATCTCTTATTACTGATGAAAGTTGCCCCATTTTTCAAGTTTATTGGCCACATGTATTTCTTAGTCTTTGAATTGCCAATTCAGTTTAGTATGACTGACTTTCAAAGACAGCAAAGGACATATTGCCCTATAATAATTTCACCTTTTAGTCAGAAATGGGCATACATTCAAAGTACCATAAAGCCTTATAAACTTGTTTTCATTCTTTCTTTTTCCTCCCCAACTTTCTCTGCTTTCCATTAATCTATTCTGTTAAATAACTTCTCTCTGTTCACCCATGAAGGTCCCAGGATGCAAAGTGTATTGAGAAACTCGTAACAAAGTTCAACACTCACTCTATTTCAATCCAGATCCAAAAGGAAACAAACCTCTAAATTCATTAGAAAGAACATAAATTGAACCTGAAAATTTTGCTTTGCTCTAATCTTACTCCACATTAACATTTTTGATCAACCAGAAATAGACTTGGTGGGGCCAGCCTGATAGCCCAGTGGTTAAGTTTGCGTGCTCTGCTTTGGCAGTCTTGGGTTTGCTGGTTTGAATTCTGGGCATGGACCTACACACCGCTTATCAAGCCATGCTGTGGTGGGCATCCCACATGTAAAATAGAAGAAAATGGGCATAGATATTAGCTTAGGGCCTATCTTCCTCAGCAAAAAAAAAAAAAAAAAAAGGTGGGGGAGGATTGGCAGTGGATGTTAGCTCAGGGCTAATCTTCCTCAAAAAGAAAAGAAAAGAAAAGAAAAGAAATAGACATGGAGGCCAAGAAACTGAAGAAAAATACTGCTGAGATAATTTGATTTTCTTTGGCTTTTTGTACATTTTGCCTGTGTGGTAACAAATACTTCAATTTACCTTGCACAGTCTACCTTGTGCATTATTTTATGCCTGATAGATGGACTGAGACAGCCTTTTCTTGTATCGCCAGACCATCAGGGGTCTGGGTGCCTTCATATAAACTCCTGCCCTCCTGAAAAGCCAGCATTGAATGTATCTATGTTACACAAAGGAGGGCTGAATTCCTGAGGACATTTTTCATTCGGTGAGTAAACTACTTCCTCACACACACTAGGAGAAGTTTGTGCAAAGGGTAGAGAGGTGAGAGATAAAAGGTTTGGTAGAACTATGAGGGAGGGAAAGAGAGCAGCTGGAGCCTAATTACAAGCAGAGAATTATTTAAATAAGAGATGATAAACTCACAGCTCTCTGGCTGGGTTTGGGTTACAAATATTTTTAGGCAGCAAAAGTTTACATTTTTTTCAGTTTTTTTACAGTCGTAAAATACAAATAACATAAAATTTACCATTGTAACCATTTGCAAGTTCAGTGGCATTAAGTACACTCCTATTGTTATGCGATCATCACCACCATCCATCTCCAGAACGTTTTTCCCCATGCAAGTTGAAACTCTATACCCGTTAAACAGTAGCTCCCATTCCGCCCTCCTCCCAGCCCTTCTTGACTACTGTTCTACTTTCTGTCTCTATAATTTTGACTACTCTAGGTACCTCATATAAATGAATCATACAATATTATTCTTTTTGTGTTGGCTTATTTCAATTAGCATAATGTCCTCAGGGTTCATTCATGTTGTAGCATATGTCAGAATTTCCTTCCTTTTTGTGGCTGAACAATATTCCAATGTATATATATATCACATTTTGCTCATCCCTTCATCTATTAGTAGACACTTCGGTTGCCTCCACATTTCAGCTATTGTGAATAATGCTGTGAAGAGTACAGGTATACACATATCTCTTTGAGATCCTGCTTTCAACTCTCTTGGGTATATACCCAGAAGTAGAATTGCTGGATCATATTTTTGATTTTTTGAGGAACCCATCGTACTGGTTTCCACAGCAGCTGTATCATTTTACATTCCCACCAACAGTGTCCAAGTGTTCCAATTTCTCTATATCCTTGGCAACACTTGTTATTTTCTCTGTATGTGTGTGTATCTGTTTGTGCATGTGTGTTTTTAAGATAGCCATCCTAGTGATTGTGAAGTGGTATCTCATTGTGGTTTTGATTTGATTTTCTTAATGATTACTGCTTTGAGCACTTTTTCATATGCTTATTGGCCATTCATATATCTTCTTTCGGAAAAAGAACTACTCAAGTCCTTTCCCAATTTTTGAATATGGTTGTTTGTTCTTTTGTTGGTGACTTATAGGGGTTCTCTCTATATTCTGGTTATTAATCCCTTATCAGATATATTATTTGCAAATCTTTTCTCCCATTTTGTGGGTTATCTTTACACTCTGTTGATAGTGTCCTTTGAATGCACAAAATTTCAAAATTTTCAGGAACTCTGATTTGTCTATTTCCTCTTTTGTTGTCTATGCCTTTGATATCATATCCCAGAAATCATTGCTGAATCCAATGTTGTGAAGATTTGCTTTATTTTCTTCTAAGAGTTTGTAGTTTTAGCTCTTATGTTTAGGCCTTTGATCCATTTTGAGTTAGTTTTTGTATACGGTGTTAGGTAAGGGCCAACTTCATTCTCTTGCATGTGGATATCTGGGGATCCAGTTTTCCCTGCATCATTTGTTAAAAAGACTGTCCTTCCCCCCATTAAACGGTGTTGGCACCCTTGGCAAAAATCATTTGACCGTATATGCAAGAGTTTGTTTCTGGGCCTCGTTGCAAGCAGTTAGTGATCTTCCAATAATAAACTGCTGTGTGTACCCTCATGTCTCATGGCAAAAGAGCTGTTAACAGGTTTATAAGCTATCACTTATTAATATTTCTCTAATAGTTGGATTTACCCAATATATCTTTCTTCTGCCATGTAAACTGAAATGATCACTAGGTTTCTTACTGTTAAAAATGATCAGCTTTAAACAAAAATTCAATATCTTATTCCTTGTTAATTGCAGGATATTTGCCATATTTTCCAGGGTCTATGATACAAAGATGTGTTTGACATGGTTTTCTGAGAGGAAAAAGAAATTTTTTCGTGATCCAGAAAATAATTGCTATTTACAACTTGAGAATTAGAGTTTCCTTATCCTGGCTGCATAGTCAATGACTTTCTGAATGTGTATACTGTGTGAATGCACGTGTCATGTGTGAGCCAAATAAGCATACATGTAACTAAAGTAGCCCGGGATCATCTGGCTGTGGGGGGACCTGACGAGCACATTCTCTAAGTAACTGAAGCTTATACACTTAAATGCCAAAATTTAGCACATGAAAAGCACTTGTTTGTTCAAATTATCACCCGTGATTTCAATTTATTGAACGGAACTATTAAGCCACACTTTATTCTTTTTTTTGATACTTCAGCATTTTCCTTAACCGTAAAGTGTTTTATTTACTTTAAATAAATAGTCCTATTTTTTTTGAATTCTTAAATTTGAGCTTTTTACAATTATTTTTCTGAGGTTTTCTTTACTCAGGCTCTAAACGACTATTTTGCCCCAATAACTGTCAGTTACAAATGGTACCCATTTCTCCTTTTAATTTATTGCATTTGCTCTGCCGTGGGCAAGGGCAGAATATTGTGTAAAATGAAAGTAAGCTTCCTTCTTCGACAAAGAGCGTGAAGAGCTCTGTTGAAATTTTAAAGACTTTGGACATTAGAATACGTGCTTTATGAGAATGTATGACTCCTCTTACTGTAGCATTGCTTGCATTCTATACGATTTAGGCTAGAAGTGCTTTTTGTGCTTGAATTTGATTTGTCATTAATTAAAGTCTCTTTAATGACCATTAAGAAGAAGTCATTGGTTAACTGAAGTTTTATACAACTTGTCAGATTTTGCCTTTGCCGTACAGTCTGATAAACACTCACTGTGAAGACGGCTGCCCTGATTCCAACGGTCGAGTGTCGGGCTGAATGGTTTGCCAGAAGCTCTGATGACAGTTTACCGCTCGATCCAGTACTGAAGGTTGTAATTAAGGGGTGCTGGTAAACTAATTGTTTATGCCTTTTGTTATGATCGCCCACATTTCCTCTTATTCTATATCTGCTCCTTGGAAGTTCTGCTTTGGATTCTTTGCCAGTGTCCGCTGGGAGGCGCAGTGCTGCACTTAGTGAATCTTTAGTATTGGTTGACTCCCTGTCACAGGGCTTCCTCATTGGTTATTTACTCATAAGAAACATTTCTTTTATATTTACCCTCATATTTACTATTTGTAATGCTTTTCCTTCCTTTCTGTATATTCAAGTGTCCATCTGGTATCCTTGTCCTCAGCCTGAAGTTCTTCCTTTGAAATTGTGGCAAATTTCATCAGATGTTATTTCCTCCAAAATGCCTTTATTCACCATCCTTTCTGAAAGATGATCTCAAAGGATACAGAGTTTTTGGTTGACAGTTTTTATCATCTTCCAGCATTTTAAAGATGCAGTTCCACCGTGGTCTGACGTCCATAGTATCTGATGGGAAGACTTATATAATTCAAATTATTGTATCCTATATACAGTGTGCCATTTTTCTCTGGCTGCTCTCAGGATTTCCTTCTTTGTCTTCAGTTTTCAGCAGTTTACTGAGATGTGTGTAGGAAAGGGTTAACTCAGCAGGCCTAGGCTATTCAAACTCCACACAGTCCCAAGAAGGGCCCATCTTCAGGATTGGCCTTTGGCTGGTTTTTGGGAGATAAGCTCTGAGACCTTGAAATATGCTGCCTGAAAAGAATGTTTCAGTATGCCTGAGGCCTGAAGCCACACACTACCAGTTTGATCTAATAGTTTATATGAACAATATGATTTATAGTGAATGGCTGTTCTTGTTCTGGGAGGCTGGAATTTGAGTAGCTGAGGTCAGTTACGTAGTTACTGCTGGCCCACGTGTGCGACCCCCAGTAGAAGACCTGGACATCAAGGTTCAGGTAAGTTTTCCCAGTTGACAACACTTTGCCTGTGTTATCACACTCATTATTGGGAATAGAAGTGTGTTGGTGTTGACTCCATTAGGAGGGGACACCTGGAAGCTTGTGCCTGGTTTCTCCTGTACTTTACTCCATGTGGCTTCTCCTTTTGCTGATTTTAACCTGTATCCTTTCACTATAATAAATTGTAGCCTTGAGTGTGACAAATTTTCTGAGTTCATGACTCAGTGACTCATTGAGCCTGAGATTGGTCTGGAGGACTGGCAGCACAGTTGGTGTCTGAAGTGGGATCTGCTGGGCTATCCTTGACTCACTGAAACATGAAGAAAGCATTGTTTGGGGAAAGGAAGAATGACAAACTTTTGATGGTTGGATGGCTATCAAATCACCTATAGTATGAGCCGGCAGCTGCACTGCTGTTGGCTCCTAGAGGTAAAAGTTACCAGTGAAGTTTAGAAGTGACCAACCTAACTACTGAGGAATTGGCTTACTGTCTGCTTAAGGAAATACAAAATAATGACAAGGAAGGTAAACTTTTAATCCCTTGATGATTTTTTTATAAATAAGATGAAATTAATGGAGAGTATTAAGCCAGATTCTAACACTGTGTTAAAGTCAGATTTTGGCTGGCCTAAGCTACAGTCACTAGCCCCAAGGTTACTACCATGGGGAAAAATATACTGGAACAACAGATAGCACGTCTATGCCTTTGGTCACCAAGCAGGTAGTCGAGGTGTCAGGGTGTGGGAGAAACCAAGAAACTATTGCAACCAGGGGATATAGTGTGAAGGAATTGTCTCATTTCGTGGATCAATATGATAAGCCTTCTGAAGAACATTTAATAAAATGGACTGTGGGAGTGACTAAGCTAGAAAAAGCCTCCTTGGTTTTCAATGCTGCAGAATGGAGGAGCAGGTTTGGGTAGATGCAGGACCCACAGCTTACTACTGAATAATCTTAGATGGCTGTACATGAAATAAGCACACAGCAGGTTGTTCCAGAGGGGACAGCCAGCCTGGTGGACAGTGTAAAAGCCACTGTAAAGTTTGTTTACTTTGAGGAAGTGAATTGTCTTTCTCCTCAAGTGAAAATCCCCTGATGAAACAGCTGATATTCTGAATATACAAGCCATGCAGGATTGGCTTTACAGTGATCAAGAGGTTTAGCCACTTATTGTGCCCCTCACTCAGGCTATGAGGACTCCAGTGTACTCACCTTACTCAGGTGATTAAAGGCTCCCTTTTGCATGGGCGTTCCAGGTTATTCTACAGCTGCAAAATCAAGCAATAGGCTGAGAGGCTGTGTCAGACTTCATGGCTCAGCTTCCCCTTAGGGATCTTACATATGCTAAGAAAATTAAAATAATTCACAAGAGAATGAGGAAAGACAAAGAGACTAGTTAAGGAATTCATCCCAGCAGGGTAGAAGTCTTTAAATGGTTGTAAATGAATGGAATGAATAAAGTGGATGTTGATGGATTAATGAAGATCTTAATGGAGCACTATCAGAGGTTGGGTGACTGATGGGATCCTCTGCTGGTCCTCCCCTTGAAAGATCTTAAACTAATCTGCTTTATTTACTCTAGATTGGAGGAATTTAAAAAGCTGAAAGGAAGGCTGGCCTGGTGGCGGTGGTGTAGTGATTAAGTTCACGTGCTCTGCTTCAGTGGCCTGGGGTTCACCGGTTTTGATCCTGGGCATGGACCTACACACCACTCATCAAGCCATGCAATGGCAGCATCCCATATACAAAATAGAGGAAGATTGGCACAGATGTTAGCTCAGCTACAATCTTCCTCATGTAAAAGACAAAGATTGGCAATAATGTTAGCTCAGGGCCAATCTTCCTCACCAAAAAAGAAAAAAAGAAAAAAGAAAAAAGCTGAAAGGCAAAGATGACAATGAGAAGCCTAATCTTGAATCACTGGATGCAAATGATCCAGCAAATTAATCAGGAGGAAGATTGGCAAAGGGGCTAAAGTATATTGACTTGACCCCTGGATGGGGACCCAAGGCCATACACACATGTGTATGTAAATTGGCCAGAAGGTGGAGAAGAAATCTGTCTGGGGCTCTTTGAAATAGAGCCCAATGCACTGTGATTCCAAAACACATTGATGAATTATTAATGAGGGCTACATAGATTGAGAAAACATGGGGACGCAATAGTTGATACGACTAATGTAAAAGTCTAAATGAAAATTGAAATGTCTGAACATACTTTATGTAAAATTGTCCCATCTCTTTTATCTGGATGTGTTATTGGGATAGATATTATACCTGATTAGGGAACACTTCCCCTACCTCATGTTGTGAGACAGAAGACTTGTAAGTTCACCCTTAGTGAACTGGCTTGGACCCACACTGGTTGTTAATTTTAAACAGCATCAGATCCCTGGTAGACGAGAAGAGATTAACACTTTAATTAATGCCGTGATAGAAGTTGGAGTGCTGGTAGCAACAATTCCTCTGCACTAAGCCAGTGTGGCCCATGCAAAGGCAGACCATTTATGAAAACTAGCAGTAGATTACTGAGGTTTCAACAAAGTAATACAGCCTATAGCATCAGCAGTCCCTGACGTGGTTTTACCAGTGCGAAAAATACAAGCTCAAAAAGGCTGGTATTTAGTCATTGGTCTTGTAAATGCTGTATTCTTAATCCTGATCTCAGAAAAGCATCGACTGAAGTTTGTCTGCACATGGAAAGGATCTCAATTCACATTTACTGTATTGTCACAAGGTTATTCTAATTTACCAACTCACTTTCATGATTTGATTGTAAGGAATTTGGACTTGATGCAGGTCCTGAGTGTGATAAAACACTATATTGATGATGTCATGATAGTACCAAATGCTGAAGAACAAGCTATGACTCACTTAGATGCGGTGGTGATACACTTGACTAACAGAAGGTGGTTGATAAATCCAGCAGAGATCAAAGGGCCCACCCAAAGGTGAAATTCTTGGGAATAACCTGGGCAGCTACTTGTTACTTTCCACAGGAAATTAACAATAAATTGCTGTCTTTCCTACCCCTGGAAGTAAATAAGAACCGTAACACATGGTTGGGTCGTTTGTATTTTAGAGGATGCACGTTCCACATTTAGGAACATTGTTAGCTCCTATCCATAAACGTGCCTGAATGAAGGCTCTAATTGAGTGGGGCACGAACAACATCAGGCTATGTCTGAGTTGCAAAAAAATTGGCTTAATCAATGCTTTTGAGTCCTTATGATCCACATTCAGCTATGGTTTTGAAGGATCTGCAACTCACACTTACAGACTGCAGCCTTTGTCAAAAGCTCATGAGCGCCTCCCAGTATGGAATGCTGGGATTTTTTAAATACAGAAAACTTACAGATATTGTTGTAAGATACATGCCATTTGAAAGACAATTATTAGCATTGATTGATACTGACATAAAATCATTTTGAAACCTGAAATACCCATAATGTCTTGGGTAATGTCAGAGAAACACTAATAAGGAAGGCAAGAGAATGATATTGTCTCTTAGCAGAATTATACCAGATATTCAAAAGGCTGAGTCTATACAGCCACCAAGACCACTCTTGTTTTTAAAACTTAATGAGGCAGAATGGAAGCCTGCAAACCTGAGCAGAATTTCTCTGGAAGGCTTTTTGATCATACAATATAATGATGAAATGGACCAATTTTTTATGGCTGAGCAGAATTCTAATAACGTGCTAGTATCTTTTGACCTTTTCTTTCCTGTTACGAAGGATAACATTTGGGAGGAAATTTCTGGGAACTTTTCCCCAACAGATCATCAGATCATGTGACATAAAACTGCCAGCAGACTGATCGCTGTGTAGCTATAAACCTCAGTGACCAAATACTTAGAAAAGTCCATGGTTATAATGGATAAAACGTAGCAGCTGCATGCCCAACATGCCACAATGTGCTATGTACAAATACATACCACCCTTATTTTTGTGAGTTGAAAGCTATTAAACAGAAAGGAAAAGATGATGGCTTTTTTATGAGAATAAATCAGTACGCTTCACATGTTTGGGTCCTGATTCTCCAGGGGGAAAGGTCCACAGTGAGACAAGAAAAGCTACGGGAAACTTTATGGCACATTCAGACTAAATTACGTCTTGGTGTGACTACCACTCATCTTACCCTAGTATGGACAACCGAACATTTTTGAGTACACGGCATGTATCCTAACTGCAGTCAGTCCACTCTGTACCAGTGGCAACAACATGCATGGTGGATTAAACATTGGACCACAAGACACAAAAGGACTTTGGGGAGAGAAATGACAGTCTAAGCATTGTGGGGTAAGCTGAATTCACCTCGAATGAGGAATGGCCTTCAGAGGAAAAAGATTTATAAACCAGAATAAACAGATTAGAGGAAATTCTCTTCCAGGGTGAAGGTAAAGGGTTGGAGTCAGCCTCAAAACATGATGAGGCTTTAGTGAAGTGGGTCAGGTAGACTCAACAAATAATGATGGATAATTTTAGGGCCCAGCATTGGGAAAGGCTTATACCCTGACCCAACGGAGCCTCTTGATTATTTTAACACAGATAGAGGTGGAAGTAGCCATGGGGCAATGTTCCTCCATCCTAGCTCCTGAGGCTCAAGAGGCGCACTTATGGAAATCTTATGAACCTTTAAACTTATGAAAGTTATTACTGTAATTCACTTGTACTTAGCAAGTATAATTTACATTGACGAACTATGACTGCCCTCACTCCAAGAACAGATCAGAATGAAAGATATCCTGTAGAACAGCTGTCAGGGAGAGGGACTATTCTGATCGCTACCCCTGCCCTCCATGTAGGAGGGAGGTGGGCCTTGCTATATAATAGCACACAGTGGAAACCAGTCTCAGTACAAGCCCGTGACCTCAGACAGGATGAATGGCTTGGTCCCAACTGACTTGGAACCCAGAAATTGCTAAATCATGTCTAATTGTATCCAAGCCTGTTCATAATAATATTGTCTATGGACAAGGGCCAATTCTGTTTGGAAGGCATAGCAAATACCTCTGTGATTCTTGTTGATTTGTTCTGTGATGAAATTGAATTGTATCATAACTCTTCTGCAATGTGGTGTAACCCTGGCATTTTTGGTAGGATTAAGCTACCCTATGTAAATAAGTAATAAATAATATTTATAATGATGATTGAATGTACTGAGAGATCAAATTAAAGCCTCCTCAGGATGCAATACTGCTGGACAATGACTGGTGCGAGGAAGAATTGGATTGATCAATCAGCTAATTTCTGTGTTAAATAATTATTCTACACAAGTTTATCACCAGGTACAAATAACAGTAGATCAGGGTGAAGTGAGTAGTGAAATTTGTACAAAAATAGGGAAATCTATGACGAGGCCTTAGATCATGGATGAGTTGTTTCTTTAAATCTCTCCCTGCGCTACACTGGCTCCTCTAATGTTAGATGTATTCATGCTAACACTGTTGGTGATCTGTTATATAAATGCTAGGCTAAATGTAGATGCTCAGAAAAGTTTTATCTGTAAATTTTTACAGTTTTGCTGTAAGAGGGCATAGAACAAGGGACAGGGGGATAGTCTGTGATGGATAGGTTTAGCTCAGCAGGCCTGGGCTGCCCAAACCCTGCACATTTCCAAGGAAGGCCTGTCTTCAGGACCATCCCTTGGCTGGCTCTTGGGAGATGAATTCTTTTCTTTTTCCATTGGAGGAAGAGCTTTACTTATTTTTTTTTTTTGAATTTTTCAAAAATCTTTTTTTTTTTTTTTTTGAGGAAGATTAGCCCTGAGCTAACTACTGCCAGTCCTCCTCTTTTTTGCTGAGGGAGCCTGGCCCTGAGCTAACGTCCGTGCCAATCTTCTGCTACTTTATATGTGGGATGCCTACCACAGCATGGTGTGCCAGGCAGTGCCATGTCCGCACCCGGGATCCGAACCGGTGAGCTCTGGACCACCAAGAAGTGAAACGTGCGAACTTAACCGCTGTGCCATTGGGCCGGCCCCTAAAATCTTTATCTTTTTAATTGAGGTGCAATTGATGTAAAACAGTATATTAGTTTCAGTTATACAACATAATGATTCAGTATTTGTATACATTGCAAAATGATATCACAATAAGTCTAGTTAACATCCGCCATCACACATAGTTACAAAATTTTTTTTCTCGTGATGAGAACTTTTAGGATCTACTCACTTAGCAACTTTCAAACATACAATACAGTATTATTACTATAGTCACCATGCTGTACGTTACATCCCCAAATCTTTATTTTTATTTATATATTTATTTATTATATTTTTTATTGCAGTAACATTGGTTTATAAAATTATGTAAATTTCAGGTGTACATTGTAATATATTTTGAATTCTGTGTAGATTACATCATGTTCATAGCCAAAGACTAATCACAATCCATCACCACACGTGTGCCTAAATACTCCTTTTTCCCTTCTTCCTCTCCCTCCCCCTCTGGTAACCACCAATCCAATCTCTGTTGCTATGTGTTTGTTTGTTGTTTTTATCTTCTACTTATGAATGAGATCATACAGTGTTTGACTTTCTCCCTCTGTCTTATTTTAGTTAGCATAATACCCTCAAGTTGTCACAAATGGCCGGATTTCATCATTTCTTATGACTGAACAGTATTCCATTGTGTATATATACCACATCTTCATCCATTTGTCCCTTGATAGGCACCAGAGTTGCTTCCAAGTCTTGGCTATTGTGAATAATGCTGTGATGAACATAGGGTGCATGTATCTTTATGCATTTGTGTTTTAAAGTTCTTTGGATAAACACCCAGCAGTGGAATAGCTGGATCATGTGGTAGATCTGTTCTTAATTTTCTGAGGATACTTCATACTGCTTTCCATAGTGGCTGCACCAGTTTGTACTCCCAACAGCAGTGAACAAGGGCTCCCTTCTCTCTACATCCTCTCCAAGACCTGTTTCCTGTCTTGTTAATTATAGCCATTCTGAAAGGAGTGAGGTGATATCTCATTGTAGTTTTGATTTGCATTTCCCTGATAGTTCATCATATTGAGCATCTTTTCATGTGCCTGTTGGCCATCCGTATATCTTCTTTGGAGAAATCTCTGTTCAGATCTTTTACCTATTTTTTTTAATTTAGTTGTTAGTTTTTTTGTTGTTGAAGTGTATGAGTTCTGTGCATATTTTGGATATTAACCCCTTATCTGATAGACGGTTTGCAAATATCTTTTCCCAATTGTTAGGTTGGCTTTTCGCTTTATTGATGGTTTCCTTTTCTGTACAGAAGCTTTTTAGTTTGATGTAGTCCCATTTGTTTATTTTTTCTAGTGTTTCCCTTGCCGTGTCAGACATGATATTTGAAAAAATGCTGCTAAGACTGATGCCAAAGGGTGTAATGCCTATATTTTCTTTTAGAAGTTTCATGGTTTCAGATCTTACATTCAAGTCTTTAATCCATTTTGAGTTTATTTTTGTACATAGTGTAAGATAATGGTCTACTTTCGTTCTTTTGCATGTGGCTGTCCAGTTCTCTTAACACCATTTATGGAAGAGAGTCTCCTTCTCCATTGTATGTTCTTGGCTCCCTTGTTGAAAATTAGCTGCCCATATACTTGTGGTTCTATTTCTAGGCTCTTGATTCTGTTCCATTGATCTGTGTGTCTGTTTTTGTACCAGTACCATGCTGTTTTGGTTACTATGGCTTGTAGTATAGTTTCAAATCACGGAGTGTGAAATCAGGAGCTGGAGGTAATCACCTTTGTTGTTTTTTCTCAGGATTGCTTTGGCTATTTGGGGTCTTTTGTTGTTCCATATAAATTTTAGGATTCTTTGTTCTATTTCTGTGAGGAGATGAATTCTGAGTCCTTTAAATATTCTGCCTAATAAGAGTGCTTTAGTACGCCTGAGGCCTTGGGCCACATGGTACCAGTTTGATCTGATAGTTTATGCTAACAATGTGATTTATAATGGATGCCTGTTTTTGCTCTGGGATCTGGGGTCTGAGTAACTGAGATCAGTCACTCAAGTGTTACATGTCTATGTGAATGACCCCCAGTAAAAATCCTGGACATTATGGCTTGAGTGAGTTTCTCTGGTTGGCAACATTTTTCATGTGTTGTCATGTATCATCACTGGGAGTATTAAGTGTATCTATACGACTCCACTGGGAGAAGACATCAGGAAGAATGTGCCTAGTCTCTCCTGGACTGCACCCTATGTTCTTTCCCTTTGCTGATTTTAATATATATCTTTTAGCTGTAATAAACCATAGCTGGTCATAAGTATAACGGTTTTTCTGAGTCTTGTGAATCTTTTCAGCAAATCACTGATCATGAAGGTGGCTTTGGGAACCCCTGATCCAATGTCCTAAGTGTGGTTTTCTTTGTATTTAATTTAATTGGAATTTTCTAAACTTCTTGGATCTGCAGATTGTTTTTTCATCAAATATTGGAAACTTGCAATAATTATTTCTTCAATAAAATTTTTTCCCGATTTTTGTTTCTCTTCTTCCTCTGGTACTCTAATCATACATGCATTAGATTGCTTGAGACTAATACTAACACTAACACTAATACTAATTCTTTATTCTTTTTCATGTCTTTTATCTATCATTTTTTTCTGGTTGAATAATTTCTATGAATCTTTCTTCAGTTGAGCTGACTCTTTTATCTTCAATATGCTGATGACATCAAAGTTTCCTTCATTTCAAATATTGTTCCTTTCAATTCTAGAATTTCAAATTTGAATAAGTTCCATTTTTCTGCTGAGATTCCCCATCTGTTCACTCATTATGTCCATCTTTTCCTTTATGTCCTTGGATATAAATGTAATACTTGTTTTAAAATCCTTGTCTGCTAATTCCAACCTCTCATTCATTTCAGGATCTCTGTCTACTAAATGCTTTTTTTCTTGATTATTGCTTACATTTTCACATTTTTCTCATGTTTTGTAATTTTTGATTGTTTGCTGGACATTATAGATAATACTTGTAAGGAGTATGGATTTTATTTTTTTCCCTTTTAAAGAGTGCTAAATTTTGTCTTGGAAAGCAGTTAATACACTGGCTGTTCTCCCTGATCCTATTGTGGATTAGGGTTTATTAAGGTGGATATAAAGTAGGCTTTATACTAGACCATGGCCTTTATCCTTAAGACATGGAGGTTTTGGTATCTCTACACTTTTGCTGTGCCAGAACTCCATCATCACCACACATAGAACAGCCTCTAGTATTTCTGCCTTTTTCTCAATTCCGTAGGAATTCTGTTCTCTTTTAACCCCCACAGATTCAGGCCTTGAACATGTACAACACATATCTTGGCCCAAGGACTCAAGGACATATAAAACTTGCCTCTGTGTAGCTTCCTCTTCTCTGGCACTTATTCCTGCAAATTCCAGATACTTTAGCAGGGTTGAGCTCTGATTTCTGCTTCCTCTGCTGAGAAGATACCACGTTCCCTCTGGACCACATCTTGTAGTTTATGTTAGTTCTAGCACAGACCTTCCACCAATCCTGCCTTTTCTGTCTCGGAATCATATCCCTATCTCAAGGTACAGTAAAAGGCTGCTGGTTTCATTATGCCTTGCCTAATTATGTCAGCCAGAAGAGATTATTCCTCCCCTTGTATTTATTTTGTGCCATTCCTTTCATGTGGGTGACATATCATCTGGCATGGCAATTCTTTGTGGACATATCAAAACTCCTTTACCAGTTTGTAACTTTCTTGTGGAAAAGGACATTTTTTCGTGTGTTTTCTTTTAAAGTAATGTCTATCCTAGGATCTGCCCATAATAAGCATTAAATAATGTTTCCTAAACAAATAGATAAACAAGTAAGTGAATAAATAATATGTTGCTTGGATGGCAGAATTCAACCAGAGCAAGACAGTAATAAATCTTTAACTATGTGTAAAATTTATGTGGGACTATATTGACTTTTCACATCATTTTCATCAAGTGTGGGTGGGAAAACCTTATCCATTAGCACCCTCACAACCCCAGTGATTGTATCACTTGCTTTTGGTGGTGTTAATGCCGTGTCCAACCTAAAAGATATTCTCCATCTAATTTCAGGTTTCAAAATGTCTTCCAGACTACCTGCTTGACTGTCTCCTTGTTGCATGGCAACTGGCAGAAAGCAAAACTCTCTGTTCACTGCCTTGGACAGATTTTGTTATCTCAAAAGTTTTATTTTGAAATTCCTGCACTGTCTCCTGTTGGGGATGGGGCAAAGGGAGATTATGATATAGAGAGCAAAATACAGAGTCAAAATTTCTATATTTGTGCTCCATTCTTTCTATTTGTCAGCTAAGAAAAATAAAATAAGTCACTTCAGCTCTCTTTTTACCTATAAAATGGAAATTTACAGATTCTTTCTAAGAATTAAATAAGAAATAAGCATTGTTAAAGCTAGTTTATGAAGTTCTATTCCAGTACAATTATTATCATTATTATTAAGAGTGCTCTTTATGGGAAAAATGAAAGTCATTCTGAAATAAAATTCTTCTGTCTTATTTCAATGTCAAGATTGTTTGTATCTACTTCTTGCTGAATAACAACATGAAATCACAAGGCAATATGCTTCCCTAACTGAATGATAAGCAATAAAAATCCAAATCACAGAGTAAAAACCACAAACTTACTTAAAAAGCAAAAAATGACACCCCCATTCCCAATATGATCAATCATTTTTGGTTTATTTTTCAACTGCTTCAGCAAGACTTTTCTTTGTTTATAAATCTTCGTTTTTATACATCACCTCTCTTAAGTGCATTAAGATAACTTTTTGATCCGTATGTCCTTATTTGCACACTTATTGGAGTTGTCTGAAGCTGGAAAAATGTCAGGACTCTTAGTTCTTACTCTAGCACATGGTGAGCAAGCAATAACAATAATTTTCCACACAACATGTTGTTTTTTTCTGTTTGTTTGTTTGATTATCAAACTATGGTTAGAGATTTTTGAAGGTTATAAAGTCGTTATTTTTAGCATAGGAACTAATACCCAGGTAAATGCATAATTATAAGCTGCCAAGGAAATTAATTCTCTTGGTGTGGTATTTGAGGGTCGCTATGATATCTTTCCAACATCACTCCTACAACATTCCTGTTCCCTGAACTTGAGTCATGCAATTATACACATATACTACATCAACATTTTTTTCTCATGCTGTTCCCTAAACATGAAATATTTTTCCCTTACTTTTCCACCTACACAAACCAAGCTTGGCTTTCAATGATCACTGGCAACATTTATGAAATCTTTCCTACTACAGTCATGCATCGCTTAATGATGGGGATACATTCTGAGAAATGCATCATTAAGTGATTTCGTCCTTGTGTGAACATTATAGAGCATACTTACACAAACATAGATGGTTTAGCCTCCTACACATCTAAGATATATAGTACTAATCTTATGGGACTTCCATTGTATATACAGTCTGTCATTGACTGAAGCATCATTATGTGGGGTATGGCTGTATAATTAATATTTAGGAACATGGGCACTGAAGTCTGATTGTCTGAGTTTGAATTCTGAATTTTCCATTTATTGGATTTGTGATTTGGGGGAAGTTACCCTCTCTGGATCTCAGATTCCTTGTGAGTTAAATTGAGTTATTAATAGCATTTACCTCACAGAGTATATTTGAGGATAAAATGTGATAATACATATGAGGCACTGCAAATGCCTAGCCTGAAAACACTCAAAAAAAGTTAGCTCTTCACTCTCCAAATCAGAATAATAGTTGCTTTCTCTGTATACGCATATCAATTTCCTCAAATTCTTTTATGGGACTTATTTTACTCTGCTTTATGTTAGAGTGAGTTTATGCCCTAAGTTCCTTATAATTGAGATTACGTCTAATTTATCTTCTTGTGTTCTTCCAGTAGCTAACATGCTGCTTTGCAGATAGGTGATATTTAATGAATATTTTTTTAAAAAGGATATAGTAAATACAAATTAGAAGTCACACCTTGGATTACATGTTGATTTTAACTAAATTGCTACAACTATCTTGACATCATAATATCAGCACAAGAAGCGAAGGAGCAATCAGAGGAAATTACAATCTTTCCTCTTTTCAATGTTTCTTAGGCAACTTTGGCCTGAGATGTATCAACCCCGAATATTTATCTCAAATTATAAACTCAACAGTATGAACTGGATGTTGAATTAATACTCTTGAGTTTCTATTAAATATACCTGAGAGAAGACAAATAGTTTCCCCATTAGGAATGGTCAATAGTTGCTGTTAAAATTTTCCCTACATTAAAAACAGATATGTAAAGACTTCTGCCTCTGGCCTGTAGGAATATCAGGGATAGTGTTTACGCTTCTATGTTAAACAACTAGAAAACAGGACAAATATATGAAAAACAGTTTTCATATTTTAGAAAATAAGCAACACAGATCAGTGATACTAAAGGGAAATAAAACAAATGAAGGGAGCTCTATGATCTCCCCAGTTTGCTACCTAAAGAGAGTTTTCAGTCCATAGTGCTGGAAAGCAGAACCCTGCCAGAACCTAGCAGCTTTTCTGAGTTGAAGAGTCAGAGTTTAGAGTTTGTAGAAGATGAAGTGGCTAGAATTAGGGGTCAGAAAGGAGATGCATAGAGAAGGAGCTCTGTGCAAAGGGCTCCCTTGAGTCTTTGACTGAGGATTGATGTGTGCACACATGGGAGGAAACTACCCAAGTTTAGGAAAAGAAAAACTAGAAAGAAGTTAGTGGGAGAAAGCCAGAGCTCACACAGGGCTGGGAATAGTTTTTATTCCAAGCAGTCAGAGTAGAAAAACTTTGTAATACATAGTTCATCATGTTGAGTCCTCAGGGTATTTCCTTAGTAGTGGGGCCAAGTTAGCTACAGACCAAAAGCTGTTCTTGACTCACTCTCACAAAGCTTAAAAGCAAGCATAAAAATGATCAAACTGACTTCAAGTAGCTTAATTGTATCCCAGAACAAAAATCAATAATACTTCAATGAACACAACAAAATCTAGTATCAATCAACACAAAATTCACAATGCCAACGATTTAGTAATAAATTAACAGATATTCAAAGGAGCAAGAAAATACTGTGAATAATTATGAGAAACAAGTTCTAGAATTGACAGAGGTGATAGAATTAGTAGATAAGACCTTAAAGAGATTGATCATAAATATAATCCATATCTTCAAGACATAGAGGAAAACTTTATAATGATGAAGAGATAAATGGGAGATATACTAAATGTCCAAATGAAACTTCTACAGATGAAAACTACAAGACCTGAAACAAAAAATACACTGAATGGGATTAACAGCAGATTAGACACTGTGGAAGAAAAGAGCAGTAAACTTGAAAACAGCAAAAAGCCAATCAAAGGGAAGCGTTGAGAGAAAGAGATTGAAAAGAGAAGAAGAAGGGCACTAGTAACTTGTGGGATGATATAAAGGGTCCAACTATATGTTTAATTGGAGTATCAGAAAGAGAGTGTAGAGAGGAGGAGACAGAAAAACATTTGAAAAAATAATGGCCAATTTTATCCAAATTTGTTGAAAACTATATACTCACAGATCCAATAATCTCTCTGAAACCCAAACAGAATTAACATGAAGTAAACCATGCCAAGGCACATCGTACTCAAATTTCTGTAAACCAATGATAAAGAGAAAAATTTAAAAGTAGCCAGTGAAAACAAGCACATTACATATAGATCAGCAATGAGAGAAATGACATCAGATTTCCTTTAAGTAACCATGCATGCCAGGAGTTGGTGGAGCAGAATCTTTAAATTACTGAAAGAAAAAGTGTGGACCTAGAATTCTATACCCAGCAAAAATAACTTTGAAAAATGAAATAAAATAAGGACGTTTTCCAAACTAACAATAGCTGAGAGGGTCCATTGCCAGAAGAAATGCACAGCAGAAAGCATCAAAAGAAGTTTTTTCAGACTGAAGGAAAATGATACTATATGGAAATTTGGATCCATACAAAAGAATGGAGGCATTTGAAATAGTAAAAATGAGGCTAACTATAAACTCCTTTCCCTCATTGTTTTAAAGTTAATTAAAAGAAAATTAAGTGTTTAAAGCAAAAATAATAATGTGGAGGTTATAACATACATAGAGATAAAATGTGTGAGCACAATACCACGAGGAAAGAAGTAGGGTAATGTGAGTATAATGTAAAATTCTTACAACATATGTCTTCTGGTATAATATTTGAAGATTGAAAAGTTGAAAACACATTTGTGAAGCCAAGACAACCATTTTAAAAATGTCAAAACAAAGAAGCATAACTATTAAGAAAATGATGAAGATAAAATAGAAAAATAAAAAACACACAGTTAGTCCCAAAGAAGGCAGAACAAAGGACAAATGGGACAAACTGAAAATAATAAGATGGTAGATTTAAACTCACTTATATTGATAATCACATTTCACATAAATCGTCTAAACATACCAATGAAACGGCAGAGATTGCCATATAAAAGTAAGATTCTTCTATATGCTCTCTAAAAGTCACTCCATTTTATATATAAAGACACAGGATCAAAGTAAAAAAAAGAAAGCTAAAAGATATACCATATAAACACTAACCAAATGAAAGTCAGACTGGCTGTATTTATATTCAGATTTCAGAGCAAAAAATACTACTAAGGATAAAGAGAGAAACTGTATATGCACCCAACCAGAGTTTCAAAACACACGAAACGAAAGCTGACAGAACTGAAAGGAGAAGTGGACAAATGGACAATTATTGAAGTTTTCAACATTTCTCTTTCAGTAAGTGAGTTAACAAGTACAAAGAAAATCTGTAAAGATATAGAAAACTTAAACAGCACCATCAACTAATTTGACTAATTGACATTTACATAACACTCTGCTCAAAAACAACAAAATACATATTCTTTTCAAGTATATATGTAACATTTCCCAAGGTAGAAAATATTCTAGGCCATAAAGCAAGTCTCAATAAATGCAGCGGTTGAAATCATACAAAATATGTTCTCTTATTAAAATAAACAAATTAGAAATAATCTACTGATATCTAGAAAATTCCAGACACTTTGAAATTAAATAACCCACTTCTAAATAACTTATGGATCAAAGATGGACTTACCAGAGAAATTAGAAAATATTTGGAACTTAATAAAAATAAAAAGCACAACATCAGAATTTGTGGGATGTAGCTAAAGCAGTAGTTAGAAGGAAAAATTCATAGCATTGATTGATTATATTATAAAACAAGAAAGATTCCAAATGCATAATCTAGATGGTGCTAAAATAATTGAATATCCATATGTAAAAAAACAAGAATAAAGAACGTGGACTCTGCTTCAAACTCTATGCAATTTCGTATAAATAAAAATTAACTCAAACTTGATCAAGGGCCTAAATGTTAAGAGCTGAAAGTATAAAACTTTAAAAAAATAGGAGAAAATATTTGTGAACTTGTGTTAGGCAAAGGTTTGTTAAATTGAACATAGAAAGTATAAACTATAAAAGAAAAAATACATAAATTAAGCTTCATCAAAATTATAAACTTTTGCTCGTCAAAAGATTCTTATAAAAATAAAATGTCAAGGCACTGGCTGAGAGAAAATATTTGCAAAATACATATCTGATAAAAGCTTATATCCAGAATATATAAAGAACTCTTACAACTCTATAATAAAAAGATAGCTTACTAAAAATCAATGCGGCAAAAATCTGGACGGACATTCCGTCGATAGCCAATAAGCATATAAAAGGATGTTCAACATCATGAATCATCAAGAAAATGCAAATAAAAACCACAATGAGATACCTCTGCATACCCACTAGAATGGCTTTAATCCAAAAGTCTGCCAATGACACGTGTTGGTGGGAAAGTGTAAGAACTTCATACACCACTGGTGGGGATGAAAAATGATTCAAGTGACTTGGAACACAGTGTGGCAGTTTCTTATAAAGTTAAACATACACTTCCCATATGACCCAGGCATTCTACTCCTAGATTTTTACCCCCTCAAAATGAAAACATATATCGCCCCCAAAACTAGTACAAAAATGTTTATAGCAGCTTTATTCATAATAGTTTCAAACTGAGGACAAATCAAATTTCTATCAACAGGCAAATGGATAAGAAATTATGGTAATGTACAATCTCTGTTGCTCATTAATAAAAAAGAATAAACTAACACGTACATCATAGATGAAGCTCAGAAACATTTTGCCAAGTGAAAGAGGCCAGTCGTAAAGGAATACATGCTACATGAATCCATATATGAACTTCTTGAAAAGGCAAAACTACAGTGCTAGAAATCCTATCTCTTTACTACAAAGGAGCTTAGGGTGGGTAGAGTGAAAGAAACGTTCTGTATCATGCCTGCGGCGGTGGTATGTATTCCTTTGTCAAAACTCATCAAAATGTGTATTTCAAATTGGTGAGTTTTACTGTATACAAATTACACCTCAATAAAACTGACAAAAACTCAACCACCCATAGCGGGGTAATTTTTGCAGGAAGCAAAAAATCATCTTTTAGTTATTTTGCCTTTCTTCCTTTTCAATGACATTAACGCTGGTATTACATCTTATTCATCACGTTTCGTTGAAATCTAACAGTCACCAAAAGCGAAGAGGAGCATGTTAATAAACAGAAACCCTCTCTGGCAGGATAGTGTAAGCTTCTATTAGTAGAATGAAGTGACAGGAAAAGTAAATAATAATCAGTCATAATCTAATTAATTGCTAAGTGGAAGAACGCAATGTGAAAAGCTCCATGGAGATGAGGATAGCTCCTTTGGCTTAAAAGTGCTTTAACGCCTCTTGAATTCCAGGTGTGGAAAGAAAGGAGAAGAAAAAAATCCATCAGCAAAGCTCTGTCAGACACTTGGGGTCTTTGGCTCTCAGAAAAAAAGGTTACTCTGCTGCTTTTTCCAAAATGCTAACAGTAATCTTTCTTAGGCAGCACCAGTTCTATTAACAGCTGAGCAAGCCGGGTTGTTGGTGATTGACAAGGTTGCCACCTCCAGGTTTCTTCCATGACTGTGCTTAACGACTAGGGGCTTGCAATCTCCTGCTCATGATGAGAATTCGACAGGGCTTCGGGAGGCAGAAACCCAGCATGGGCTTCACGGGGCACACATGCCTTCTCATTGCTCTCTGCCATGGTATGTTCTGCTTAGCAAGGCAGGCTGTTAAAGGCAGAGAGAACTTTGGAACTACGAATACTCTTGGCATAGCCGAAACCCTTCTCAGTCCCTATTTGTGGCAATCGGCCAGAAGTCCAGTGTGAATGGATGATGACATTTTCACCTGAAAGTGAACATGGGGAGATAGGTTGAAAATTGGTTTTAACAGAAATATGGGAAATCAGCATGGTCCTGTCAGTTGCTAACGGGATGGTTCAGAGGACTTCACCTCTGAGTCATGAGCTCGTACTGTCAGAGCATAAGCCAATCAATCAGGTCTATGGGTATGCGGCTCAGACGGGCCCATGCTTGGCTTAATGCTTTGCTGTTACCGTCTTGAAATTATCGATGATTTTATCTTAACTTGTATTTGATAACTGAAACCCAATGGGACAATGGAGTATGTGTGATATGTGCAATAGGTGTGTGTATCTGCCATTCGTTGCTATCCCATTCACTTACAAGGTACACAATGCCCCATGAATACCGAATTCCAGTGGACCCTCGGTGCAAGAGAAGTCAGTAAGACTTCATGTGAGTATGAGATGAGCATGTTATGTGTAAGATTGAATAAGAGGGTCCACGGACAGCCCTGAGAGGCCTTGCTTTCCATTTGAACCAGAAGTTGCTTCAAGTGTACCAAGAAGGTAATGGCATTCTAAGAAACAGGAACAACCAAGGAATCTTATCATATGCTTTCCTACCTGTGTTGCCTCCTTGTATTAGCCAACCACTTATGCTTAAAATGATGCCATAGGAAGGAAAAAGAAAGATAGGGCAACTCATAGTTATTATTTCCTTTTAGTTCTTGGTTATTCGTCAGAAGCTGAAGATAGAGCATGTTGATAGAATTGGTGGATGTCAAAAAGTGAAATGAAAACAGTTGGGTTAGTTTTGTTCATCATTTCCACTGTTTTGGTAAGAGTGAAATACATTTGTATGTATGAGTTACAAAATACAAATTGTGTCATTTTGGTGACTTTGCATATGAGTTAAATGCTCCTATATTTGCATTTAAAACTAGCATTGGAAAATATAAAGATAAATGGTAAAATTTATTCTAATAATCAAAAATTTTAATTTTTCTTTACCTAGAATTATATTAAATAGCAAATAAAAAACCTCATGATGAATAGAGAAAGGCTGCAGAGGAAAAGGAAAAGCCTTATATTTTAGTACTTTTAACAGCCATTTTTTCCTTCTTTTTTGAACAAGGGGCCCCACATTTTCATTTTGAACTGGGCCCTGCTAATTATGAAGTCAGGGCCCCGCCATCAATACTGGGTTCTCTCCCAGATGAAATGCATTCGTGCTGTTTTGCATGTCAAATATCAGACACGGAAGGCAGCCCCACGCGGTATTAATTTTGTGTCTCTAACTACTCAGCCTTCTAACGTGGGTTGAGCAATCAAGTAGACTTTTTCTATTTTAGGGAAGGCTGTGTTCTTCGGTGTAATGCATCAAGCACTTCATCAATTATGAAATATCTACTCTATGCCGCTTACTCTTTATGAAAACTTTATAACTTGGTTGAGGGAACAGATATTTACATAGCAAAGTGATGCGTGCTATCTAAAATAAACATGGAAACACACAGGTAAGAGTGATGTGGTCGCCCCTGGCGGGACAGTAGGGGATGACAGACTCGACTTTATGGGGCTGCTATTGTTTCAGCACAGCCGAGGAGGGAAGAGTTTTACAGGAGTTGGTGGATTGATGAGAGACATGCCGAATCAAGGAATATTTTATTCCCATAATTCACTTTGTCGCAATGCACTCTGCCTCTGACCTTCAGAATTTGTTGTTTGCAGCCTTCTTTTCTGTTGACTTTAAAATTACGTATACCCTGACAGATATTTTTAGAGCTTTTTGAATAAGGTAAGGCTAATTTTTGTCTTTCTGGCAATGTACCTGTACATTTCTTTTTTGGGGGAACGTTTTCTTTTTTTTTCCACTTCTTTCCTCAGTGAGAGAAGATGTATAAAAGTTGTGGTGTTGGTAGCAGAGAGAAAAGAAAATCACTCCGGAGAAATTCACCAAGGACACAGCTCTATAGGTAACACCAACAACAAAATGATAGGAGTCGAGTTACAACTCAAGATCCACTTAACACCTATGGGATGCTTTTGAAACTTGATGTGATGATGACATTCCAGTGTATTAACTGGGAATAATATCCAGTAGGAACCAAAGAACACATGTGAAATTTCTTTAAATCTACTGTAAAGACAGTTGTGGTAACTGCGTCTTTCTCGACCCAGGGGATGTGATGTCAAGGAAGTCACTGTTACTATTTTGAGTAAATGGGGAACGTAGGCACTGGTCATGCAGAGCAACATGATTTTAAATTCTGTGCCACCTCTCTATTCCCTGTGATGGCAGGGTAGTCAGCGAAGGAATAATGGGAAGTGGGGTGGAGAAGTCTATCAGGAATGTGTGTGGCTGAAGGGCACAGAGAACTGACAGCAGTTTCAGGCTCTCATTTTACACTGCTCCTTCTTCATTGATTCAAACGACTGTGAGCTCAGCCCTGTCTTCTCACCTGGGAAAGAAGTACTGGCCACAGAGCAGGAATCAATGCTCACAATTGAAGAATGGGAAATGAAAGTCTGCCCGGAGCTGTGGTGGCTAAAGGTTATAGTTAAACCATGTTTACCTATAAACCTATCCATGTTGGAGGCCAAGGTATGTGCTTTGAGAGATTGTTTCCCTCCAGAGATAAATGTCTTGTAGACACTCACTCCCATCCTGACACTCTCTAAAGAGGCTTTTATAAATGATGTTCTCTCGTTTCCCTTTGTTTGGCTTTTAGCAGCAGGAAGCCAAGAAAAAGCCCAACTCTGGTTTTGAGGGCCCTGGGGAAGAGTTGCAAAAATAACATCTCCAGGTGTGGAAGGCTGTTCGGTGACCCCTGGTGTGCAGAAGGCCATGAAGAAATTATGAGATTAGAAGATTGAGAGAGTGGCAGCAGCTGCCTTTCAGCAGCTTCCTCCTGTTGCCTTGAGAATAATTCAACTCTAGCAGACTCATTTAGGGCCTGGGAAGATAGTGCAAAGTGAAGAAAAGGCTAGAAATGACAGTTGTCCACCTCAGGGTGAGAAGAGAGATTTGAGCTTGTCCCAGGATGTTGAGAAGTGGCATGGCTGAGCAAGTCACGTAAGGAATG
Organism: Equus asinus; assembly: GCF_041296235.1. NCBI lineage: Eukaryota > Metazoa > Chordata > Mammalia > Perissodactyla > Equidae > Equus > Equus asinus. The sequence continues at coordinate 23,542,158 of NC_091812.1, forward strand.
TAGAACACACTTTTTTACTTGCATTTTACTAGGAGAAAAAAATGGATCTACCTAAACATTGAGAACATCTTAGATAATTTATGGGCAGCATTAGTAAAACCAGGAGAGCTTGCAAGCCAAACTAAACACCTCCAAGTTTTAAGAGTGGGCAGAGAATACAATGAAGAAATAATAAATGAAGATGAATGACTTCTTGAAAATGGATTAAAGGGACTTTCAGTTTGAAATTGCACCAGGCTAACAGTCCCCTATATAGCCTCTCATAACTTTCTGCTGAACTGCCAATGAAGACAGGAAGAAAGACCAAAACGCACACCACCACCCAAAGTGGAAATTTCAACCTATTTCCATAATCTTGGCAATTATGATTATTGGAGGTGTACTCAAAAGTGTACTTAATAAGCTTTTCTCCCTGCTTTGTTGAGATATCATTGACATACAACATTGTGTAAGTTTACGATGTACACCCTGATGATTTGATACACACACATATTGTGAAATGATTACTGCAGTAGGGTTAGTTAACTCAGCCATCACCTCACATAATTACCATTTTTTTTGGTTGTTGTGAGAACATTTAAGACCTACTCTCTTAGCAACTTTGGGCACTGTTGGTGGGAACGTAGACTGGTACAGCCACTATGAAAACAGAATGGAGGGTCTTCAAGAAATTAAAAATAGAACTACCACGTGATCCAGCAATCCCACTTCTGGTATCTATTATCGAAAGGACAAGAGATAGCTGTGCTGTGCTGGCCGTTGGTTTCTTCAGTGGCAAAAGCTGCTGGGGTTGTGTGCAGAGCAGGGCTCTGGGAAGGGCAGCTGTTCCCGCTGGGTGGCTGGTATGGTAGCCTCTGTTCTTCTGCCTTGTTCCTAGCCATCTCTCCTCATCTCAGCATCCCCAGTCTCTGGGTGGAGTGAAACGGAAGCAAGTCCTTCCTGCAGTGATTCGAAAAGCTTGGGAAGGATGTTGCTCACCCTGCTCTCCCTTTGCTGGTGAGAACAACTCTTTCTAGCTGTCGGCTCCCTCTTGGCACTGAGCAGAGCTGGCTGGGGTGGGGGAATGGGATGATGCTGGCAGAATAAAGCTCTCTTCCTTCTCTTTTTGTGCTGTTATTCTCAGGTTTTCTGTTCCACTATGTTGCTGAAGTTTCTTAAGTGGACTCCTGAGCTTTACTCGAGCTAATTTTGTCCATGGATAGCTGTCTAATTGTTGATCTTTGGGGAGGGGGACAGAGGCTGGGGTCTCCTACTTTGTCCTTTTGGTGGTGTCTCTTGGTGAGCTTTTCAAGAGTCCAGTCCTCTGAGAGTAGATTTTTTCATCTATCACTGACTAGCCTCGGTTCAGAAATGCCAAGTCCTCACTAACCAAAACAATGCAGAGGCCAACTGATTCCTTTAGGGTTCTGCTATTTTAAGTAACTAGAGTTTCCTTACCCTTTCTTTCTCATCCCCTATCAAGAGCCTTTCTCCTACACCAGCTTAGGGACCACTACTCTGAAAAAACCCAAACAAATCAGCAGAAGGGAGGGAGGATGACTCAGGACACAGAATTACAGCCTGGGAGGGGTAGCACAGCAAGGACCACGGTACAGAGTGTGGTGAGGAGGCCCCCTCAGAGCATTTTATCTGTTTAAAACGTCAGACGGATAGGTTGGAGAGTTGGAGATCTCACATTACTCTACAAGAGTCACAATTGGCAGGAGAAGGAATATCATTGAACTGTGTAGATTTGGTATGTACCACTTCACATGCTACATTTGATAGCTTCGTTTTACCTGGGAATGGTATTTAGAACACTGGTTTCAGGCTCTAGGTTTGATAATTGCTCTTGTATCCTTTTAGTGGACAGAGCTAGAAAAAAATATGTGTGTATATGTGTGTGTGTATGCATACATGTGCACGCATATATGAGGAATCCTGGGTTTATGCCGATGCCTCAGCTGTAATCCTATAGGGTTCCTCATTGCCTTCTCTCACTCCATGTTGGTACCTCTCTAATGAGAACGGGTTTATCAACAACATCACTATATTTATTCATTGGTTCAATCCTGTAATATACCTAGAATAGTTCCAGAATTTTTAATATCTATTCTACTAAAAAAACCCACTGAGTGGTTCACTATATATTTGCAGTTTTTATTTTCTTTAGACTGAAAGTATATAGTCAAATTACCCACGTAGAGGGCCAGCCCTGTTGGCCTAGTGGTTAAGTTTGGCATGCTCTGCTTCGGTGGCCTGGGTTCAGTTCCTGGGGGTGGACCTACACCACTCATCTGTCAGTGGCCATGCTCTGGTGGTGGCTCACACACAAAATAGAGGAAGATTGGCAACAGATGTTAGCTTGGGGCTGATCTTCCTCAGCAAAAAAGAGTAAGATTGGCAACAAGTGTTAGCTCAGGGCAAATCTTCCTCAGCAAAAAAGAGGAAGATTGGCCAACAGGTGTTAGCTCTGGGCAACTCTTCCTCAGTAAAAAAAAAAAAAAAAAAAAAACTTGAGTAGGCACCAGAGAGAGATTTTCAAATGTGCAAGAACTCAAAGATTACAGCATACACGAAATGCCTTTGAACCTATTACTTGTTGATAGAATCAAGTCAACCAAGACAGTAAGAAAAACAAAGAACACAGGAATGTGGAAGGTGTTATATAAAAAGACTGGTAGTGATTACTGAACCTATTTAAATGTAGAACTGAAGCTAAACAAGTTTGGAATTATTGTTATGCAACAAAATTTAAATGGTACAAATATTGAAAGAAATCTACATGACGTAAAATACAATATTAGTATAATTTTGGTGTACTCACACAAAAGTGTCATTATGATAATTTTCCTATCTTTGGAAAAGTGAGTCAACTGATTGTGGTTCACTTTTAAAGTTAGTAAAAAGAAATGGGCATATGAAGATAATATCTAAAAACAGAACACACGCTTTCTGAATTTTGGTAGGAGAGAGTAAGAGGAAAGAAGATATATACCACAGATCAAATAATAAAATGATAGGAAACAGCAAAGAAAATAGCAAAAATTAACAATAATGAGAAAAAATAATATGCCGAATTAACCAAGCATGCCATTGCAACATTAATGGGATGAGTTTTTCATCAACCAAATGTTTGATCGTGAGAAAATATCAAATTAGAAAGATTATCATCTTGTATCTCTCATCATATAGCAACATGTGTACAAATTACAAACTGAATAGCAATAAAAATATCCTAACCACTTTGTAATTTATAAAATCTCCTTTGTTTAATTACTTTTAGGTAATTTAAAAAGTGAAGTAAAAAAGTAAATTAAAAAAGAAAATTACAGAGTAATAAGGAAATAACCATAATGAAAATAGTACATTCAAGACTACGGCACATGGGCAAAACTTTGATTAGAGAAAAATGCAAAGCTTTTAATATTCATCATGTTGAACAAAAAAGAATGATAAAATAAGTGAATTACATTTTACATGAGACATTAGAAAATGACTAACAAATTATACCAAAGGAAAGGGGAAGGAAGAAAATAATCAAGATAAAAGCAGAAAATAATTTAAAAAGAGAGAAAAAACTCAATATCAAAATTGATAATCCATGAAAAGACTCTTTAGGGGAAAAGTCAATAAAACAGATAATCCATTAGCTAGCTCAATAAAGAAAACCACAGAGAGCACAATATACTAAATCAAAAGGAAAATGGAGAAATAACCAGAGATGCAGAGAAAAAAATTCTATAACTCTATTAAGATACATTTGGGATCCTGGAATGGATGATTTTCTGGGAAAATAGAAATTACCAAATTGTAAAAAGGGGAATCCTGAAAAGGTCAGTCACCATGAAAAAAGATGATAGAATTATGAAACAACATTTCTTCCCGAACACCATCAGGCCTGGAGCATTTAACAAGTGAATTCTTTCAAATGGATTAAAATGATTGTCCTTGGGGAGCTAGAAAGAGGAGGAGAGCTTTAAGTTAGACGTTAAAGGATGGTAGGGGAGAATTCTGAGTAAAGACACAGAGCTTGAACATCCTGAGGTGTCAGTGAGGGACAGTGACTGGATCAACTCTCCGCTCTTGGAGTCTCATTGTGAACTGCATAAATAATGACATGGATATTAACTCCATGAATATATGCAGTTTGGGTTCCCCAGGAAGCTCCCCGTATTAGTCACTGGACACTGGCGAGGTTTTGGGATCGGCAACTCTCTTCAGCTGCAGGCAATCCCTGACGAGAGACTCAGTTGAGAGCTGTCAGCTGCTATCTTTTTTAGCAGCTGAGAAAAGAGGGCTTGAATCCCAAAGTAGGGAGGACCAGACAGCATTCCACAGCACCCCACAGCACCCACTGCAGTCCACACCTTGAATTGCTTGGATTCACATCTTTTTTTGCTAAAAGGTCTGGGAGAAGCTCTTCCAGGATTTTGGTGGCCCTCTTTCCTTGATGTGACAAGAGAGCAGTTAGTATGATGAAGTACAGCCTCACCAATATTCATGGTCTCCCTTTTCTACTATCTATTCTTGAAACATCAGACCTCTGTGATCAAGGTGGCTGACCTGGTGAGGTGACGCGAACCTCTTTCCTCCTGGGTCTGAGCCCCTGGTCACCACTTCCTTCTCAGGCTGTGACTGCAGAACCCATCCATTTTCCATCAAAATTGGGAAGTGGGATACCAAGAAACAATCACGTAGATCACTGCTTTCCTAAACAAATTCTTCCCTTTCTCTACTGTGTGACAGAATTGCTACCTCCTCCTGATCATCAGTGTCAATTACCCCTGACAGAAGGATGCTAATTTCTTTGTCTTCTTATGGCGCAAGAAACCTGAGGTGACTAGATGACAGCCATAGCTTGAAATGTGATGGAATTTCTGCTGTGTCCCCTGGTGGACATATTCCTCCTCTGGCAACCAAAATTTCTAACCATGCAGATCCCAGAGGTGCAAGCACAGGATGCACAAATTCTCGAGTGGATCACTGGGAGTAATGCTGTCTATTAGGGATATGCTATTAGGGAAATGCTACTATTGTCGATTTAGAGAAGTGGTTCTCAACTGAGGGTGATTTTATCCCTTAAGGGACATATGGCAACGTCTGGAGACACTTTGCTTGTCACAACTTAAAGTGGGGATGCTACTGGCATCTAGTGGGTACAGCCAGGGATGCTGCTAAACATCCCATAATACAAAGGGCAGCCCCTGCAACAAAGGCTTATATAGCTCAAAATGCCCATCCTGCTGGGATGGATTTACAGTATAGACTGCATCTTGAAGGATGGTGCCCCATCCATGCAGAGTTATCATCAAGCTGGCACTTTATCTGTGTCTTCCACAGGTTGTTACAGGCAGAAGCTGCTGGACAGTGAATGAACTTGATGAATCCCATGATCTTGTGCCACTATCACACCCTCTTTTCTATAAAATAGATCCCTTGACCCATGTGACATATCTTGGATCCTGTGCCAGTAGATCAAACACACTGAGTCCATAACGGGTGTTGACTGGGGTCCTTAAGGGAGGAAAAGAGAACTCATGCTAAATTTGTGTTAGTTCTGGTCAAAGATAAATTACTGTACGTTCTAGGGTTAAAGGGTCTAACAAAGTCAATTTGCTGCCAAAGCGTTGGTTGGCTGCCTCGCGGGGCTCACTTTTGATCTCTGTAACTGGCAGAGTGGGCTTTCACCAATGGAAGTAACTAGATTAGCCTTGTTGAGTTGACAGTACTGCACTAGGGTAGACAATAGCAAAGGCTGGCTGATGTCAACTGGCCAAATTGTTCTGTCTACTTGGCCATTTATTCCTACTCTGTAGTGGATGCTCTCTGATGGGAGTTAACATGTGGTACGGAAATCTTCACATTTCATTTTCTCACTTACAGGTCCATGCACACACTTCTCTCCAGATCTCCTTGTGCCTCATCTTTAGCTCTTTCTCCTCCCAGGCTCCTGATCAACCAGCTGGGCTATCCACCAATGCCATGCGTTCATCTATATTCTATCTTCAAGACACTTCTCTTTCTCCATGAGTTGGATGACTGATTGCACTGCCCAAAGCCCTGCCCATTAGAAGGATTCCTCCTCACAACTGATTTTCAGCATCATACCTGAATGGGGCTCTAACCCAATTGTCCGTTTTCAGTTTGTACCCACGTACTGAGAAAATCAGTCCGTATTCCAAGCTTGGACATTTTACTCCTCCTTCAGCTGATCGTTTAAGTTAGCCCCAGAAGAAGAGGAGCCATTTCAGCAGTAATGGATGACAGGAGATCTGGCCATCTGCTTGTGCATCTTATTTTTGCCATTTGGCCCTGGTCGTGCCCGAATCTGGATATACCACTTTCACCTTACAGTGGATAGCTGCTGGGCTCACCTGACCTTGTGTCCTGGTGAGGCTGATAGAATCCTGATCATGATCAAGAGTTCTGGTCAGCTTCCTTATCTATCATCCACACCAGATTTCTCTTGTTGTACAGATTGAGTAAAACTTATGTTGGTTGCCCTTTGATCTTGCTCCTAGGGATACCATGTTTTATTACCCAAGTCTGTAGCTCTCTTCAGGTCAGGCTCCACTTGGTGGCATCCATCCTTGCTGCTTATCACAATAATTGTGCCACCCTGTCCCTGACAAATAAGCACTGCTACTTGGCCTCTGTTATATTGGCAGCCCTACAATCCCCCATTGCTGTCAGAGGGCCGTGTTCTGTGATGCTATTTCCTACCATCAGCCTTGGCCTACAAAGGAGAGCTACCACAGACCTTTTCAGTGACGCTGGTGCCCCCTCAACTGCACATTCCTTATTACTTTGGTAAATGGAGCATCCTTTGGGTCCACCCTGGAAACATGACAGTCTGGTGGGTTTTCTGGCCTTGATTAGTATTTCCACTCTATCAAGTGGACTACTCATCTTTCACCATCTGTCAGGGCAGTTTGGGAATTTCTACTTCGCTTTAGTGTGGGCTACTACATTTACCAAGTTGTTAAGAGCAACATGTTATCATCTTTTCAGGTAGTCCTTGTCGGGTTTTAAGCTCTGTATCACATGAGAGATTTCTCATATCCATAAACTCTCCATGATTCAACTTGATGTCTTGCCCCCTTTGATCCAGGATCCTTAAAATCCAGTCTTATGCCTACTCTCCCAGATCCTGCCTCACCGTGTTAACTCAGTCCTGTGACAACTTTAAGACATAGTCCCTTTCCTCCCGTAGTGGTCCCAGCACTTTCATGGCCAGATTATGTTGTGGCTTAAATTTAATACCTAAACTACTCTTTGACATTTATCCTTAATAGAGGGTAATATCCTCTATTATCCTTAATATTAATATCTCTTAATAGAGAAGCCTTCTGAAGTGATGCTGGTTCTTTTCACTTTATGGGGAGCAAATTTTCCCTCCTGGAAGCTTGTAAATTTCTGTTTCTCTCTCTTTCCCTTCCTTCCCTCCTCCCTCCCTTCCTTCCCTCCCTCCTTCCCTCCCTTCCTTCCTCCTTCCTCCCTCCCTCTTCCTCATTCCTTTCCTTCCTTCCTCCCTCTCTCCCCTTTCTCTACTTCCCTCTCTCCTCCCTCCTTTCTTTCCTCTTTTCTTTCAGTTGAATAAGTAATAGGTTCTCATTGCAAAAATCTGAATAGTAGCCAAAAGTACAAAATCAAACACAAGAGGTCTCCTTACCACTGGCCACTGCCATGTGTTCAACCTCGTTTCTCAAAAGTAAACATTGTTAATAATTTCTTACAAACTCTGAAGGATTTTTTTTCCATGTAGCCTCTTTCTATATATATCTCCATTTTTTGTTTGTATTTAGACAGATGAGATCATACTCAATGTACAGTTCTATAAAGTACATTTTTTCCTATAAGAATATTTTATACAAATTTCCACGTGACTCTATTTCCCACTGGTAGCTTCATTGACCCTATGGTTGAAGTAACAATACCCTACTTATTTCATAGGAACTTGAGAACAAAAAAAATAATTTTATTAAAATACTTCAAATGGTTAAGATACAGGAACCTAAGTAAACCAGACAATTAACATTTCTAAGCTATATCAACTGTGTTAATGATCACTGAACGGAATTCTCTAATGAAAGTGGATGACTGTTGAGCATAGTCCCAGGGAGAGAGATTCCAATGCTGTAAACACGTCAGTGCAGACAAGTGCCATTCCCACCTTAAGGCACATGGCTCCTCCAGAGCTGATGGTTTCTTTATTCTAGCTTCACTTCTCTAGTCTAACTTAATCATCTAGCTTATTGGTATTTTTAGGAATTCTGTGTTGTATTTGACATTTTTCTTTCCCTGTCAGAGTTTTCATTAGTCCTTCTGTTTCAAATTATGTGTATTTGATTTTTATTTAAGCTTAGGGCCAGAGGGTTCTTTTTATCTTAGAGTCTTACAAAAGCTTTGATTTACTGTTTGCCTTTTCACAAGACTTCTCTCGACCTCACAACCTTATTGTTGAAAATTATTTTCTTTTTTTCCTTTCTTCTTTCAACTTGTTTTTTAATCTGTCATCCAATATTCTTTTGCTATAGTCTGAGGGAAAAAAAATATGACTATTTTGTTTGTCTGTTTCTGGTTACAAGTAGAGCCAATTAGATTGTGGCAATTTGTTTCAGTGACTGAAGTTAAAATGTCTTTTGCTGAGAGATGCTCACCCACAATATATCCTGGTGTTAGAGGACACGAGTGGGTATTGTATTATGTGCAATTCATTCGTTCATCTACAAAATTTTAAATGTGAGACTTTTACACGTGAGATACTGGAGAATTCTAGAAAGTATTTGTCTTGGGGTCACCAAGACCACCACCAGATTTGCCGATTTGCTAGAAGGGCTCACAGGGCTCAGAGGTTATTATATGAACAGTTACGGTTTATTACAGTGAAAGGATGCAGAGGAAAATCAGCAAAGTGAAAAGGTACATGGGGCGAAGTCCACAGGAAACCATGCAACGAGTGAGATGTATTTGTATACAGCATGCTACAGCATGTAGCTGCGATGTTTTATATAATATATATTTATTATATATTATAGGCAGGAACTTTTATTTTTGGTGAGGAAGATTGTCCCTCACCTAACATCTGTGCCACTCTTCCTCTATTTTGTATGTGGGATGCTGCCACAGCGTGGCTTGATGAGTGGTGTGTAAGTCCGTGCCTGGGATCTGAACTTGTGAACACTGGGCTGCCAAAATGGAGCACACAAACTTAACCACCATACCACGGGGCCAGTCCCTAGGCAGGAATCTTTTTGAGCATTTGGTCACCAAAGTTTATATTTACACAGTGATCAGTCTGCCAGGAGTTGTACACTAAAGGGTTTGATGGCCCGGCAGAGAGTAATTCCTGGAAATCCCTTCCCAAATGATATCTTATGTAGTAGATATAACTTGAAAGATAAGAATCAAAAGACACTGGCACATTACTAGAGTTCCATTCAGTTGTCATCAGTTGGTTCTGCTCATCGTCATGACGTGTGACCAGAATGTATCCCATTGTAATGTACTCAGGTTTGCAGGTTTCCATCCTGCGTCGTCAGGTTCCAAACGTAGAGGTGATCTTGGCAAACATATGGCTTCACTCTTGCAGGCATTTGGTCTAATTGTGCGAAGAGACAAAATCATTCTCCTGCTCTGCTCCTCTCTCAAGGCAGCAATGTAATGTTGTATTTTTCTCATTGCATAACCCACTTTTTCATTCTTTTACTTTCAGCTGCTATTTCTCTTTCTCTCAATTTGTCTTTGTCAATTTGTCCCACCTTTGGAAGGGATGTCAGAGTCAGTCATCATGCTGGCCCAGGTTGCCAACAGGGATATGAGTCTAGCCAGTGCTCCCCCGTCAGTCCCTTCCCATTCTTCTAGGGCACAGAGATACAGAACTAGTGAGCTATCTCGGCCAGTGAGCAATTCAGCTGCGGTCACTGGCCATCTCAATTTTGCAAAGGACCAAATATTGTATGATTCTATTTATGTGAAATTTCCAGATTAGGTAATCCTGCAGAGACAGAAAGTAGATTAGAGGTTGCCTAGGGCTGGAGAGGTTGGGAGATAATGGGGAGCCACTGCTAATAGGAATGGAGTTTCTTTTTGGGGTGATGAAAATGTTCTAAAATTGATTGTAGTGATGGTTTCTTTTGTTGCTTGTGCATTTGATGTCATATCTAAGAAACTATTGCCTAATTTAAGATCATGAAGATTTATGCCTGTGTTTTGTTTCCTAAGAATTTTATTCTTTTAGCTTCTACATTTAGATCTTCAATCCCATTTTGACTTAATGTTTATATATAGTGTGATGTAGGGGTCCAACTTTTTGTCTTTTGCATGTGGATAGCAATTGTCTCAAAGATTTTCTTTCCCTGGTTAATTGTCTTGGCACACTTGGAAAATCCGTTGACCGTAAGATCAATTTGAGGAGTACTGACATCTTAACAATATTGAGTCTTCTGACCCATGACATGAGGTGTTTTTCCATTTATTAGGTCTTCTTTAATTTTTTTCAACAATGTTTTTTAGTTTTCAGAGTATAAGTTTTGCCCGACTCTTGTTAGATCACTGGTTATCTTTTTCTTGTTTTCATAAAAAATTTATTTTTATGATTCTTTGTATTGTTTCTTGTCCTGTTTCAATAATTCCTGTCTTATCTTCCTTAGTTCTTGCTTATTACTTTCTTTAGGTTTACCTTTTGTTTCCCCTTCAAACTTCTCGTGCTGGTAAGTTAACAAAGATAATATTTAATCTTCCTTGCTTACTAACATGTGATATCAAGACTATAACTATTCTGTTAAGAATGACTTTAGCTCCATCTCACAAATTTTCATATGGCTCCCATTGTTATTCAGTACTATGTGTTTCAGAACTCACAGTATAACTTATTCTGACATATCCGTGGAGGTTTTTATTTCAATGACAATCTTTTCATAGCGGTTCTATCTCAAGACTATTCATTACATTCTCATATTGTTCTAATCTTTCCTTATATTTTCTTTTTTTCCATTTATCTCTTTTTATCTACCTATATATCTTTACAATCACTTTCAATTATTCTTTTATTTCAAGTACTTGAGGGTACTCATTTTGTGTTTTCTGCTTTGGCCGATGTTCTCTGATGGTGCTTACCTGGTAGTTCGTATTTTTTGATTACGATTCTGCAGGTAGGGGAACAGTTCTGGAGGAATGCCATGAGCTCTGAGATGTGAAAGGCTCTCTCCAGAAAAGGCTGGTTTTGCTTTTGTCCAATGGCCCTGGATGAAGTGTTATGTTAATGATGCAGCTTGTGTTTCACGGAGCAAATGAGTATTGTAAATTCAAACTCCATTCCCAAGCTAGGAATGGGCTTTGCGTTTTGATTAATCCCTGATGATTTGTTTTCATTCCATTCTTAAAATAAATGGCCTTTTTTTTTTCTTTGCTGCTGCTGCTTTAGGCTAGTGGTCAGAGAGAGTTCTTGTATCTCTTCTTCTAAATGATATTTTAAGATTGGGTATAATTTGTACATATAACTCTCTTCATTTGAAAAAGAGAAAAACGAAAGCAATAAAGATATGACCAAATTCTTGTTAGCTATCTTTACCTGCCTCTCCCTCAGGAATTTTAAAGCCATACTTTTGAAGACCAGGCTTATTACATTTTTTCCCTTCAAACCAATTCTTCTTTCTGTATTTCCTATCCCCTTTAAGAGACTCACAATCTTGCTAGTCCTTAAATTAGCAAGTTGGAATCACCAGTTCTTCTTGCTTGCTATCCTTCTACATCAACTGCGACAATACATCATCAATTCTTCGCTTACTCCTGCACTCATCTCAGATTTCATTATCACTGCCCCAGTTTACATCCTCATTATTTCTTACCTGAACTATCGCAGTATCTCCCTAAGTAAACACTGCATCCACATTTTCCCTTAGACTATCTTCCACGGTTAAACAGAGATATGATTGTATCATTAGCTTGCTTCAGAAAAAAATTTGGCAGCTCCCCATTGCCTAAAGATTGAATTGGGTACACATTTTATTTTTTCAACTTCTTCTTTTCTCATTGTCCACTACATTTCTTATATTGCCGTCAAACCAACCAACTGGATTTTCCCAGGACACCCCATATATAATCACAATTCTTTGTTTTCCTTTCTCCAGAATTACCTCCTCCAGGCCACAGGTAGTTTCTACTAATTATTTAAGGCCCAAATCAAGTGCCATTGCTTCTGTCTACCTTGCCTGGCATACAATTAGAATTAATCACTTGCTTCTTGATGCTTCTGCTCACTTTTTGAGTGCTTCCATTTCAGCAGTATTCTATTGTATTCAGCAGTATAAACTTTTGCATTCCTGTTTTGCCCCTCTGTGGACTGTGAGCTCCTACAGGGTAGATGCCATTTTTCATTCATCCTTATCATCTCTCTGCCTATCAAACATGTTGGTTGAACACAATAGATGCTCCATAAATGTTTTTAATAAATTAATTAAATAATGATGCTATATTATTATATCAAAATAACAGGAAAATGTTTTCAATTCTAGATAATATGTATCTTTTCTTCTAGTTCTTACTGCAAGGATTCAGTGGAGGACCTAATTCTAAATGATACTTACTGCTATAAAAAAAAATTAGATTCTTTGAGCCTTGTTATCCTCTTCCTTCAAATATAACTAGAAATTCCTGGCTTTCAGTTGTTATAGAACCAGATAAACAAATATAAGCAGCAAATTATTTATGTTAACTAATATTGGTAGGGATTTTAAAAACTGCTTTTCTCATCGTCTTATTTCAATTATAATACATATTCACAATAGTAAATTTGGAATACATAGACACACAAATAAAAAATCACGCATAATATTACTATCACTCTGCAAGATAATCAATATTTTGGAGTATATTTATATAATGTCTGATAGCAAAAGGGAAGCGAGAGGGTATATACTATTTTGTACTTGATTTTGAAAGTAATTATATTAAAAATAATCTATTATTGAGGATGCATTCAGCTATAATATGTTTTATAGCAGAAATAATATATGTTTATACTATTACAAACCTATAATAATATGTTTAAAGCAGAGAGTTTCACATCTAACAGTTCTAAGTAGTAAAGAAATCTATATTTTCTCATCATTGATAAATGTTAAGAGATGACTCTGACTGGCTTATACTAAGCACAATCACTCCCTGACAGACTGGACAGACGGTCACCTCTTCAGAGTCAAAAGGTAGGGAGTGGGGGAGCTAGATTAACAAAATCCCAGAATTTATTCCAAAGGCAGATGGGAGCGAGATGACATTGACATCGGGTAACCTGCAGTGTCAATCATAGTGGCTATAGATTTTTTTCCTTTTAAAATAAGAGTTGAAGCCTATGTCACTTAAAATCACTCAGTTCCCTGATGTTGACGTTTAGATATTTTTACTTCAATTTTTCAATATTTTAAACAGCACAGCTGTAAACAATCTTCTGGCTGAATCATTGTAAACAACCATGTTTGTATGTACAATTTCAGAGTCAAATTAAGCAACATGTTAAATCTTTGATATATATTGAGGTATTGCCAATGGGGAAGTCACACCACTCCGAGGAGTGTTGTGGAAGATAAATGGTTATTCTCACATGCTCCTCAACACTGAGCGTTTTCGGTGCACTATCTTGGCCAGGGCTTTTTAAACTATATTAAAGAAAGCTGTGCTTCTGCAGAACCCTATTTAAGCCAGTGTGGGTTATTTCAGAAGTCAACTGAGGCTCCCAGTGCTTCTTTGATATTATTGACGCTGAGTTTGTGTCAGCCTATTGCTTTCTCAATCCGGTATATTTTAATTCTCCTTCTTTTTTTTTTTTTACCTATGTTGCACATGTGTCCTTAGGAGTGGTGGAAAGCTGAGCAGCAAAAAAAGAAAAAACAAAATAAAACAAAACAAAACAAATTACTCACACCTGAACAAGTTTTGGAGAAGCCAAAGAACATCTGAGAAAGGATAAATTTTATTATAACGGCCTGATCTCTTTTTCCTAACTTTCAAAACACTCTTTTCCTATAAGGGATAATTGGGCCTAAACTGGTAAATATCTTGCTTTGTTACCATATATAAAGTCATTAAATATATATGTGTGTGTGTGTGTGTGTGTGTATATATATATTTAAAAATATTTAAAATACCATATTTTAAAGGTTCCATAATTTCAAATAGCATTATGATCCCTAAGCTAGGTACTGAGTTCATGAGACACCAAGTGCTTTTTACCCTCTGCAAAAGTTGTTAAGACATTTAGGTGTCCCAGTGGTGATGATTTATTTTTATTTCTCAGAGAGGTTACTCTGGTTTAGGAATCAGTGACTACGAGAGGGGGCCATTGTGACTCTTCTCAGGCCAATTTTCCAGCTCCATGTAAATTTACAATGTTTGTAAGCTTTCCTGCCAAGTATATGATATCATTAAATATAATAGGTCTATACATTTGCAGGAGTTACATTTTGGGTTGAGTGTGTAAGACTTATTGTGATCCACAGCACAAGATGTGCAAGGAAATCACAGCTCTAACAGAAATGCGTTTAAAAGCACATACAGTGTTTTTTGCTTAGGTCGATGCCACATGCATTATTTCATTTTCAGAAAGAGACGCAAATAGAATCTGTAACTTTAAAAATGTATCTGTAAAAATTTGATAGTCTGTCTTTTTTCTTCCTTTCCTTTCTTTCTTCCATTTTTGTTGTCTTCTCTCAGCTCTCAATGAGGCTACAGGAATCCATTTAGCTCCTGCTCCACTAAGACCAATTGGCTGACAGACGGGGAGGCCCGTGAAAGCTTCAGGTAAATTAATAGCAGAGTCGGTGCCTGAGAACCATGCCTGGCTGCTCTCAAAATCCTTCTGAAGCCTGAATTATTTGTATTAAGATAGGCCAGCTCTCAGGCCCCTATGAGTCAATTCTTTGTAACAGTTGCCAATATTTTTATACCTGAGAGAGCGGCTTCATTCTTTATTATTGCTCAGGAATCAATACTCCCATTGCCCTCACAAAATGCTATACAAGCATTATTGGCATTTCACTTGGCAGTGAAGGGTATCAACATCAATCTCGCCAACTGCACACTTCGCTAACCCTGCTCCACTTCTCCTGTGTCTATTTGTATTCCACCTGGGCTGTCCGCGGCTGCTTGATTTGAATGGGAATGCTTGCGCTGCCCTGACACGTTCTGCGATAAGGAAATGGAAAGACATCATTTAGCCACTCACAGAAACAGTCCCTCCCTCCCCAGCCCTGCCTATTTTGTACTTGGAGGTTTTGCGGCATTTAATAAATAGCATTTCCCACCATCCTGTGGTTTTCTAAAATTGCCATTTCAGAGCTCTTCATTAATAACCAAATGGCAGCTTCTAATCCTGTCCATTGGAAAGGACTGCCAATTTTAAAGTAATTTCTAGGGTTTGAGAGTGACTCAGAGTAACAGATCTTAAAAAATGAAAACTCATACACATGGAGGTGCAACCTGCACAAAGAGGCATGATGGGAACTGCAGTGTGTCTGCTCTGAATACTAAGCAAGTCCACTGCTCTGGCTCCTTAGTAAACTCAGTAAAAATGCTCTTCACCCACATGTAAATTCCCCTTTAAACATGTGATTCTTTGGCACTATCTAAATGTAAACTGTTATAGAGGATTCTGTCATATATATCAGTCTCATGCTGGACATTATCAACATGTAACAGATGTTATCTGATCAAAAGGAATATCTAGAATATATAAAGAACACTTCTAACTCAACAATAAAAAGAAAAATGACCCAACTGAAAATGGATAATGGCCACAGGAGGATACCACTTCACACCCATCAGGATGGCTATTATTTAAAAAACAGAAAATACAAGTTTTGGAGAGGATGCGGAGAAATTGGAATGCTTGTGCCTTGCTGGTAGGGATGTAAAATGGTGAGTTGCTGTGGAAAAAGTTTGGAAGTTCTTCAAAAAGTTAAACATAGAGCAGTTCCGCTCCTGGTATATACCCAAAGAAGGGAAAGCAGGGATTCAAATAGATGCTTGGAGACCAGTCTTTACAGCAGCATTATTCACAGTAGCCAAAAGGTGGAAACAACCCACTTGTTGGCAGAGGGATTTTGAGCTTCTCGTATGATTCCTCTGAGCTTCAGTCTCTTTCTCTGTCAAAGGCAGTGATGATGATGATGGTGGTGATGGTGATAATAACAGTGGTGATAATGGTGATGATGATGCCATAATGATGATGATGTTGATGGTAGTGGTGGTGGTGATGATGGTGGCAATGATGACACGTCATAGAATTGTCATGATCACCATACAATGTGAATAAAATAATTAAGTGAAGTTTGTGAGAATATTTAAAACTGTAATACACCACAGTTCTTTGTTTTAAATTTTATTTTAAATCCAAGAATGAAAGTATTTGAATGCTTTATCTCAAGGAGATATATTAAAGAGGCTAGTATTTGCCTCACAGGACAGACAGATATTTGAAAATCACATATTCTGTGTTTATAGTCATGAATATGTGTGAGCCTGGATTATGAAATCTTGTCAATAATATTCAGTTTCAGAATTATATTAGCTTCGGCGAAGATAAAATGGCAAAGCTATTAATTCTTTCCAGGAGAGAAAAAACGTTTGTTTTTTTTTAATATCACTTGAGACAACTTTCTGAAGGAGTTGTATTTTCTGAGGCCCTGCTTGTACTAGACAAAAGTGAAAGTGGCTTTGAAAAGATCAATTCTTCACTTGGTTTATTTTTTGGATATCAAAAGGCAAGGTTCTTCTGAATTTTTATGTATGGAAGCTATTCTCTTCTCTAGAACTTAATTTACCTAAACACGTCCAGAAAAACAACAAATGAATCCACCTTTTTTTTTTTTAATGGAAAAAGCCCTGGAATAAGTGTCAAGAGCCATTAATTCTAGTTCCAGTTTTGTCATGTGATAAACATGTGACCTGAGGCAAGTTAATTAGCTATTGAGCATTAATTTTCTCTTCTGTTAAATGGTTATAAAAAAGACCTACCCCTATTTCACGTAGCTGTAGCTGTTAGGGTCAATTAAAAATATATTTGTGGAAATGCTTTCTAAATTACAAAGTTCTGTATAAATAGAAAGTGCCATGTCTTATTCAATCTAAGATTATCAATCATAAGATATATCATTAGTTATATTTCACTAAGAACAAAAATGCTGACAATTAAACGATGACACAATGCTTTCATATGCTGTTTGATGCATGGATGGGTCACGCCAGCCTTTTTCTTTTGAACATTCTTTCCTCTATTCCAAGAAATATGGCAATCCTTCTTGCTTTCAAGTGTGTTGCTTAGCAGGAGATAGGCAATCTTTTTGCATGTAAATCAGTTACAAAACATAGCAAAATGCCCCGTATTTTCCTAAGTCTAGTAAAGCATTTGATTGTTTCGTTGCAAGAAAACTCAGAATTGCAATCATTCCTCCCATGATTAATATTTGCTCTGCTAATTAATATTTGCTCTGCAAACATATAGATTTTTGCTTTGTTCCCATGACTTTCTTCATATGCAATAGTTTCATTTCATTGCTAAATCGAAGGACATATTTTTAAAGACATTTTAAATAGCAATTAAATGCAACATATGATGTCTTAGCAATGCACATAACTCAGCTGAAGTGACAAAAATGTGAACAGCTATGTTCAAGCTTGTCCATGCCCAGCTCGTGAAAACTCCTTTATGACTGCTACCTGGCAGTCAATGATTGTAAGACAACTGCTGATTTCAGGGATGTAAAAATGTGGGGAAAAAGGTGTCTCAGAATTAGTTAAGTACTGCCTTTATATTATTAGACACAATGTGACACTTCTATTCTTAATGTAAAGTACAGATAGCACATGACTTGATGACCCTTAGTAATAGAAATGTGAGACTCTTTGAAAGCAGTCCAGCCTCCTGATGTCACAAAGAAATAGTCAAGCACTTTTTCAGTATTTGTTGACAGTACAGCGCCTGTTTTGAGTCATCTCTTCTCCATGCTAAACTATGTCAATTCACTTTGTCCCTTCCTTCAAATTTTAATATGGCCCGGTTTCAAGATCCTTCCTTTTGATCACTTTCCTTTGCACTAGGCCTCCTTATTCAGACTTCTTCAATTCATTCTATTTGCGATTAAATTTACTACTCCTGATGTGCTTATTAAAATGATAGAAGGGGGGCTAGCCCCATAGTGTAGTGGTTGAGTTTGGCATGTTCCACTTCAGTAGCCTGGGTTCATGGGTTGGATCCCAGGCATGGACCTACACCACTCGTCAACCATGCTGTGGCAGCGACCCGCATATAAAGTAGAAGAGGATTGGCACAGATCTCAGGTCAGGGCTAATCTTCCTTAAGCAAGAAAAGAGGAGGATGCGAAACAGACATTAGCTCAGGGCTAACCTTCCTCACACATACACAAAAAAGATAGAGAGTTCTATAATTAATTGATTAAGATAAACAATAATTTTCTTGAGTTTCTGGGTAACTAAAAATTTGGAAACATAAATAAATTCTGCATGTACTTGTAGTGCAGTTTTATTTTTAAATGGCGATAAAACTTTTTCATTAAACTAGTTATCCATCATTGTTTTAAGTGCATTTTCAGTCTGACAATTTCTGTTGCTAGTCTTTTTAGCACATCTATTGTCTTTATCCAATTCTTTTTAGAATGTTGAATGGACAGAGTCAGAACCAGGCCCTTGATTCTGTCAGATACCTGTGAGATTAACTTCCTAGGTATGCTATAACAAAGAACCGCAAACCGAGTGGTTTCAAATAACAGACATTTATTCTCTCATGGTCGGGAAGCTGGAAGTCTGAAATTAAGGTGTGGACAGGGTCACGGTCCCTTTGAAACCGTTAGGGGAGAATCCTGTCTTGCTTCTTCCTGATTTCTGCCAGTTTGCCGGCAATCCTTGGCATTCCTTGGCTTGCAGGGGCAGCTCTTCAATCTCTGCCTCCACCATCACAGGGTGTTCTCCTCGGTGTCTCTGTCTTCGCACGGTGTTTTCCTCTTCTGATAAGGACAGCAGTCATATTGTATTAAGGCCCACCCTAAGGGCCTCATCTCAACTGGATTCCATTTGCAAAGGTTCTACTTCCAAATAAGGTCACATTCCTAGGAACTGGGGCATAGGACTTCAATATATATTTTTTAGGGGGAGACAGCTTAACCCATAATACTTGTCAGCACTACTTTGTGGATTGACATGAATTCATTACTCCCCCTCACTACTACTTGTGTATAATAAATCCACCAGCACGAATCTCATCATCTTTTTTAGCATTCAACTCATATTTCTCCATTCTATAGAAAAAGATCCAAAAAGAGAACTGTCTGATTGTTAGTAGACTCCCTTAAGTCCCCATAAGCTTTGTGTCCTTGATTTTCATATTAGACAACTCCTGTAATCCTCTCAGAGCAAAGCATGGGTGAAGTGTGACAAGCCATCCTTAGACAATTTATGATGGCTGCCCTCTCTTCTAGGTACTCATTGTCCATTCCTTTAGCAAACCTTCCTTGTATCCAGTGGTTTATTTGCCAAACCTGCCATTTTCACTTGAAAGTGGGACTGACATTGGCCTCCTTCCAGTTTTCAGTTTCCTTTGCCTTTCTCTAAGATTTCCCATAAAACAAGGATGGTGGTTGAGTGATTTCATTTATATGTTCTCTTAGAGCCTTGGGATACAATTCATCTGGGCCAAATGACTTGAATTCATATAAAATGACTTTACTACTCTTGGATTTTGTAGTCCCTTATGAATGCTCGTTCTATACTTGGCAGAGAAATCAGAAGCAAAGACAGGAATTTAGATGTTCTGTTTTCTTTCTATCAAACTTCAGTGTAACACCTTTCGCCCCATGCAGGTCCTGGCCCTTTTTTGTTCATTTTTTTATTTGTAAAATAACATTTAAAAAGTTTTTGTTGTCCTTAGCACTTGGTAGGTCTAAGTGCATTCGTTTTGGACTTAGACTCCCTGACACCATGGTTTCATATGCATCCCCAGTTACTCGTTCTCTTTTCCATTCTTAGGGCTTGTATTTCTTTAATGCATTTCCTCCTTGTTTCTTTCTCCTAAGATAATTTGCCACTCCATAATTGGAACTGCATCACTAAGAGCTTCTCAACTCTCTTGAGTCCTACCATTCATGACTCTTGCTTGGAACCACATACAATGGAACCATGAATTATAATAGTTTTGAAATAGGCCTTCTTAAATATCTCAGTAGGATATTTTTAACAGGTTTTGCTCATTTTTTTTTTTTTACTCCAGGCATTATCACCTAAGATGATAGAACTGCTTTCTTCCAAGACTTTATCATTTCCCATCACCAAATAACTTCCCTCCTGGTTAGAATTAGATCTAGAGTAGTAGTTCTTAAAGTCATTTGTTCTATCAGTGGAGAACTGAGATTATCACAAAGGCTAGACAAGAACTTGCCAGAACTGTCACTTTTAGCCAAATGCAATTTGCTGCCTTTTCCTAGACAACAGAGTCCTCATTATTGCTGTATTTTTCTTGCCTCTGTGCCAAGGAGGGATGCACTGTTTAGCCTCTCCACACAGTGAGGATGACCTGTATTATCACAGCAATATCACTTTTGTTTATTTCTTTTATAAGATCTACACCATGTTTTTCAACATACTTCCATCAATGTTTTAGGTATTTATCAATGAGAATATATGAAATAGAATGTTTGAATGGGACACTACCTCTCTCAGATTTGGCTACATTACTAATACTATAGATTTCAAGTTCAAAAGTACAGCAGAGAGAGGCTGGCCCTGTGGCCGAGTGGTTAAGTTCGCGTGCTCTGCTGCAGGTGGCCCGGTGTTTCGTTGGTTTGAATCCTGGGCGCAGAGATGGCACTGCTCATCAAGCCACGCTGAGGCAGCATCCCACATGCCACAACTAGAAGGACCCACAACGAAGAATATACAACTATGTCCTGGGGGGCTTTGGAGAGAAAAAGGAAAAAAATAAAATCTTTTTTTTTTTAAAAAAAAAAGTACATCAGAGAGAGAAATCCTTCATGAAAAATTATAAATTCCTGAGAATCTTTCAAGAATCAATTCCATGTCTCTTGTACTACTCAGCCAAATCAAGAATAGAAAAAGCTGTCAGATATTCTCCTTCCAGTTAAGTTTTTACTGGAACATAGTCTATATTTGGGGGAAAAAAGGATCCCATGAGATGAGTTTCCATTTTTGTGGCCCTTACCCTAAAGGCAGTCTGTGATCACATTTGTACAGGGAGGCTAAATCTCTGAAAGGAAACCATAGTTTCCTGGCCTGAGGAGTTAGAGAACAGAGATTGGGGTAACCACAGCCACTAGAAAATTAGGGGAAAATCCTAGAAAAGAGAAATCTGGAGAAAAGTAGCTTCCAAATCTGTGTGTAAACTTTGCCCAAATCTCTGGGTGATTCTAGAACCACTATAATGTGGGATAGAACTCAGATACAGAGAAAATAATTGACTGATTTTCAAGCTGCTAATCAGAAGACAGAGTTGGCAGTTTGAATCCAACCAAGTTAATTCTCTGCTTAAACAAATTTGCGCTCTTTGAGGGTTAAAATAGAATTCATATAACATTCACAATATCCAGGATACAATCCCAAATTACTTGAAATTCAAAGAACTGGGAAAATGTGATTCATTATTAAGAGAAAGAATAATCGAAGAATAACAACTCCAAGTTGACCCAGAAGTTGGAATAGAAAATTCTTTAAAGCACCTCTTATAGCTATGCTCAAAGAGTTAAGGGAAAACATGCTCAGGGTGAATAAAAAGTTAAAATATCTCTTCAGACAAACAGAAATTATACAAAAGAACAAAATGTAAATTCCAGGCTTGAAAACTAAAATATCTGAAATAGAAACTTAACTATAAATTGGAGATGACAAAGGAAAGTATCAGTGACCTTGAAGATAGATTAATAAAAATTATCCAATTTGTAGAAGAGGGAGAAAAAGAACAGAAAAAGAAATAACAGGGCCTCAGTGACCTGTGGGACATGCTCGGAAAGAGAGGAAGGAGAGAATGGGGGAAAAATATCTGATGAAACATTAGCCAAAATTTTCCCCAACTGGTGAAAATTTTACAGGTTCAAGCAGTTCAGTGAAACTCGAATAAGATAAACCCAAAGAACACAAGGCCTGGACAATCATAGTCAAACTGCTGAAAACCCAAAGATTAAAAAAAAATCTTGAAAGCATCTGGCAAAAAATGACACGTGTCATACAGAAGAACAATGATTTAACTGTTGACTTCTTATCAAAACTATGTAGGCCAGAAGAAAGTGAAAGAAAACCTTTGAAGTGCTGAAAACAAAAAGCAAACAAGCTATCAACCCAGAATTCTGTATCTGGTGAAGAGATGTATTTTGAACAGAGGTGTGTATGTATCAGAGTGGGAACTTACTGGGACGTCTTGCGAAGACTCTATAACAATCCTAATTTTTTTTTTTCTCAGGAAGATTTGCCCTGAACTAACATCTGCTGTCAATCTTCTTCTGTTTGTTTGTGAGCTGCCACCACAACATGGCCATTGACAGACAAGTGGTGTAGGTCTGCGCCTAGGAGCTGAACCCAGGCCACTGAAGTGGAGCATGCTGGACCTAACCACTAGGCCACCAGGGCTGGCCCCTAATAATTTGTAAATAGCTTTAAGAGGCAGTGAATATAAGCAATGCTTCATTCAGTGCTACATCATAAGAATGTTTGAATTCTTGCTTCTTGGTATATCTTTGTCTTCCGCGGTGTTCCCATTGTCAGAAATACCCCAGGGCTGGAACAGAGTAGCTGTTTGTTAATAAAAGAAACTTTACCAGATCAAAGTGAAGTGGCCTCTCAATATTCAAATGTAAAGGAAAGTTTTGTAATTGGACAGCATTCCTGTCAAGCATCTCCTGTATGAAAGAGGGAGGTAAGTCACTTCAAGGGGGAAAGGCCTTACCTGAGAGCTTGTCTGTAGGTGACGAGTCTTTGTTGCGTTCCACCTAACATCAGAAGGGTGTGCGTGTGTTCATTTCTGTTTTCCATTTATAATGATTCAAGGAGGCAGGGTTTTTATACATAATACTGAAAACCCAGTGAGGGTAATATCTGATTATTTTTTAATGTTATTATAGAGGAGAAAAAATTCTCCTCTACTCTCTTAGGGTCTCCATCTGGGCCTAAGAATTAAATTGACATTAGACAGATTAAAGAGAGAAAACTGTACACACATTTTTATTTTTATTTATTTATTTTTAATTAAAACATTGTTTTAGCATACACATTTTATTAAATTTTTACATACACATGGGGGCCTGCATAAGAAAATGAAGAACTGAAGAAGTGACTAGAGCAGAAAGTTTTTATACATTTTTATACGTTTCAGACAAAGAAATGATACGTTTGTGAAGAAATGACAGGATGAAGGAGTTTGGGGTAGGGGCAGCAAATTATGTGGAAGTCACTAGGAGAAAATATATGAGGAGAGGGCAAAATGAGTGGAAGATTAGGGTTATTTTAGTAAGTTAAGGTTTGCACAGATCCATGGCAGCACTGGCTCTCTGTCTCTGGTAATAAGGACATTCTTCTCTTCTGGCACAAAGAAGGCAGCTTTCTCATGGAAAATTTTGCGGCCTAGTCTTGGTAGAAAAGGGTAGGTCAGGGAGCTGTTCTTGTATCTGCTGTTTCTCAAGGGACTTCAACACAAAATGATCGATATGCTAAAGTGGCATATTTTGGAGTGTCATGTCCTAAACTCCTTAATTATCTTCAGTATAAGATAAATGGATTTAGTTGAAAAGCACTAATGACTTATGTTCAACTCTTGATGTTCTGAACCTTTCGTCCTCTGCCTTGTAAAATTCGGAGCTTGGCAGGTCGGGATTCCAAGTGATTAGTGAGTTTTAAATGGTGTCAATTTTACCCCTAAATCATACCTCAGAATTCACATGTATTTTAATCTTTGCATAGAATCTTTAGTTATGATATTTAAGCATTTTATAGCCAACTATGTCCATCTTTTTTCCTCTTAATTCTCTGTTCCGTGTCAATTCTCAAAATGTTTAAATATGCTTTTTAATTTTTAATTAAACGAGTGATGTATGAATACTTTCTCCTTATAAAATATCAAAAACCCCCAGATAAACACTGTTTGCTTCAGCTCCTCTGAAGACATTCTCAGAACCTTGTCTCTTCCTTCTGTTTGAAAGTAACGTGAGTTATGAGTGCAGCCCCATTTTTCCAAATATAGTCTTTGTATCCACAACTATCTACATTTATCCTATAGAAAGTGAATCATATTATTTTATGTATTTTTAGCATAATATCATACTGTATATATTGTTCTATAATTTACTTTTGTCAGTTATCAGTGTGTCTTCAACATCTATCCATATTTGTATAAACAGTGCTGGCTCATTTAGAAAAACAATACGAATGCATCACAATTAGATTATTCAGCCATTTTCTGATGATGGACATTTAGGTGTCTCCAGTGTTTTTATAAAATAAGCCAAGATACAGTAAGTATCTTGTACAGACTTTCTTGTGTATGGGTACAAGTGTTTCTCTAGGGGCGACATCAAATAGTGAAATGATTGGGTCGTAGGATGTGAACATTTTCATTTTTCACAGATAATACCATATCATTCTCCAGAGTGGTTGTACCAATAAACCCTCCTACTTGCAGGACATTCCTTTTACTTACATTTCACTGCCACTTAATATTGTTAAGCTTTCAGAGTCTGGATCATCTAATGGAAGACTTCACAAGATGGCCTATGGACCAAATCTGGGCCACTACCATTTTTTATAAGCCTGTAAGCTATGAATGGTTTTACATTTTTTTACAAGATTATATTTTAAATGGTTATTTACATACCTAAAAAACACCCTCTACTTTTATTCTTAACCCACAAAACCTAAAATATTTAATATCTGACCCTTTAACAAGGAGTGTGCTAACTCCTGACCTGAGGGAAATGGAATGGTATGTTATTATTGTTTTAATTTGCATTTCCATAATCACATAGTAAAATTGAACATCTTTTCCTATGTGTATTTGACATTTGTATTTCCTTGTCTATAAATTGTCTACTTGTAATTTTTGCTCATGCATCTATGTTTTAAATTGATTGAATGAACTCTGCATACATTCTGAAGACCCATTTTGCTGGCCACTATTGTTTGGCTATGGAGTGGTTGTCTCCCCAACCCGTTCTGTTTTGCTAACAGAACTTCAGTTCCTTTTCAGGTACTGGGCAGTGATGTACTTCTGGGGATCTGAGCCTTCACTCAAATTCTAAGGAGGGAAGTGTAAAACTAGGATTATTCTAAATAACTGTGGCAATTGCCTTCCCCCTTGCCTGCGATTAGTTTAGGCTTGAACATGTGATGAAATATGTCCATTGAGATGTGAAGTCTTTCAGTGTATTCCCCCTCATTTTTAAAAAGAAATACTGGGTTATTTTCATTCCTTTGCAGCCTCTGATTTCTTTCTTCTCATGTGATTTCTGCGAATGTGAAAACTATCTTTTGAGCATAACATTAGCCAGATTAAATGAACAAGTCAGCACATGAGAGTAACAGAACAGCATTACAAAAAGAGAGTGGGCTTTACATTTTTGAGCCTTTTTATGGCTTAGGCTATTTTTAGATGGATTTCCTTTTACTTGCAGCCAAGTACAACCCAAATACTTCATTTAACATTTGGCACTCTTCCATGTGAATTTTAGAGCTGTTTTGTTATATTCTAGTCTCTTGAAATGATTAGAACTATTTTGCCTTTATAGGTGACTTTGAGATTAAATAATATATGTAAAATATTGAGTCTTTCCATGAGAATCTCTCCATTATTCAGATCTTCTGTTAGGACTTTTAATAAAATTTTCTCTAGAAAGATTTTGCAAAATCTTGTTAGACTTATTACTAAAGACTTTAGAGTTCCTATTATAAGAAATGTTTTTATTTTTATTATGTAATGGAAAGAAATATTGTTGATATTTTAATAATGATATTGTATATTACCACTGGTTACATTTCTCTTTTTGATTTTAATAGTTTATCTATGGGTTTCCTTGAGTTTTTTATGAAGCCAGCCATATCATTTGCTGGTAATTATAATTTTTTGCCTTATATCTGTTGCCTAACTTTTACATCTTGTGTCTTATCTAATTGCATTGCTTGACGTAAGTACAATATTCAATAGAAGGGATGAAAGAAGTCATTTTGTATTGTTTCTGAGTTTAGTGAGAAATGCTTTAAATATGCTTGCTTCAGGATTACTGTGGATATGCTTTCCATCAAATTAAGCTCTCCTTTTATTTACTTATTTATTTAATTTTACTGATTTTCCAGGTCTTCTTTTTCACTAACATGAATGAGTGTTGAATGTTATAGAACGTCATAGCCTCTATTCAGATGACATAGATTTTTCTCCTTTAATACGAATTAATGCAGTGAATTGCATTAATTAACAATTACTGTATTCCTAGGAAAAAACCTACTTTCTTCTGAGTAGAGTACAGATAGGTGCTCTAATAACATTTTTCAGAATTTTACTTGTATATCATTTATTTTCCCCCCAAATAACTAGTTCTTGGGTCTGCCTAGTCCTTTGTCTGTTTTTTATTCATTCTACCTTCATTTTTTTCTTTATCACTATTTTCTCAGATTTCTTTGATTCTTTTTTATAAATTATTTAATTGGATGCCTAGTACAACTTTACTCTCTCCATTGTTTTCTTATACAAATGTTTAAGGTGATGAATTTAACTCTGAGAACCATTTTGGCTTGGTTATATAATTGTTAACTTCCCATGAAAAGAAAGGGATTCTATTTATCCATTTATTGCTTCATACTTAGCCATCATAGACCATGTTTCTTCTATTCCAGACTCTTCAAGTGTATTGGCTAATTTAATCCTCAAACAATCCTTTGTATTATCATAATTTCTCAGGTGAGAAAACAGACTCTGAGAGGTTGACTTGCTTAATGTTGCTCTGCTTGTGACTGGTGGAACTGCTGACTTATCTCTGTCACACAGAATCTTAAAAAGTATCATTTAAGCAGCCCCGGCTAGCAGCACGGTCTCTCATAGGATTTTCTTCAGCTATACCTTTCCTCAGTGTGTGTTTGGATTTGATGGATGGGATGAAATACAGGGAGAGAAATGAAAAGATAAACGGCTAAACTTCCTATTACGCCTGGAATATTCCGTATCTTCTGTTATCGGTTCTTTGAGCTTTGCTTGTTCAGTAGTAGCTACCTATATTTGCATCATGTAAACAAATTTGATGAGAACATGGATTTTTCTTGGAGCAGGTTCATATTGGAGCTGAGAGCTTCAGGAAGTTTCATGGAAAGGAGTCATTTCAGAATTACAGTTGTTGGAAAGAGGAAAATTAAGTTTTGCAATCTACTTTCTTTAACCTTATTTCAGAATGCTACTTGTTGTGGTAGCCTCACCCCACATGAAGGTTATAAATTTTCTCCCAGGGACCTTTTTCTAAATCAAAATCTGTCTTTAACTAGTAGAACCAGGAGTATCAAAATTGAAGTCATGATCTTACTCAGGATTAGGGACTAATTTTTTTCTATAAAATAGGAAAAAGAAAGTCTATGTGCTTGCTTTTACTGGTCTTAATGGACTAACTTAATTAAACATTTAGGAATATGATAGAAACTTTTTCCCAACATACTGAGCCACCAAACTGGTGTTATTTTAAAAGATGTGAAGGAAACATGAAAATCAGACTTTTTGGCTCATTTAATGGTCAGTTTATCCACAAATCTTTAAATTACTGGGCTTGTGTTTACGGTGATGCATGTAATAAACACAGCCTCTGAAGGGGTCTGATGCTGTAATTCAGAGAAACCAACAGAGTTTAGTGACCTCACAACTTTCATTAAAGAAAATACTCTCTAGAAACTTTGCAATGTGATTATATCGATTAAGCTTTAGCAGCTGATTACAATCTCACTTTATTGTTCTCTCAGGCAAGACACATGATATTTTTATATCACTTCTGATGTTTTCATTAGGTTAGTAATGCATTAGAATCCTGACTTATTACTTCCTTGAATGTCAGGCCCAAATATTTTCTGTGTCGTTTTTAAAGTAAAAAAATGTACTTTTCCAAGTCCTCAATATTTGGTTTGGATGATGAGAAAAAAATTTCTCTTTGCCAAGTAAATCTGCCATGTGCAGAACACATTCATTTCAGTGAAATGAGGGAAGTCATATTATTTCTTATTTGCTTTGATTTTTTTGCTTTTACTAATTTAATGTTACAAGGTGCAATCTTCGTGTTATCCATTGTGTCCTGGTGAAGTTTATTACATAATATGGTGAACCCACTAGAAAATAAGTTTTCTCACTCCAGGCAATTGACCCACCCTAATTATGGATAAGTCTTGATTATTAACAAGGAATACATATTATCAATATGTGGACTCCTACTTCTTTGTCTTTTCTTTTTTTCTGATGGAGAACATAATTAGGAGTGAGGACACTTGATGTCTCATTTTGGTGAGTGATTTAATCGGAGCCCTGCCCCTCTGGGCATAGCAGAGCTGGCTGTCTTGGGACGAAACCTGATTGGAAACAGTCTGGGCCCATGCAGGTCGCTCTTCATTTCCACAGGGTTGTTATCCAGATGTGGTTCTGTTTGCACTTTTGCCTGGCTTCACTCAGCTGAGCATGGCTGCTTTCCTGATCGTTTACATTTCATGCCTCTGAGCCTCATTGTTCACAGGTTCATAGTGCTCACTTGTAGCATCACTCACGCTAATATTCTAGGCTTCAAATCTCAGCCAAAACCAATCCCTCGAGATTCACAGAGGGTACATCATCAGAGGGCATGCAAAACACCCAGAGAATCAAAGGCTCACAGAAGCTGTTTCTGCCAGGTGAATCTGCAATATAACAGGCTTGACCATTGAATTTTGGAAAGAGAATGTCCAAATCCTCAATTCAGCCATCTGATCAATGAATTGTCTCAGTGATCGTACTGGAGAGAGAGATTCACAAAAAGTTCTGGCATATTGCTCCAGGATCTTTTTTCACATATTGGCTTTATTTGAGAAAACAAGCCCATCTCTTATTAATATTGACAAGTTGACAACCTGACTTCTCATATTCTTTGCAATATTTTTTGTTTCTCCTTTCTGATAGTCCATCGGATTCTGTCGTTTTTATTAATAAACCTTTCTATGTAACTCAGCGTGCTCCTTTGGAGAGTCATGAATAAACTATTAAAATCCAACCTTTATCTGTATATTGCCTGCTTTGTGGAAAAATGGAATTAAAGGACTCATCTGTGAATACCAATTCATTGCATTTGTGATGCTGGTGGATTTATAAGTCTATTCCCAAGGCCCAGTGCATGCAGATAAAAATGCCTCTATGTGTCCACTGGGGTTAGGTTCATGATGTGTTAGGGATCCCAAGATGTTAACTGTTCTTGTGTTAGGAACTATTTGCTGGGGCTTGATCTACAAGGGCTCACAAGGAAGACTAGTTCTTAGACTTATTCCAGCTGTCCAAAATCTAGACTGCCTGCAATGCTTGTTGTTCAGGATGGACAGAACACCGACTGTGTTAGAACTCTTCATCCTTTCACTCATTTATTAATATGTCTTTGGAACACACTACGTAGTAGAGACTCTGTTATACACCAGAAATACAAAGTTGAAAAAAAAATGGTGTCTCTTTCAAGGAATGATTGCTTAGTTTATTGCAGCATCATAGGAGATATAGTTTCCACATCAGTTAAACGTGCATTTGTATTATTCTTAAATATATTTAAACACGAGTGTTGATTTAGAAGCCATAAGAAAGTGTTCTAGCATGTCCTCAACACCCAGCCTAAATTTCTACACCACTTTATCTGCCCACTTCTCTCGTGATTTGCCCTTTGTATTTTTTAGGATGTTCATGTAGAAACATACCTATAATGTTCTCCTACAAAACTGTAAGCTCCCCAAGGCAAGGCTAATAGCCAATTAATGTTTATAATCCCTACACTCAATATTTCCTGAGTAAACTCTGGAGGTGGCAGCTTACAATGTTCAGCCCTGACATAGGTGAGAAAGAGTCACTAATTACTTAATTATTCAAGCAGCTAGTTTTCTAGTTTACATGCTCTCCCACACTCATTTGATTAATTTTGTTCTCATAGGGTGAGGCAGAAGATTTTGGTGTTTGGTTCTGGCTCTATCACTGGCTGTGTAAGCTTTAGACAATCATTTAACTTTTCTACATCTCAGTTTCCCCATCAGTTTCTAAAAGAAATGGCCAATTTAACCCAAATTCTATAGATAAATGCATGTGGTTTTCTTAGTAAGTATAATCAAAATAGACCCTGCCTAGCCTGCTTGGTTTAGAGTGCATTATGAGGAACAGATGCTTTTAGAATTTCTCTGTTTTTAATGTGGAGACTTTAGGAATTCTTTCCCAGGATATTCTCAAAGTAGAATATGTGGTATCCATTAATATGATCTTTAGGCTCTTAACTTATAGAGCACTTAGGAGCACAAAAGTAAGAGAGAAAAGTGGGAAATAGATTTGTGAATTAGGTGAAAATGGTGGTTACATTCACCAGGGAGAAATCTTGCTATGGAATGACGACTCATCCAAACTTGTGGTCCTGAACGACATCCTATTTTCCCGCTGGAGCAGAACCCTGACATTTCTGAAGGTCAGAGTGACCTTGACTCTCTCAGTGATGAGGATGGATACATTTTACTTTTCCCTAAGTTGTGTCTTTAAAAATCCATTCCCCAAATCTTATTTTTTTCTTTTAGGAGAAAAAATGCAAGGCATTCTATAAAAATACATTTTCATAGATAAAAACACATTTAAAAATTGTATATATATGCATTAATGTACATATATTCACTAAAAAATATTTGTATATGTATTTATAAACATTTTTCATGATCGAATATTTTAAAACATTATGATGAAAAAAAGATCTTTTTTGTTTTTCTTCTTGCCATACAACATGGAAACAAATATTCGTGGAGTAGCTACAGCTCAGTAGAATAGACACCTCCAACTCTTTAGATCAACTGAGTAAGGTTCTCAGGTAAATGTTGTGAATGTCACTCATTACAATGCATATTTTGTCAATATGAGATAATCTGAGGTGTATTTTCACTCTTCAGAATATCTTTGCTCTGATTACTGTCATTTTAATTATTAATTCAAGGAGAGAAACAGAAGCTCTTAAATTTAATGAACCTGGTGACAAATATATTAAATATTCATTTTATTTAATTAGTTATAATAATAATTAATAATTAATTAATTTTTTTGGTGAGGAAGATGGGCCCTGAGCTAACATCTGTTGCCAATCTTCTTCTTTTGGTTAAGGATGATTGTCCCTGAGCTGACATTGTGCCAATCTCCCTCTATTTTGTATGTGGGTTGCTGTCACAACATGGCTTGATGAGTGGTACATAGGTCGGTGTTTAGGATCTGAACCTGTGAACCCTGGGCCAGCGAAGTGGAGCATGTGAACTTAACCACTATCTGACTGGGCTGGCCTCTAGTCTTTAAGAATCTAAATCACTAAGTCTTATAATTTACTGAATATAGCTTAACCATGGTACATTTGTTTGCCCATTCAGATTCTTTTAGCTCCTAATTTTTACAGAAAATCCATAAGAAGTAGGCAGAAGTTCACTGTTACTGGGTTGGCTGAGAGGCTAAATGATTGGTCTAGGATTTCCCAAGCTAGATGTAGATTTTAAAATAAACACAGCATATTCCAGTATGATATCTCCAACTTAAAAAAAGTAATTAATAAAGTTAATATCTAGATAAATCACCTGATACAGTGAGTAAAAGTTTCATATGATGAAACTATGTCTTTTAAAGAGATCGTCTCCAAGAGTTAAGATCTGACAAATTTATGTATCAAAGGTGAAAAGAGTAGCATAAATCTAAAAAAAATCCAAAATACCAGCATAAACCAGTAAATTTAACATGAGAAAGCAGTATTCCTGACTCTTAAAGGGTTAAGTAGCAGATGACATGAAGGTGATGCCTCAGAATAACAGTAGGGACAAGATAGAGCCAGAAAGGAGAGTGCTCAAGGAGCTTAACAGTCAATAGAGGACAAAAGAAAATATGCAAAGTAAGATGCTTGACGTCCTCAATAAAATACAAATTAAATGATGAGATACCTCTATGTACCCATTAGAATGGCTAAAATTTAAAAGATTGATAATACTAAGTGTTGACAAGGATGTGGAGCAACTGGAAACCTCATACTCTGCTGATGGTAATATAAAATGCTACAACCACTTTGGAAAACTGTTTGGAAGTTTCGTAAAGGTTAAATGTATACTTACCATATCACTCAGCCATTCCACTATTAGGTATATATCCAAGAGAAATAAAAGCATACCTAGCCATACAAAAACCTGTATGTGAACGTTCATAGCAGTATTATTCACAATATACAAAAACAACCCAAATGTCCATCACACTGTTTGATTCTATTTATATAAAATTCTAGAACATTTTAGATTTTCTAATGATAAAGCTCAGATTGGTGCTTGCCTGAGGTGAGGGCACAGGAAAGGATGGACTGCAAAGGAGCACAAGAAAACTTTTGAGGGTAATAGAAATGCTCTGTTTCTTGATTGTGGTTTCATAGATGCATATATGTGTCATGGATGCATACATGAGTCAAAACTCATCAAACTGTACATTTTAAATCAATACTATTTCTTGTACATAAATTTTCAATAAAATTGATATAAGATAATCAGCCAATGGAAGACCCTGGATAGACAGCTATGAGCAAGGAAAATCAGGATAGAAGTGAGAACTCATCCTAGAATGAGAAACAAAGATAAACACATAATCTAGATGGGACAAAAGCTGAGCTGGACATTTCTTCTTTGCAACTATCCTCTTCCTTTCACTTAACTAAAGAATGCAAATCTGCGGTTGACCTGGTAGTGCAGTGGTTAAGTTTGCAGGTTCTGCTTTGGTCGACCAGGGTTTTCCAGTTTGGATCACGGATGTGGATCTATGCACTGCTTATCATGCCATGCTGTGGCAGGCATCCCACATATAAAATAGAGGAAGATGGGCATGGATGTCAGCTCAGGGCCTGTCTTCCTCAGCAAAAAAATTAAAAAATAAGAATGCAGCTCTGTGGGATTAACTGATAACTAAATCTGAGTTAACAATAATGACAACACTTCAAGTAATAATTGCATCTATAATTTATAGACTGCTTATTATGTGACAGAATATACTGCTTGATGCTCTAAAATGGATATCCCATGTTTTTAGACTTAATTAAAAATTTAGGAGGGAGTCACAGGGAGATCTTCTGTAAATTCCTGACTCTCTTTTTTTCCTCTAATTTCCTCCTTTTGCCCTACTGTCTGCTATCCTCCAGGAATAATTCTTTGTCTCTCTTACAGGGCGGTTTACACATTCAGGTGTCTTTTGGGGTCTTATTTATTTCAGTCAGCTCTTCAAGAAATTTCCTTCAAAAAAGAATAATGACAACACTCCTTCCCTGCCTAAGGGGCTTCTAGGGATACAATTTTCTCAATCTGGAGTTATATGCAGGCAGGCCAAAAATTATGATTCCTTACTATTCACAGTAGTCCCATGGCATGGAGACAATAGTCCTAATTTTCTCATGAGGCAACTGAGACGGTAAAGATGAAGAGAGCCTGCCTGAGTTCACACAAATAGTATGTGGTGAATCTCTGATTTGCTTCCAAACCTTTGTGGCTTCAAAACATGCATTGCCCACCCCTTGAACTTGATCATCAAATGGAGATTGGGGCTTTGCCCAGTTTGAGTCAGAAATGGCCCCAGGCAACTGCAGCCAATAATTGGCAAGGATGTTGTCTACTTGGATTAGTAATTTACTGGGAAATCTAAAAACAGGGGCAGGGGAAGGTGTGTATGATATATCAAACAAAACACAAGGATGAAGTTGGCAGTCATTGATTAGATAAAGTTTTGCATATTCCCACAAGGTACGAAGCACCTTATAAGGCCCTGAAGATCCAGCATCAAACACAACATAGCTCCTGCCTCCTGTGAGTTTCTGGTTGAGAGGGAGGAGACAGACCCTTGGACCAATGTTTATAATTCAGAAATTTGTGATACAGTTATGCACGTGATGCTGTGAGGCTTAGATGTGGGCATCTAAGTCGTATCAGTGAAGCTAGAGAAAGCGTTTCAGAAAAGATGGGGTTTAAAGCACAAGTAGTCGGTGAAGAGTGAATGAAAAACATTCCGGGAAAATCCAGCAGGTTCTGCTCATTCGGAGAGATGTGACACAAAATGGAGTTGTCCAGGAACATTGAAGCTATTCGTCAGGGCTAGAGTGAGGGGGTGAGTGTGGGTTAGGCATGTATTATGAGCTAAGTGAGGGAGGCTGGAGTAACAACTCTAAAGGGGTCTTGTGTGTTATATTAAGGAGTTTCAACTTTGTTCTTAAAACTTGGGGAACCATAGAAGGACCTTCAGCAGGTGAATGTTATGATATACAGCTTTGATACCGGAGATCTGGAAAGATGACCTGCAAATTGTCACAGGGACGGAGTCACCATTTTCACCCTGCCTCCTTGTAATGCCCTGAGCAAGAGGTGAGGGTACTTTGGCTGTACTATCTAGGAACACACAGGTTGCTGTGCTTCTGTAGGATTGGCAAAGTTCACCTTTGAGATTGGGAGTAGGACAAAGGGACTAACATTTATTAAATTCTACGTATGTGCCAGACCCTGGGCTGATTCTTATTATAAACTATTTTTGTAATTCTCACAACCACCCTATGACTGTTGATGCTGTATTTACACAATTAGGCTGCTAGGCAGGTAAATACTGTGGCATCAGAGGCACAGTAAGTTTTCTCTACGTTTCCCAGTCAGGTTGGTCCATACCAATGTTATGTCCAAGAGACTAGAAGCAGAAATAAAGAGTGATATTTTGAGATGGGGCACATAAGAGTCAGTGTGTATCTTCTCTGTCTTTATTTCCTTACCGTAGTGAATTTGGAAACACCACGTACTTCAGATGGCCTAAGTTCAAGTTGGAGAACAGTCAACCAACCTACACAGGACAGTAAGTGAGAAAGATGTACGCCCTTATTTTTTGAGCCGCTGACTTTTCAGAGTTATTTATTACTGCACTGTACCCTAAACTATCTTCACTAACATAGTATTCCTTCGATTCCTTCGAACAAATATTATTTATATGTTTGTATGTTTATTTATTTGGGGTAAAGTTTTAAAAATGTCTGCAAGAGGACTCTGTCTGCTATGAAGAAGTTTAAAAAATGTTTACTACAGGACTGTCTGCTTTCGTCAAAAGAGAACCAAGGATACGTCATTAGTTTCCTAAGAAGCCATGTTTGGAAACTTGAGTCAACCATCACTGAGGCTTCCACTCAATCCACTGATCGTCTAGCACTGCTATAGATCAGCGCCTTGGACAGTAGCATGACTAGCGCACTCCTTAATCCAATTGTTAGCAATGTTAGTCCTAGTGGATGGATGAGAAAACTGAGGTTAAGAGTGGTAACTTGCTCAAAGTCAAAAGTTCAGTAAATGATAGAGACTGTACTTTACTTGAATTAGTTCATTTAATTATTACATCTTATTTGAAGAGGTCTTTCTAATACTCCAGACTATGATTTGTATTATTGAATTGTTGAACAGACAGTTTCTTAATGTGTGGTTTTATTGGTATTAAATTTGTGTGTGTGTGTGTTTCTTTTACTTAATCTCGTCCTCACACCCACCCTCTTCCTCCCCCACTTAAAGGTAGGTAACTGAGTAGGCCGGTTCTACAGAGAAGCAGTGACTTGCTGAAGGAGACACACAGCCAGTTAGCACGACCATAAACCTTGTGCCCGTCATCTGAACAAGACTTTTTCCACTGCAGGAAGGGAACATGGGAATGTTGCTCACTGGTTTTTTCTGTCCTGCAATACCGTCTTTGTGTGTTGGATTCTACGAGCTTGTTTGCAGAGTTATACTCAACTTCATTTTGTTTACCCCCAATTAATAAAGAGCTCCAGCTTGTTTACTAACAGTACACATTCTAGTCTGCACAAATATTCGTTCAGACTAGAAACCATCTGAGAATGAGAGGCCTTGTAAGCTGCCTACCAGGCACCTTGTTAAGTCTTATTTGACTAGACGTGTCTGTGAGGATGAGGGAAGGCATTAAGTTCGCTCTTCTCTCAGGTCCAACCTGCCCAGAACAGACTTATCTGCAATTATCAGGGATTTAGTAGAGAGTAAAGCAGACTGAAAAAAGTATCAGCTAGGGAATTTGAAAATGCTAAGTTTTTATTTCATGTCTGCTGTGTGATCTTTGGCAGCTTGCTTAAAATTTCTTAGCCTGTTTTCTTAGCTCTAAAATAAAGATAGAGTAATAAGTGAATTTCCTCCTAAAGTAAATATCAGTCACTTCAGTAATTCATCCTGGAGCCTTTGGTACTAGGAGAGGTATGAACTTCGTCAATTCTCAAGGGCTTGGATGGAGGGGCCTTGGGAACGGCCTAAATCTTGACACATGATGTGGCCAAGTCCTTAGCTCCTTCTGACCCTGCACCATGGTAACACCCAAGAAAATGCTTCTACTTGTGCTTAATAGAAGCTATTTCTACAGTGGGCTTCAGGACTCAGCCCAACAGTAGGGAGAGCAACATCATTGTTTCCGTATCTTGATGAAACACTGAAAATTCAAAATCACAGTGAGCTTCATCAGTGACAGTGGTAGGACATCATTGGAGGAGACTGAGACCACTACATTTGCTGTTCAAAGATCAGGCATTATGGTGACCAATCCTATCATCTGTGACTGAGTTATTACAGCCCCTTATAGGCCAAAGGCAGGAGGCAAGAGACAGTGAGGATGACTAATTTATAATGTGCATAGCATGCCTTGTGTTCTGAGTAATCCCTTAGAGCGGGAAGCTTGGAGAAGAATATATTTTTCCATTATAGGGATGGGACTTGGAATATTTAAATTTGAATATTATTGTCACTTTGTAGCCTTAGTTTTATTCCAAGCTGGCCAATTTAGGCTTATGGCTACAATAATGTCTTCTGTTTATTGGGTTTGTTGTAAGGATTTGAGATAATATAGTCCACAACCTAGCGTAGTTATAGCTCCAGCTGGCATTGTTAGCTAACATAGTTCACAGCCTGACACCTAGTAGGCAGTCAAGAAATGGCAGAAATCAATATTATTATTTTAAAAATTAATTTTAGCAGAAGCTACTGATTAGAAAAGTTGGGGGCGCCAATAAGTTATAAGTGTACAAAGCCTAAATTTTATATAATATTATTCTTTTAAAAATGCATCATTAGACACATTTTTCTACTTTTTCTGCTAACACTACCAATAGCTCTCTGATTTTCCCTCTCTCAGTCTTCTGAATCCAGCATACCACTTACTGCCATCAGCATTTTAACTATGAAGCTGTCTTACCTTTCCAACTAGACTCTAAGCTTTTGGAGGACTGAAAACCATATCTCATGTTCAGTGGTGATGTTCTAAATGTTTATAAACAAGGCCAGCCCTGATTGCCTAGTGGTTAAGTTCAGCATGCTCTGCTTTAGCAGCCTGGGTTCAGTTCCTAGGCACGGACCTAAACCACTCATTGGCCAGTAGCCATGCTGTGGTGGCAGGTCACATACCAAAAAAAAAAGAGGAAGATTGGCAGTGGATGTTAGCTCAGGGTGAATATTCCCCAGCAAAGAAAAAATAAAACCCACCAAAAAATTATAACCAGTGCAGCATCAGCTCCACTAATCACAGTAGAGACTGGACATGAACAAGCTGGTTGGTCATACTGGCACATACCAGAAGAATACTGACCCATTTTATATTTCTTTGAATCCTTCATAATGCATTCCACATAAAAGAGGCTCAACAAATATTTATTCATGATTGAAGCCGGGAAGTTTCTATAAAGTGATGTCGCCAGAGGCTGACTGGCTGTCAAGTATCCTCCAAGATGATGATTACCTTGAGAAACTTCTCCCAGCTAGGTCTTCAGCTTTGTGGACTCAGAAACTCAGGTTAACTGAACTTTCAAACTTATGTATGAATTAGAATTCCAATTAATTTATTTAAAGTGAGAAATTTGCGTTATATCAAGGGAGAAATCCTTACATTGGTCAATCGGTTTTCAACAAAGGTGCCAAAGCTATTCAATGAGGGAGAGGATTGTTTTCATCTGGGAAAACTGGATATACACATGCAAAAAATGAGCCTAGCCCCTTATGTCACATCATACCCCAAAAATTAACTTAAAATGGATAGTAGCCCTAAATTTAAAAGCTAAAACCATAAAACTTCTAGAAGAAAACATAGTAAAAACATTTTTGTGACCTTGGGTTAGACAACAATTTCTTAGATCAATAAAAGGAATAATTGATAAGCTTGACTTTATCAAAATTTAAAACACTTTTGCTCTTCAAAAGAGTGAAAATGAAAAGACCAGTGCCACACTGGGAGAAAATATTTGCAAAACATCTATCTGATAAAGGACTTGTATCTAGAATACGTAAAGAATATTTATCACTCGACAATAAGACCAACCACCTCATTAAAAAATGGGCAACATGTTTGAACAGACATTTCACAAAGAAGATGTAGAAATTATTAATAAGCACATGAAGAGATGCTTAATATCATTAGTCATTAGCCAAATGCAAAGTAAAACTACAGTGAGATACCTCTATATACCCGTTAGAATAGCTATGATGCAAAAGGTTTACAATACTACATGTTGGTGAAGATTTGGAGAAAGTGAAATGTATGTACAATGGTCTAGTCACTTACGTGTACTTATATCTGACCAGAAATTCCACTTCTAGGTATCCACCCAAGAGAAATCAAAACATACGTCTGTAAAAAGACTTGTGTGTTCATTGCAGTTTATTTATGCAATCCAAATAAACCCAAACTGGTAAATAGATCAAATGTGGACCCATACAATGGAATGTTATTCATCAGTTTAAAAAGTGGTGTATCGATACTTACAACAACATGGATGAACTTCAAATACATTATGCTAAATGAAAGAAGCTTGACACAAGAGACTATATATTGTATGAATCCATTTATATGAAATTTCTGGAAAAGCCAAATCTATAGAGACAGAAAGTAGATTTCTGGTTGTCTGAGAGTGTGAGTGAGAATTGATTGTAAATGAGCACAAGGGAACTTGTTGAGTGATGGAAACATTCTAAAACTGGGTTTTGGTCATGATTACACAACTGTATAAATGTGCTAAAAATCATTCAACTGTAACATAATGGGTGACTATTATGATATGTAAACTATAACTCAATAAAGCTATAAAAAATTCAAGGATGGGAGAGTGGGCTGCTGGTTAAATCTTTGAGACATCAAGCTCTATAGACTGGCCCTGCCTACCCCTGCAAGAGA
Organism: Equus asinus; assembly: GCF_041296235.1. Taxonomy (NCBI): domain Eukaryota; kingdom Metazoa; phylum Chordata; class Mammalia; order Perissodactyla; family Equidae; genus Equus; species Equus asinus. The sequence goes on from NC_091812.1 coordinate 23,581,591, forward strand.
ACATTTACCTCCCAGAGGAATGTGCCCGGCTACACCCATCTTGAACAGTAAAGAAAGGATTTAGAAATAGAGTTCTGTGGTTCCTTTTATTTAAGATTCTTCACGGACCAAAGCCCATTTGTATGAACATATTCTGGTTTTATATTATGTTAATATAATCAATATTGTTCTGATCTGAGAATCATTTTCTCTGAGAGATGATTTGGCATATTTCTGCTCTGATTCATCTTTGCACATTTTATGGCTTAACAATAAGAGGACACTCTTAATTCTGCCTCATTTGTAGCTTAAATTATATCCAAAGGAGCTAAGTCATTTCTAAGTTCCCTTTTCTCCAAGTTACTGGAGAATATTTAATTGTGGTCCCTTGTACAACTACACACACATGCACAGACACATTACCACTTCATTGATAACCTACAAAGTTCTCTTTTTCCTGGAGAAATATTACCTGGCCTTCTCACAAACTTACAAACAAATCCTTACCATATTTGAGTTTTGTAGACGTGTACAATAGTGTTTAAATGGGGGGAAATATGTGCCACAGTAATCCTTATGGGTATTCATAAATTTGTCCAAGCAGAGGTGGAACACTGAAATATATTTTATTCATTCTTTAAAATCAGAAAGGTTTGGGAAGAGATGGAGAATACAAATACCAATGAAAGTAGGGCATTCACTTCCCCCAAAATGTAAATAAGCTATTTTGGGGGAAAGAATTTAAAGAACAAGAATTTGTAAGTGTTGTTTGGTTGTTTATAAATTTATTTTCCAAATCAACAAGATGATTCAAAGCAGCACTAATGAATGAACCATTACTTTCCAATAAATAGATTCAGGATGTGGTTGCAACAGCCCTTTCAAGACTGGCTTCTCTTGCCAAAAAATGACAGTGGAGATAGCAAACGAGTTCTTTTCTGAGGCTCCATCTATCATTCTACTGTTACTACTGTGGAAATCATGAGTCAATACAACCAAGTCTGGTTTGAGGAGGATGACATTGACAAACAGATCAAGTTCAGGCACACCATAAATTTCACACAATGCCTCACACCATAGGCCAAGGCAAAGCCTGCTGAACCAATACATCATTCTAAGTACGATGCATATAGAGGATGCTCAAAGACTTTACTGATCGCTGCTGCCCCAGCAAAACTTCCTTTTTCCATTAATGATGGGACTCAAGTCAACATTATTCTTTCCAGCTTCTCTTTGCTCATGTGTGTGGGCCCATGAGTAAATGGCACATTTAGAAGGTGCTTACTTGTACAATGCAAGCTTCCTTCAGTTTGAGATTCTTATCAGATAAACTTTGTTTTTTAAAGTGAACTCTCATAAGACTATTTGTATTGTTCCTCAAATGGTTTTGCTGCTATTGAGCCGCATATTGCTTTAGGTAAAGCATTCACATCAGTGGTCTCCAAAGGGGAGTGGGGGAGTCTAGCCAATGGAGTGAGCAGGATGATCCATTAGGATGTAGGAACAAGATGCTAGAACTTCTATTTCAATTTTTATCTAACATAAAAACCAACTTAAGTTGCATTAGTATTTAATATATAGATTGGAACTGGCACATTCATCTAGTCACTGTGTGAGCTAGTCACATATGATCCATGAGCTACTCTGAGGGAAGTGGGAGTCCCACATTTTAGAGAGATTGACCCAATGTTTGCTGCCTGCTGTTTATTAATTCTAAACACACTATATTTTATGAAGCAAAAAATGGTTTTAAAATAAATCCATGGATTGACAAATAATAGAAAAATGCAAATGATAAAAAAATGAAAATATGGCAGAGCTATAATTCTAGCAGTGGCCCTTTGGTAATCACACCAGGAAATGAAAACAACTGTTATCTAACTATACCTGTCAAGAAGATGGCCAATTAATCAAAAAACCATAAAGAAAATTTGCGGAAATAAAGTTTTACATCCACCTTTGTTATCAAGAAATACTGTGTGTTGAAGCTTAATCAGAGTATTATAGCATACATATATTGAAGTCACTTCTTTTTCTAACTGGATATGCAATCAAGCGGTTTGGAGACCACTTAGTTCAAAATATCACCTGGAATTGGTAGACCTGATTGTGCGTGTTTCTGGTTGAGAAGTCATGTATCAACAGGGTGTGGGAATATGTGAATTCAGGGTGACGGTGAGGAAACCAGGAAACATCACATATCAGAAGTAGGTGGATTCTGTGATTCAACGGTACAACTGATTCTTTGGTTGTGTGACCTTTGAGGCTATGTGAGTTGCTAAGTGTGTGGGCATCCTTGCCAAGACCTGGACCACTGTCTGTGTTCCACACGACTGAGAGGAGAAGTAGCACATGTCCTGCTGCTCCATGCACGAGGTCAGACATTGGAAAGTGATAAGTAATACAATGCTGCCAGCACTTTAAATCTCAAGTTAAGTGGCATAAGATAAATAGCTATCCATGAAAGCCTAAAATATTAAAATGATTTTTTCATAACAACTGACTCTTACATTTGGGGGTAAAAAGACATTTATTTGGATTAGCTCAGGTATTCTACTAGTGAACATCTACCTAGAGACTTCAACTTAATTTTACATCACTTTGAATTAATTAGTTAAGCAAATATTTATTGAATGACTACTAAGTGATGAGTGCTAGTAATTGATGCCACTTATTGAGCATTTTCTGTGCCAGGCTGCGGGCTAAACCTCTTCAAATATATTATTGTGATTAATCCTTACAACAACTTTTAAAGTAGATGACATCCCAGTTATGGAAATAAGGAAATTCAGGCACAGAGAGGTAAAGTAATTGGCCTAATTCTAAATAGGGGTTCCTGGAATGATGTCAGGTCTGTCTACACAATGCTAGTTAGTCCCCTTGATGGATGGAAAACTATAGGGAGACTGGAGTGATGGGAAAAGGAAGAAAGAAGAACCTTGGAAAGTGGGAGAGCGGCAGCCTCTCTCTCTGAGCTACTTTCTTGTGGAAACTGCCAGGGACCTTGCCCTCAGGTCCCTCTAACTGTGTTATTTGAAACTTTCATCAAGCTCTAGACCCAGTCTGGCACCATGGAGGGGAGATACAAGACTTCTTTAGCTGTAACTCTACGTCAGCATTTCAGGACTGTGTCAGTCTTGCAGCTCTTCCCATTCTGACCTTGACTTCATGGCCGCCCAGTATCTGGCCTTCTGCTCAGTCCTCTATGGCTGCTCTTCCTATTCCTGAAAATCAGGATCTCAGAGATGGAGGCCTTTGAGGTCTGTGGCTAGATGTTTCTCAGGCTAATCATAGCCTTCTTGGGTCTTTTCTTATGGAAGATACGAGGTTGAGGTCCAAGAGGCCACCAGCATCCTCCAAACCCCATCACCAGCCCTGTTCTTGTTTGAATAAACTCTCCAAGTCTTGGCTTTTTTGAAACAGAGGATAGTGGTGTTGTTATAACTGACTTGGGCTTCCTGAGGAGTTGGCCTGTCCTTTGAATTGCAGGTCAGCTTGCTCTCCTGCCCAGCTTACAAGTCTTCTTTTCAGGATGATCCGACTGCTCTGCCTGAAGTCCTCCTTCTTGCTCTCCTCAATCTGGCTTCCTTCCCCTGCCTGAGCCTCAATTAAAACAGGGCAGACCTGCTCAAATTGTGAAGTTTGTCTTGACTCTTTCCCAGGTTCCCCTTTGTATTGCTTCTACTCTTTGACATTCAGGCTTTAAAATAGTCATCATCATCATCATCATCATCATCATTTGTATTTTAGTTCCATATATTTGTTTTGTTTTAATAAAAGACACAGACTAAAGGTAAAGTCCTCATTTTTTTTCTATTCAGCCTCTTTGCTCCCTTTCTCCCTAGAGACATTCAATATCATGAATTCCAGTGGATATTATTATATTTTTCTACACATATAGGTACATAAATAATGAATAATAATCAATGTTTATTGAGCATGTATTAGACACCTGGCAGCGTTCTAAATTGTTCACGTGTAGTCCTTCTTTGACTTTGAAAACAAGCCTGTGAAATAGGTACTGTTATTGTCTCTATTTTAAAACTGAGAGACTAAAAGCTTAAATAACTTGCACAAGGTCTCACAGCTAATGGGTCGGGGAACTGGGATTCAAAGGCTGGCCCCTGACTCCAGAACCAGCGGGCTTCATCATAGGCTAATGCTTTTAACCACCCTAATGTTACACAACCTTTCGTGGCATTGCTCAGAGTGATTTTTTAAGTGCTCAAAAATGCCTTTAAAACATTTTCCTCAATATATTTTTTCCTCAACATTGTACTTTCAAGATACATATTAATCTAATCATTGAAAATATCCTATCAGAAATATCCATCATAATTTACTGTATTCTTCCTGATGAGCATCTAGAGTGTTTCTGATTTTTCACTACTACAGGCTATGCTGCAGTGAACATTGTTGTGCATGTCTCCTTCTAAACAGTTACTTTCATCTCCAATTCAAATATGGCTATTTCACCAGTGCCTTTTCAGTTGATAAGATGATGCAGTTAATTTAAATGATTCCTACCATTTGTGACTGCTTAGTAAAAGATTAAGTCTTTGACGGACTTTGCGTTTAAGAGACCCACATATTAGCTGAAAGAATTTAACCTATAATGGTTGATATAAAGGTGTGAAGAATTTCAGAAATTAGGAAGCAAGGGTGGAATTAAAGATTGTATATGGGAGGTGATAGTCCCCGTGCCTTCAGGATTCCTGTTATCCAACCAGCAAGGCTGACCTTTCTCTTCCATATCATGGAAATCTGAGTTTCTGTAGGAGTTTTTGTTTCAGCACCAATATTTCAATGTGGTTCTGATGCTACTCAAACCACTTTCAGTGCTCCTTTTCCGACCTTACAAATTGTAAATGCATAGACAGAGTAGTTTGTTTTATTACAAATTGTAATGGGGTATAATAGCCCATGTGACTTTAGGATATAGGAAAACATATTTCTAAATTTTGCTAACTATGGGGTGAATACATTTGCTTATCAAATGGGATTTCCTCTGCAGTCTAGGCGGCCTTGCTCTTCAATATTTTCAGTTCTTGCCCTTTGAATGGAGATCGTCCAAGTGGAAGAAGCATCAGAGAGTATCTACTAGAAGCCCAAGAATATTTCATGTTGTGACAACTCTAGTCTTTCATTCATGGAGAAGCTTCTAGAATCAAGTTTCTGCTGGATGAACTCATTGTGAACGAACTCGGCTGTCCGTTTGTTATTTTATGTGTTTTATGTGTTTGTGGCTCTCCATATGCATCTTGGTGTACGACACACATGTTGTGGAGTAGAAGACCCATTGGACTTGAGCTTTAACAAGAAGAAAGTAAAATTTCCCATTAACAGCACAGCATCAAGAAGAACATTAAGCATGGAATTAGAACACCTGGTTCTAATGGTAACACTGGCTTGGTGAAATCAGGCAAGTTGCTGTAAATGGAAATCATAATATTAATGATCTCAACATATTGTAAAATGATTTAATAATATCTTCTAAGTTAGTATAATTTAGCCAAATGAATTTTTAAAAATATAACCTGTTTCTTGAACACTGAGTGGTATACTTACCTGATACACTAGTGATTTACATAGAAAAAAACCCTTTGTAAACTTACTATAAAATGGGCACAGTGATATCGTATTCCTAGAGTAGTGGGAAGAAAAATGGCTTGGTATGTGTACAGCAGTATATGTAAGAAAAAAGGCTGGCTCCATGGTAAGCTTTCTATAATTGCAATTCTGGTTTTCAGGAACCACTCAACCAGTGGGCTAAAACTGAGAATAAGAGCCACTAGTTACCTTAAAATTCAAGTGAAGCACGTCTCAATCTGGAAATCCAGTTAGTTCCCCCCAGGAAAGGCTGAGGACACCAGTTTAATGGAATGAGTAAACTTACCCTTCCCTTCCCCCCATATACAAAATAGATCTACAGAGAATGTGAGATATCACCTTTTAGGGAAAAAATGATTGTATAGAGTGGTAGTCATTCCATCCCCAAGAAGAAAGGATTATGAGCTTGGTTCTCCCACCTTCCCACAAGATTGGGAGTGCCCATCACTTTCCCTGACCCCGTATATGTCAAAGACAAGGACAATCTGTTACAAAATGCTGAGCCACTGAACTGATCGAGTTCTTTAGGCTTGAACATGGAGAAAGGTCATAGAAATACATGACAGAGTTGGAAGAGAAAATCCCAGCGTGCAGCCTGCATGTCAATGTTTGGTATGAAAAGGATATGTGACAGGGATCTGGCTGAAGGTGAGCAGGTGGCTGAGTATTAAGCTTTCCTCAGTCACTGCCCTTCCAAGTTCCACCCATTGGGCAAAGGAAGCCCAAGAATCAAGGATCTGGGGTAGATCACCCAGGCTGGCCTGAGACAAAGAGGAAAAAGCTGGACCCCAGTCAGATACCCCATGTCAGGAAGTTGTGCAGAAAGAAATCCCTGGAGATCCCACCAGAGAATCCATAAGTGCCTCTCATGAGGAAGAAAGCATGTGATGGAGAGAGGGACATGAGGGCGACGGTGGTCCATTGCCAAAAAAAGAGGCTGATTTACCATGAGCAGTCCACTTGTGCAATGTCTTCCTTCCTCTCCTTCATCCCTGTTCCAATTATAGAAGAAGAATGACAGCAAAGAAGGTGAGGAATGGCATGAGAGAGAAGACCCGATTCTCTCCCTCCCCACCTCCTGCTCCAAGCCACAGAGACTCCTGTCGAACCTATCTTGGATAGTAGAGCAAGAGAGCTGTGAATTGAAAAGGTTGTTTACAAATGGAGAGCACCAAAATCAGTCAGAAAATTTATGAAATTAGACTGAGATATCCCTCCGGAGTCTGAAATCCAACAGGAATGGAGGCTTGACAAAGAATTTTTTTTTTTTTTTTAGGAAGATTAGCCCTGAGCTAACTGCTGCCAATCCTCCTCTTTTTGCTGAGGCAGACTGGCCCTGAGCTAACATCCGTGCCCATCTTCCTCTACTTTATACGTGGGATGTCTACCACAGCATGGCATGCCAAGTGGCGCCATGTCCTCACCCAGGATCCGAACCAGGGAACCCTGGGCTGCCAAATCAGAATGTGCGCACTTAACCGCTGCACCACCAGGCCGGCCCCTTGACAAAGAATTTTTTATTTAAAATAATAAAACCTTTTCCTGGTTATACCACAAGCGGATGCACCTCAATTAAATCAGTTAAATTAGTTGTTAATTATACATTATAAATGTTTCTGTCTTTATAGGACAAATGTCCTGAGAAGTCATTCCTCCAGATGGATCTTATGTGCCTTTTACTCAGTCTTGGCAGAGATGAAACTTGGCCTGCTTTCTATATGGTGAATCTTAAATTGTTCATTTATTCAATCTACATTTATTGAGTATTTAGTGTGCCAGACACTGGACTACCGAACCAGACTCTTGGGATAATTAAGCAAACCAAATACTCAGTTCACATGATTTCACATGGAATAAAAAGACTTTTTCTGAAGCTTTTGAGGCACTGGCAGACACTGTACAAAATAAATTGTGGGCTTTACAACCAAATAGTGTTCTGAGCTGTGTAGTAGAAATAATGGGGACCATACATCCTGGATTTTCCAGGACAGCTTGGTTTCTTATAATTTCATTTTTTTAATAAAGTAAATTTATTCAATATGTAGCTAAATGCAATTTATTTTTATGACTTTGTTACACTTTTCATTTAAATTTATAAATGATGAAACATCCTTTGTTAGACCACATGCCCCAATTTTTTATTTGAAAAATGTGGACGCTTAGTCCTGTAGATTTTTTATAAAGCAAATTTACATCTAGATTATGGGGATGACAAAAATATGGAAGTTGTTTCCTGGAAACCCAGCTTTCCTGGCAGTTGTATCTGTTGGCGTCTGACACTGTTTTTGAAGGTAGAACAAGCCGGAGCTCAAGCAACAGTTTGCTTTATGCCAATTTTAACCCCAAGCGACTTGAAGTCCACTGATGTCCTTTGTTTTCGAAGATAATGAATTGACGTGCCTGTGTCTTCACTCAGGTCATACTTCCTGCAACATAAAAGGGCTGAGAGCAGAGGGAGACAGTTGAGAGACAGAGACCAAGAGAGAAAGAGACTTAGAGAAGGAGGGAGGAGAGAGCGAGCCAGGGTGAAATTGTTTGTAACCATCCTAGCTCCCATCGCAAAGTAATTTCTTGCACAGGCCATTCAAGAAACATGATGAGGATAATAATCAGCCATTGTTTTTAGATTCCTTTTAGTTTTATTGTGGAATAATTTAATTAAAATACATTTTTATTTCCATTTTATGGCCTCTGTCTGCTCTTTCTACTGCTGTAATTTCCTGCAAAGGAGATGTATGACATCCTGTGGGTCCCCGGTAGCTTTTGAATCATCAATTCACATCTTCTGAGTTAGTTTCATTTTGCCAAAGGAACCCTTTTCTTATTCAGCATTCTTGCCATTGAAAATGAGTGGTATGATTCTCTGATGTACTGCACAGTTATAGGGAAAAAAATCCTTTAAATATTTTTGTCTCCTTTGTGGACATGATACGCTTGGAAAACAGAAAACTGGCAGTAAAAAATTTATTTTATTTTATTTATTATTTTTTTGCCTACTTTTTTTTTTAATTTTTATTTTTTTTGGATGTACATCATATTTCAAATTCTGGATACACTACATCAAGTTCACCACCCGAACACTAATTATAGTGCATCCCCTCACATGTGACCCTAATCACCCCTTTTGCCCTCCCCCCTCCCCCCTTCCCCAGTGGTAACCACCAGTTCAACCTCCAATGCTATGTGTGTTTTTTTTTGGTCGTTTTTATCTTCTACTTATGAGCGAGATCATATGGTATTTGACTTTCTCCCTCTGACTTATTTCACTCAGCATAGTACCCTGAAGGTCCATCCATGTTGTCACAAATGGCTGGATTTCATCATTTCTTATGGCTGAGTAGTAGTCCATTGTGCATAAATACCACATCTTCTTTATCCATTTGTCCCTTGATGGGCACCTAGGTTGCTTCCAAGTCTTGGCTATTGTGTATAATGCCGCAATGAACATAGGGGTGCAAGTATCTTTATGCCTTTGTGTTTTCAAGTTCTTTGGATAAATACCCAGCAGTGGAATAGCTGGATCATATGGTAGATGTATCCTTAATTTTCTGAGGATACTCCAAACTGCTTTCCATAGTGGCTGCACCAGTTTGCACTGCCACCAGCAGTGAACAAGGGTTCCCTTCTCTCCACACCCTCTCCAACATTTGTTGTTTCCTGTCTTGTTAATTATAGCCATTCTGACTGGAGTGAGGTGATACATCATTGTAGTTTTGATTTGCATTTCCCTGATAGCTAATGATGTTGAGCATCTTTTCATATGCCTGTTGGCCATCTGTATTTCTTCTTTGGAGAAATCTCTGTTCAGACCTTTTGCCCATTTTCTAATTGGATTGTTGGTTTTTTTGTTGTTGAGCTGTATGAGTTCTTTGTATGTTTTGGATATTAACCCCTTATCTGATATGTGGTTTGCAAATATCTTCTCCCAATTGTTAGGTTGTCTTTTCATTTTGTTGATGGTTTCCTTTGCTGTGCAGAAACTCTTTAGTTTGATGTAGTCCCATTTGTTCATTTTTTCTTTTGTTTCCCTTTACCGGTCAGACATGGGACTTGAAAATATGCTGCTCAGACCAATGTCATAGAATGTACTGCCTATGTTTTCTTCTAGAAGTCTCATAGTTTCGGGTCTTACATTCAAGTCTTTAATCCATTTTGAGCTGATTTTTGTGCATGGTGTAAGGGAATGGTCTACTTTGATTCTTTTGCATGTGGCTGTCCAGTTTTCCCAACACCATTTATTGAAGAGACTCTCCTTTCTCCATCATATGCTCTTGGCTCCCTTGTCGAATATTAGCTGTCCATAAACGTGTGGGTTTACTTCTGGGCTTTCAATTTTGTTCCATTGATCTGTGTGTCTGATTTTGTGCCAGTACCATGCTGTTTTGGTTACTATGGCTTTGTAGTATAATTTGAAATCAGGGGGTGTGATACCTCCAGCTTTGTTCTTTTTTCTCAGGAATCCTTTGGCTATTCGGGGTCTTTTGTTGTTCCATATAAATTTTAGGGTTTCATTCCGGGGATGCAGGGATGGTTCAACATCTGCAAATCTATCAATGTGATACACCACATTAACAAAATGAAGAATAAAAATCACATGATCATCTCAATAGATGCAGAGAGAGCATTTGACAAGATACAGCATCCATTTATGATAAAAACTCTAAATAAATTGGGTATAGAAGGAAAATACCTCAACATAATAAAGGCCATACATGGCAAACCTACAGCAAATATCATTCTCAATGGAGAAAAACTGAAAGCTATCCCTCTAAGAACAGGAACCAGACAAGGATGCCCACTGTCACCACTCTTATTTAACAATTTAACAATAGTATTGGAAGTCCTAGCCAGAGCAATCAGGCAAGAAAAAGAAATAAAAGGGATCCACATTGGAAAAGAAGAAGTGAAACTGTCACTCTTTGCAGATGACATGATTTTATATCTAGAAAACCCTAAAGAGTCCACTAAAAAAGTTTTAGAAATAATAAAGGAATACAGTTAAGTTGTGGGATACAAAGTCAATGTATAAAAATCCGTTGTGTCTCTATACACTAACAATGAAGTAGCAGAAAGAGAAATTAAGAATACAATCCCATTTACAGTTGCAACAAAAAGAATAAAATACCTAGTAATAAACTTAATGAAAGAGGTGAAAGATCTGTACACCGAAAACTATAAAACATTGTTGAAAGAAATCGAAGAAGACACAAAGAAATGGAAAGATATTCCGTGCTCTTGGATTGGAAGAATTAACATCGTTAAAATGTCCATACTTCCTAAAGCAATCTATAGATTCAACACAATCCCTATCAAAGTTCCAACAACATTTTTTACAGAAATAGAACAAAAATTTCTTTTAAAAACATGCCCTTCCAACATTCCCAAGTGTGGTAGGTAGAATAATGGCCCCCACCCGCAAACATGTCAACATTCTATCCCAAGAACCTGTGAATTCGTTACCTTCCATGGCCAAAGGGACTTTGTGTATGTGCTTAATTTAAGGACCTTGAGATGGGAGATTATCCTGCTTAATACAGGTGGGTCCACTGTGATCACAGCATCCTTAAAAGTGGAAGATGGAAGCAGAAATGGGGTCAGAGAAAGAGACGTCATGATGGAATCAGAGTCAGAGAGATGTCATGCTGCTGGCTTTGAAGATGGATGGAGGGACCATGAGCCAAGGAATGTGGACCACCTCTAGAAGCCAGAAAAAGTAAGGAAACAAATTGTCCCCTCAGAGCCTCCAAAAGGAATACACCCCTGCTGACACCTTGATTTTAGCTAGTAAAACCCATGTCAGACTTTTAGACTGTAGAACTGTAAGATAATAAGTTTGTTTTGTTTTAGGTCACTAAGTTACAGCAGCAATAGAAAGCTAACACATCAAATCGCTTTCGGTGGATAGGTTGAATCCTAAATGTCTTAGCTTTTACTTGCATTATTTAATAAAAATCTTCCTAACCTCACTAGCCTTTAGTTGCAATATTTTCTATAGTTGAAGAGGCAGTATTGGCAGCGGATTTCTCACCTCTCTCCACTTCCTTTCTAATCGATGCCCTTTTTAGAAGCCAATTTTTCAGTGGCAACATCCCTATAGTTGGACAGTTCAATTACTACTTATTCTCAAGTCTAATTTTAATCAAATTTGTCAGTAGATGGAAGACTCAAGCCAGACAGGGCTTCATGAATTTTATAACAGTTGATAAAACAGGTGGGAACACTCTCCTTCCTTTTAGATTCGGAAGATTTCTCTTAATTTGAATAATAAGAGTGAAATCTGCCAAGATTACTTTCGTGTTGCATTATCATGGTGAATATTCCCACAGCCAGTAATGTTATCTAGAAAGGAAGTCACCTCTTTGGAGCAAATATTGGTGCCTGAGACAAGGAGAATCTTGGCATGATTTTACTCAGCAACTCCACTAATTGGAAGCTACAAATCAATGTGAACCTGGTATTCACTTATATAGATGTTAGTTTCTCAAGCGCTTTATCTTCCTGTCATGCATTTTTTCATACAATGTCTGTCACTCTGTTACACACTGAAGTTTGAACAGCTCTCACCTAGGTTTCTTGGACAGTCCCACCGGATGTATGGAAAAGTAAGAAAAGAAGAATCTGTGGCAGCCTTTCTTGTAGTTTTAATAGGGCCTTTGTAAAGGCTGTCCAGGCTTTAGATGAAGGCTGTGCCTCTGCGCCAAGTTCAAGTGTGATAAACAGAGACAACAACACTCCAGAGAGGTCTTTGTGCAGATCTAGCTAATGTCAGGCAGTGGTGTTTTAGGTTCCTTGTTAGAGGGGACCTAAATTCCACTGTGATTTTAACTATAAAATTTGTCACAGTAGATTAATTTTTAGCAGTGATATTCACATAACATTAAGTTTTTCAAAGAGCTGAATAGTGCAATGGCGTAATGGTGTGTGTGTTTGTGGGTGTGTGTGTGTGTGTGAGAGAGAGAGAGAGAGAGAGAAAGAATGAGAGAAGCGTCAATGAGACACAAAATAATCTTTGCAAAGGAACCAGATACCAGTTCAAGGAAACAATTCCTAATTTCAAATCAGAGTATACCAAATAAGAAGAAAATTAACATAATCATTGAAAACTTGAATTGTAAATGTCCTGCCCTTCTGCTTCCTGCTTCCCTTCATTGTCCAGCCCTTCTCATCCCCCAGGCTGTTCTTCCCTCTCTTCAGGAAGAGGACCCTGACTTTGCAGAGATATTGAAAGCCTTCACAAGACAACACTATCTCCCCAATAACAACAAAGCATCTTCTCAATAGCAAAAGAACATCAGTTCATATGTACCCTGTTCTTATTCCTTCTCATTACCATGGAGACGTCCCTACTATTTAAAACTTTGAATTGCGCCCCCTCTGGCTTGCTTCGGAACTTCACACGATTGCTTGTTTCTTCTCACTCTTATACAGCCAATCTTTCCTTAATTGGATACTTTCTGTCAACAGTTAAGCACGCTTATCTCTTTTATTTTTTAAGAACAACAGAATCCTCTTTGCACTTCAGAAATTGTGTTCTCTTTTCCTTCGCTCTACAGCCAAATGTCTTCCCATTGCTTCTGAGTTCACTTCAATTTGGCATTCAGTCCCCTGACTCCATCAGAATTGCTTTCATTTGTGTCATCAATAATGTCCATTTCACTAAACGGAATGGACACTTTCACTTCTCCTCTTCCTGACCTCTCAGCAGCTTTGGACGCATCCTCTTTCTCACGACACTCTCATGGAATTCTGTGATACAACACTTTCTTGCCATTTCTCCTGCCCATCTGTTCATTCTTTTCCTATTTCTGTTGTAGGCTCTGCCTCCTATACCTAACCATTGGCTGACAGAGTTACTCATAGTTCCATTTGGGGATCTCTTCCCTCAACTCTACATTCTGCTTCTAGACAATCTAACTCTTGCCCAAAACTTCAATTACCATCTCCAAGCTGATGAATCCCAAATATCTTTCTCTTGCCCAGACTATTCCTTTGTGTCACAGCTGACTGTCTGCCTACTTGACACTTTCTTTTAAGTAACTCAAAGTCAGCCAAACCAAATATGTCCAAGAATATACTCACAATTACTCTGTTTCCTATCCCTTCACTTTAATCTTTTCCAAGCAAATGCCATCACTCAAATATATACCCTACTCGTCATCTCTATCAACTTCAGCCACTGTAACTACTTCTCTTCCAATGCTTTTTGTATAACGTAGCTAGAGTGATCTTTTCATAGTGCAGATCTGAACATGTTACTTTTTAGGTTAAACCTTTTGATGGCTTCTCACTGCTCAGTGGATCAAAACAATGTAATTTCACACGCCCTGTGGTTATTTGTATTCTGGCCCCGACTGCTTCTCCAGTGTCAGTGTGCACCATACTCCCATCCTCTTTAATTGGCTCCAGGCACAGTGTCCTTCTTTCAGCCTCATATACACGCCACTTTCCTCCAGCCACAGGGCTTTTGCACATGCCTGGACACTCTTCTCTCATCTCTTTCCCTATTGAACTCCTACATATCAAGGATCATCTCCTTATGGACTCCTTCTTTGACTCCCCTAACTAGACCAAATCCTCCTCACTAAATCATGTATTTCTCCTTCATAGCACTTAGAACAGGTATAATTTAATATACATTTGTCTCATTGTTTGAATAATAACCACGGTATTTGGCTTCATGAAACATACAAGGGCTACAATGCTAAGTCCTTGTCTTCTTTGTGCTTAGCTAAAGTCAGTTAGCAAAGGTACCTGGGAAAAATATCTGTTGAACAAATGCATGGAAAGGACTTAGAAATTATTCAGATCTGTTTTAGAGAGCAGTCGACTGAATCCCACCGAGGCGATCACTGAAACTGAAACTCAGCTTCCATAATTCTAATACTGAGACAAATTTGTGGTATAATATTATGTTTTTAAACGTGCTTTATGCTCTCTTTACAGGGTAATACTAATCTTAATGGTGTTGGCATTAATAGTGGTGGCGTTAGAAGAATTACAGGTGAAGTCTGTATTCAACACCTGTTATAAGTAGATAGCTTTTATAGACAATGACCCAAACCCAAATTTTCTTGTCTAAATTCCTGTAGATGATGAAGCTTCTCTTGTGAAATCAAACTTTCTACCCTAGATTGAACTACAGATATGTGCATGACATAGAAAACCACCCTATGGGAAGTAGGTTCGAGGAATCCTAGCTACTTTGGAATTGGCTTGGATAAAACTCCACATTGAATGATGGCAGATTCTCCCCATTGCTCTCCTCTTTGTGGAATCAAACCAGTCATTTGCTTATTTGTTCTCAGATCAATTTAGTGCATATTCCCATTTTGACTCTGTATTGCAAGGCACTATTAACGAGCTATTAGGTGGGATTAGCCAATGGGAAGAGAAGACAAAATACAAGAGGAGGGGGAATTGAAGTTATATATCCTCTCATGTTGATTTAGGCAGCCTCTCTGACAGCAGCTGCATCTCCTCCATTACTCCTGGCAGATAACACCTCATTCAGTGGTCCCAACTCCCACAGGCAGCTCTTCCTATGGTTCTTGACCTCATTACATATTCCTGGCTTTGGGGCTTCAGTAAAATCACTTCTTTCTTTAGTCCTACAAGGTGACGCTGATTTTCTTGCTGTAGCTATTTTGTGGGTTGCTTCATGATCTGCTATTAAGTTTCTCACTTCTACCACACTTGTGCCACCATTTGCTTGTATTAATTTCCTTTATTTGAAATACTTAAGTTGACTTATATTTTCCTGGTTAGACATTGACTGACACAATTTTTGCTTTTGGTATCAGGATTAGTCCTAGGAAACAGATTCTCAAGAGCAAATTCTGAGCTTAGATTGCTTGCTTCTTTTAGCTTGAACACAGTGCAAAACTTCTTTCAGGTGGAAAATGGGATACTATAATTAATCTGTCTCATCAAGTGGCATCACAAGTATTTAAATTATAACCTGGCTTGTTTGGGACGCCAACTGAAAGCTAGGCTTCGGGAAAACAAGTAGCTGTTGCATTTGACTACAAAAAAGGGACGGCTGTTTCTGATTGTGCTGGACTGCTTACAAAAAGAAAATGATATGCTTAGAGCTTTAAACTCTTAGCTGAAGGAACAGCCAGAGAATCAGAAAGCTGCTATAGCATTCTTAGCATTTTTTGTGTCAGGAGGTAAATGTGCTTGAGGGTCAGAACCACGTGTAGATTGCAGAGTTATCATGCAAGTTGAAAACAGAGACTAACCAATTTATTATGTTAGTATTAAGGCATTAATTTTAAAGAGAGCATCTCTGAGAGTTTGGATGGGGGATATTTGAGCAGATGCAGTTGAATTTGAGAACCACGAACATAACATAACTCCAAGCTTCCATTACCAGCAGATGCAACTATGTCTGATGAAGATAGTCTTCTGTTACTTAAAGAGCCTACAATTTATTCACCTGAAAACATTGTTGTGGAAGGAGATGCTTATTTTCCTCAAGACTCACCAGAAGGATGTCTTATTGCTTCCAGATCCATAACTAGAGTTGGATGTCAGCATACCTCACTCAGGTGGAGAATTGCAAGGTCTGATCTAGGAATAAATAACCTATACACCAAAAGAACTATAAATATTTGCTAATTTTTATTAGTAGACCACTGGAATGCATGTGTGGAGATGAAATCTATATGAGTAAGACTGAGGAGGGCAGAATATAATATAGGATTGGTCAATATTTATCAATATATGTGTATCTGCCTGAGATTCTAGATT
Organism: Equus asinus; assembly: GCF_041296235.1. Taxonomy (NCBI): domain Eukaryota; kingdom Metazoa; phylum Chordata; class Mammalia; order Perissodactyla; family Equidae; genus Equus; species Equus asinus. Next base: position 23,597,932 of record NC_091812.1, read on the forward strand.
AAATGTGCTAGCTCAAACAGCTGAAAATTGTACTAAAGTGTTGCTTAGTTGGTTTACTGAAGCATGAAATTTAAAGCGGCCTATAAGAAATGAGGATAAAATGCCAGAACTTCCCTAGGATAAAGCTGAAGAAAAATTCAAAAGCATAAAGAGAAGAGAATGGTGAAATGAATTTATTATGTTAAACCCACTCACTCTCCTCTTGACTACTTCTTGTAAGAGAGCTCAGAGGGTTCTTCTTCTACTAAACCATCAAAAATTGCATTAATGAGAGAAGCTCCAATATCCTTAAATGTCTATGGTGACTTTCCTCTGCAGGCTGTGGATGACATAAGAGATGATGCCTTTGAACTGAACTGATTTCAATTGGAAGATGAGATTTTGGAATATCAGGGATCAGGTGGCACTATCATGTTGCTGGTAGAGACCAGGTGACCACAATTACTGTAATGAGCAGGAAGGATTGAGTGGCAATCAAAATGTTTTCACCTGTAGTTATCTATGATGGTAGCTAATTAATCATAGCTTCTCTGGGAATTAAATAGAAGGACAGCCTGACAAAGAATTACTTGAACTACGTAGCCATAAAACACTAGCTGTGGTGGTCAGAAAACTGTCTGGAATAAGTGCAGTAGGAAGTCTGCATCCTGGATGCAGAGTTAGAATAGACATACTAGAAAACTGGCTGAATCTTCACATTGGCTCCTCAGCTCATGAAAAGGGGGCTTCCTCCCAGATCATGAGCCAATTCACAGATCCAGAACCAAAGGAGGAAGCCAGTTTCTCTTGAAGAAAGATTTTGGAACATTTCCACAAGTATATACTGCAAATCATCTGCCAAGTCGTCCTCTAAAGGGATCTGAAATTATTTATATGAATGTCTGTGCAAAGAGGAAAGGAAAAAATCCAAGCATTTTGGAGAGTTTTAGACATAGTTTCTTTCTTTTTTTTTCGGGGTTGGGGGAGATTAGCTCTGAGCTAACATCTGCTGCCTATCCTCTTTTGCGCTGAGAAAGACTGGCCCTGAGCTAACATCCATGCCCGTTGCCTCTACTTTCTAGGTGGGATGCCCGCCACAGCATGGCTTGACAAGCGGTCTTAGGTCTACACCCGGGATCCGAACCGGCGAACACTGGGCCACCGAAGTGGAACATGTGAACTTAACCGCTGTGCCACCAGGCCAGCCCCTAGCTATAGATTCTTAATTGCTGCTAATACCTGGTGTCCCAAAGTGCAACTCTGATCCAGCGACCAGAGTAGAAGCTTAAAGATATCAAATGGTAAATGGAGTTTTGGCTCCAATTAATTGCACAGTGAACCCAAACTGTGGTTATTTCTCCAGTTCCTGGATGCAGAGTTAGAATATACATACTTGGAAACTGGCTGAATCCTCATATTGGCTCCTCAACTCATGAAATGGGGGCTATTATGTTAGGAAGAGCCTAGTCAAAGCCCCTGGAAGTGCACCTCTCTAATAGAATAGTAAATAAAAAGCAATACCTCTAGGGATTACAGACTGAAGTGCCACCATCTAAGATTTGCAGGATACAGGTTATGCTTACTATCACATTCGTGTTTAACTTCCTGCTTGCCCCAGGTTAATGCCAATGTATCTTTAAAAATGATTGAGAATTTTAATGAATTTTATCCAGTAGTAATTCCAATTGCAGTTGTGTTCCAGGTGTAATATATTTACTGGAGTGGGTCATTACAACACCTGGATCCTGGCATGCAGCTACTGATCCGGTAAATACTTTATTTCCTACAAAGGAACAAGGGTTATCAATAAGAATTTGTTTTACTCGGAAGGAACAGTAGTATACCTTTCTTTCTCACCTCAGGGCCATGCCAACTCTATTACTCCCTGTCATGGTATAGTTCAGAGGTATTGATGATCTGTACCTCGCACAGAATATCGTGTTGTCACTACATTGAAGACATTGTGCTGATTGGTTCTGGTGAGCAATAAGTATCAAGAATTATGTGCTAGAGAATGGAAGAAAAGTCCCAGTGGGCTGACATTTTATTGAAAAACTTTCAATTTAATGTGAATGACAGGTTTCTGTGCCTTGCATTTCTTGCCATGGGGAAAGAGGTGCATATAAACCTTGTGAAACTTTATGGAATTTGGAGGCCACGTAAACCATAATTGGCATATTGTTCTGATTCATTTGCTGAGTATCTCATGTGATCATTAGTTTTTAGTAAGGCTCAGAGAAAGAGAAGGCTCTGCTGTAGGTCTAGGATTTCATACAAGTGCAAATTGTCCTCTTATTTGGAACTTATGATCTAGAAGATGCAATTATATTGTGATGTCTAAGAATGCTATCTTAAGCCTCTATTAGGTCAATTGGAAAAATCACAGTACAAGCCCTTAGTGTTTTGGAGCAAAACCATGTCTTCTTCTACTAATGCCACAGGCTTACTACTGGGCTCTAGAAATTGTCTGCTTGACTATGGGACACCAGATGATTATGTCTTCTGAGCTGCTCATTGTGAACTAGGTACTATCTGATTTACCAAGTCATGTGGTTGGATTTGTGCCGTAGCAACCCATCATTAAATAAACATATATGTAATATTGGGGTTGCAAAGGTCTGGAAGGCACAAGTATAGAGCATTCGTAGGTGTCATAGACTCCTATAACATATACTATTGGCCCCATAGGGAGTTCCCATGAACAGTTGTTGGAAGACAAAAAATTCAAGACGGGTTTACAGATGGGTCTGTACAATTTGCTAGAATCAGTGCAAAGTCATTATTGTTATATTACAGAACCGCTGACCTAGCCCTTAAAGAGAATTGTCAAGGAAGATCCCATCAGTTGAATGAACTTCAGACAGTACATCTGGTTATCTCTCTTGATTGGATGTAGATAAGTCCCGAGGTGTGGATCTATGACTATCTTGTTAGCAATGGCTACTGATTTGGTTTGTTGTTCGATTAGAAGACTAGTGACCATGAGGTTTGGGAGAAGATAATATATTCCATGTAATAGTGTGAGCATATTTGCATTTCATGTAAATGCTCTTCAAAGGGTATCCATGCAGAAATATCTTTCAATACTCAGTGGATAAGATGATGCATTCTGTGGCTAACAGTTAGTTTCTTCCCTTATCCACTCTGATACTTGCTCAACAAAAAGGGCTCTAAAGGCAGGAAAGGAAGCTTTGCATAGATGCAATAACATGGACTTCTCCTCATTAAGACTGATATGGCTACCTGGCTCCTGAATACCTAATGTATCAACAGCAAAAGCCAACCCAGAGCCCCTAATATGGTACTGTTCCACCACCAGAGGTCAAGGTAGCCACCTGGTAGCAGTTTAATTACATTTGACTCCTTTTCCATCATAGGTTAGGGGCAGCAATTTGTACTTACTGGAAAATACCCTAATTGGTTTAAAGTAGTTTTAGACGCCTAAAGCATTTTGCATGCACCACCATCCATGGACTTAGTAGCTGAATCATCATGATGGTACCCCATACAATGGGGCTTTTGACAAGGGAAATTATTTCACATCAAGAGAAGTGCCCATGAAATTCATTAGTCTTATCCTTATAACTTCTCTTTCAGAAGTGGATGGCCTGATAGAATGACAGATCATCAACTGAAGATTCAGTATGAGCACTAGCTAGGTGACAGCATTCTGCGAGATTAAGTTCCTCTCCTACAAGATGCAGTATTTGCTTTCAACTAGTGACCAGTACATGACACTTTTTCTCCCATCACTAGAATTTGCAAGTCTTAGTACCAAAGTATAAGCAGGAGTGGACCCTTTCGGTATTACACCTAATGATACATTTACAGAATTTTTGTTTCCTATCCTTATTCCCATTTAGAGATCTTGGTTCCCAAAGGAGGATTATTTCTACCAGGGAACACAGCACTTGTTCCATTGGATTAGTGCTATTTTGGACTCCTTGTGCCATTGATCCAAAAGTCAGAGAAGGATGATTGGTTCTGACGGGGTGATTAATTCTGATTTTTAAGGGTAAATTGGATTGCTTCCACGCAATGGTAGTAGGTAAAAACTCAGAGCCTGATTCGCGGTTTCTGAATATTAGTGGATTCACTAGAGTGTCTCTTAGTAATTTCATGTTTAATAGTAAATGTCAATGGAAAACTGCATTAACCCAATAATAGCAGAAAGCTAAATATGCAGACATTTCAGGAATAAATGTTTGGAATATCCTGCCTGTTAAAGAATTTTGACTAAAGTGATGGCTTGGGACGAAGGTAGCATTGTGCTTAAGGAAAGAAGTGATAAGTATCAACTATGAATGGTAGAATAACTTTGGAAAAGAGTTTGGTAGTTTCTTTTTTTTCTTTCTGTTTTTTGGACATTACATTCCCGGTGCTTATTTATCTTATAACTGAAAGTTTGTACCTCTTGATGACCTTCATCCATTTTGCCCACCCCTGTAACCCCTGCCTTTGACAACCACCAATCTATTCTCTGTATCTATGAGGTCAGTTTTTTTTTTTTTGGATTTCATTTATAAGTGATATTACAATATTTGTCTTTCTCTGTATGACTTATTCCACTTTGCATGATGCCTTCAAGTTCCATCCATGTTGTCACAAATGGCAGGGTGTTCTTTTTTCTTTGGTGAGGAAAAGTCTCCTTGAGCTAACATCCGTTGCCAATCTCCTGTTTCCTTTGCTTGAGGAAGATCAACCCTGAGCTAACATCCATGCCAATCTTCCTCTACTCTGTATATGGGATGCCTCCACAGCATGGCTGATGAGTGGATCAGGTCTACGCCTAGGGTGAGAACCCACGAACAGAAGCAGAGCATGCAGAACCTTAACCACTTGGCTACAGGACTGGCCCCATTCTTCTTTTTTATGGCTGAATAATATTCTAATATATACATATATCACATTTTCTTTATCCATAAATCCATCAATGGACATTTAGGTTGTTTCCCTGTCTTGGCTATAGTAAAAGTGCTGCAATGAACATGGGTGCAGATATCTTTTCAAGATAGTGATTTCATTTTCTTCAGATCAATACCCAGAGCAGAATTGCTGGATCATAGGGTAGTTCTATTTTTAAATTTTTGAGGAATCTCCATACTGTTTTCCATAGTGGCTATACCAATTTATATTCCCACCAACAGTGGATAAGGCTTCCCTTTTCTCCACATCCCTGCCAATACCTCTTATTTCTCATCTTTTTGATGATAACCATTCTAATGGGTGTGAAGTGATATCTCTTTGTGATTTTGATTTCCATTTTCCAGATGATTAGTGATGTTGAGCACGTTTTCATGTACTTGTTGGCCATCTGCATGTCTTCTTTGGAAAAATGCCAATTTAGATCCTCTGCCCACTTTTTAATTGAATTGTCTATTTTTGCTATTGAGGCATTATGAGTTCTTTATATATTCTATTTATTAACCCCTTATCAGATAGATGATTTTCAAGTATTTTCTCCCATTCAGTAGGTTGCCTTTTCATTTTGTTGATGATTTCCTTTGCTGTGCAGAGCTTTTTAGCTTGATGTAGTCTCACTTGTGTATTTTTTATTGTGTTGTCTTTGCTTTTGGTGTCAAATTGAAAAAATCGTTGCCTAGACTGATGTCAAGGAGCTTACCTCCTATATTTTCTTCTAGAAGTTTTATGGATTCAGGTCTTATGTTCAAGTTTTTAATCCACTTTGAGTTAATTTTTGTGTATGGTGTAAGATAGTGTTCCAGTTTCATTCTTTTGCATGTGGCTGTTCAGTTTTCCCAACACCATTAATTGAAGACACTAGCATTTCACATTGTACATTCTTGGCTCCTTTGTCATAAATTAATTGACTGAATTTGCATGAGTTTATTTTGGGGCTCTCTATTCTGTTCCATTGATCTATGTGTCTTTTTTATGCAAATCCCATTCTGTTTTGATTATAGCTTTGCAATATAGTTTGAACTCAGGAAGTGTGATGCCTCCAGCTTTGTTCTCCTTTCTCAAGATTACTTTGGCTATTTGGGGTCTTGGCAGTTTCTTAAACAGTTAAACATATTCCTACTATATGACTCAGCCATCCCACTCCTAGGTGTCTATCCAAGAGAAAAGGAAATAGATGCCCATATGAGGACACATACATGAATATTCATAGCAACTTTATTTGTAATAGCCCCAAACTGCAAATAACCAAATGAACATCAACAAATGAATAGATAACAAATTATGGACTATCCATATAATGAAATATATAAAATAGAATGTTATTACCCAACAATAAAAAAGAATGGATTATTGATACACACAACAGCATTGATGAGTATCAAAATAACTTTGCTGAGTGAAGGAAGCCAGGAAAAATACTATATGGTTCCATTTATATAAAATTCTAGAAAAGTGCAACTTAATTCATAGTAACAGAAAGATCAGTTATTACTTGGCTTGGTTGGGGGGAGGTAGGGAATAGGGAGCAACAGAAGAGAAGGATTTCAAAGGGGAATGAGGAAGTTTTGGGGGGTGATGTTTTCCTTGCTATATTCATATCAAATTATATACCTTAAATACACACACTTTATTATATATCAGTTATACCTCAACAAAGCTGTTTAAAAAATTTTAACTGTGGCCTTAAGACGAGTTACAGACTATGTCAGTTACTCATATTTGTTATGTATATGTTAGCCTGTTATTAGTTTTGTTTCCTTTCCCCTACTATTTTGTTTCTCAAATGTTGGTAGTGATTACTTCTACAAATTAGCTCACAGGGCACTGGACTAGTGACGGCACGAAGGGGAGGACTGCATCCCACGGGAGATGCTTTGCTTCAATATGGACATGGTGATTGAGGGAACTTTTCTTCTCTCCATTTGGGGAGAGGGTAAGAACATGTACAGGGAAGTTATTCTGTGATTAATATTCTATGAAATAGGAGAATGAAGTTGTTATGGTTTGAGAGCGCATGAATGCTGATTAGCAGAAAAGGGGTGGACTGTGTAGCTCATGTGATATTTTCTCTCATATTCATTCTCTGAATTTTTCCTGCACTTCTCTGTGTCTAGTCAATTCATTGCTTATATTCTCCTGCCTACTAGCTGCTGGATATGCTTGACCACTGAGAAATCCTGGGAGAAAAACAGAGAAGAAACCAGTAAACTTCTTCCTCCCTCACTCTATCTGTGAGGCTTGTGAGGCAGGTGCATTTCCTTTATGGTTCTGGTTCCTTCCAGGGAGCCCATCACTCTATCTTCTAGGCCTGTGAAGGGAAGCTCCTGCCATAGTCCTAGTTCTAGCCAGACATCCTTGGCTTCTGGTTTCCTGTAAGAGCACACAGTAATTTTATGCTGTTGCTAATTTCTAGGTTGCCTCACTGTCTTGATTTGACTTTTTAACTTTCCCATTACTTATGTAAACAATGCCTTGTATTAAATTTCCTGTGTTTGAAAAATAATTCCTTTTGTTGGAAATACCTGAAACTGATATCAGAAGTGAAAATGCTGGGTAAACAAAGAGAACTGTAGGTTATTTCAGTTTCGGCTCTGGCTGTTATCTCAAGTGGTACTGAGTAAACTTGTTCATTCTCTTTGATGTGGCATGAAGCTGAAGCTCCTTCATGTCACACTAGGCCCTCCCTAATGTGGCTCCTGCTTGTCTCCTTGACCTATCTTCTGACACTCCCTGCCTCACTTCACAGTTCAGCCTTTCAGAACCACTTGGACTTCAAGTGGGTGCACAGTTGTTTTACTCCTCCATGCCTCTGCCAGGTCCGTAAAGCCACCACCTCTGAATTCTGACTTATTTTCTCAAGACTCATTTTAAGTGCCTCTTGCAATGTGACACCTTTCCTGACACCTAGACATAACAGATCACTCTGCTTTTTGTGACCCTAACTCTATTCCACATATTTACTCATGCAAAAGACCATGAGCTCCTTAAGGATAAGGCATTAGTCATTTCTGTATCCTTGCACATGGAAGGCTCTCAAGTATTTGATGAATGAGTTATTGAAAAAACAATGGTGGTGAGTGGTGTTTGTACTAGGTATTTCTTAAAGATCAACCTATTATCTTCCCAGTTAACAAGGTGAACGTTTTCAGTCATCAAAAGTGATTTGACAACCGAAAATATTAAATAATAGCCTATAGCCATAGCCTGCCTTCTGTATAAGGAAACAGAGCTCATTTGGAAGACATGTGTACATTGCTTGGGCCCTCCAACTAAAGAGAGAAAAATCTAGCAGTCTGCCGGCAGCTTGCTCGTTTCATAGTAGCTTGTTTTCCAGCCCATAGGATATTGGCCATAATCCCGGTGAACAAATGTAGATCAGACTGGAAGGAGGGCAGGCTGTGAAAATGGAATAAACAATGGCCCTCTAACATGTTGGAATAAAGCATATTTAATATCTTTAGAATTCACATTAACGATCGTTCTAGATTATTGAGTGCGTCTTCGTTTTCCATTTACTGGAGTATTGCAATTGTCTTCAGGGGACTGAAGCTACAGTCCTGGCAAACAGTTCAATCATGCTGGCCCCTTCGATGATAGTGACATAACCATAGTTGTACTCTCCAGGAATCTTTCCTCTTTTCTTCAAATCTAATGCATCATGAGTGTTTCTCTTGGGTGAGAGGCAAAAATGATTTGTAGACACCTGTGAAGGCTGGGGGCTCAGTTTTCTACTCTTTTAATGATGATTTATACTTCTTCATGATGCTGAAATGCTGCACTCTGAGGCTTGAAATTTTGATGTTCTGCTGGTTTCAAACCAACCCGCATTAAGCCTACTGCATTAGCAGGATGGATTTTCACTCCCTTTGCCTCGAATCTCTGACAGGCAGAGGAAGCTTGGGGTGGAGACGCTTGCCCTCCTTCTTCTCTCCTCTCCTGTGTAGCCACTCCAAATAAGACACAGGTAAAAAATGTTGCTTGGGAGACCAGCTTCAGAAGCAGCCTGTCAGGCCTCTGATACTCATCAGCATTTCTGAGATCCAATTGAAAAGTGTGTTTTGGCTTTGCCAGGGGGAGAACGGGTGAATGTCCGCTCATAACATTTCTAGTGTCTAGGAAGATCCAGTTTTGTGCCCGAGGCAAAGGGCATTAAAAAGGAGAGCTCTGCTGTCACCTGCTTCAAATTGTTTTTGCCTGCAGCATATAAGAGAAGCGTCTGTGTCGAAGAGAGAGGAGAGCAGGGGAGGGAGGGCCGCTTTTTCCCTCCAGGCATCTGAGAGAGGCAGGAACAGGTAAAGTTTAGGAGATGAAAACTTGGCGACTAAAATCGAGGGGTGATGAAGGGAGTTATTCTCACCAAGCTCCAGTTGCCGAGCACTGCTCTCTCTGCTATTTACTATTAATTTTTTCTCCCTGATCGGCCATTTTATTCTCGACATCAGTAATCCACATCGCAGGATAATTGTGGAGGGTTGGATTATACCAGTGGTCCCCAAAAGGTATTCCTTGAGGTGGGAATTTCAGGGATTTCAGGGGATAAAAGTTCAACTGCACATAAATTTAAGAGCAAAGACTTACTATCCTTCTATATTAGTTTCCTATGCTACTGTAACAAATTTAGTGGTTTAAAACAAAACAAACTATTCTCTTAGAATTCTGGAGGTCAGAAGTTTAAGACGGGTGTCCTTGGGCTAGGATGAAGGTGTCAGGAGGCTGTGTCCCTTCCAGACTCTAGAGTAGAATTCATTTCCTTGTCTTTCCCAGATCTGCAGTTGGCCCACATTCCTTGGACTGTGGCCTTGGACCGCTCTGACCTCCGCTTCTACCATCATGTCTTCACATCTTCTCTAACCCTGACATCCCTTTCTCTCTTTTATAAGGACGATTATGATTTCTTTAGGATCACCTACATAAACCAAGATAATCTCCCCTCTCAAGATCCTTAATTTAATCGCATCTACAAAGTCCCTGTTGCCATGTAAGGTAACATATTCACAGGTTTTGGTATTAGGATGTGGATGTCTTTGGGGGGCCATTTATTCTGCCTACCACACTCTCAATCATTGAAACTCACAATACTTAATAGCACATTAAAAGTTCTGCAAACCCTTTAAGGAATTATGCTTTATTTTTCTTAACCAAGAGGGCCCCAAATCTATTTCCACTTTCTCTTTAGTTCCAAGAATACATGCTTTTATACAGAACACAGCTTAAGAAATGAAAGACTAAATAATTCCAGATTTAAGAATTTAGTATCTGTTATCTTATTACCACATTTCAACCCACTCTTGGGTTAATGGGACAGGAATGGGCTCAAAATTTGGCTCTGGTACTCTTTTCATATGAGTGACCTCAGGCAAACCATTTAAAATCACAGAGCCTCAGTTTCCTCATCTGTGAAATGGAGATAAGGATGAGCTGCTTTGCTGGATTGTTATGTGGATTTTGGGCAACGATATGTGAGAAATTCCCATGTAAATTATAGAAAGCTAAATAATGTAAGTTTTCAATATCCTAGGGTAAATAAGCTGCTATACAATGAAGTTGCAACCAAATTTCCATAATAATTTTCTCCATCTACCTCCCTTACACAGTTGATTAGTTATAGTAACTTTTCATTTGAGATATTCTAGAAGCCTTGGATATTCTTGATTGTTGGTTTTAATTATGGTACTGTTTTAATCTACGTGCTATTTTAGGAGCCAGAACCTATGATATCTAAAATATTTATGTATGTTAACCATCACTTATCCTTGCGAGTAATTTGGGGGATTATTTGAAAAGTGTTTTCCATTCCTGATTTCGTTCTTGTGAACCATGCTCACTCGGAGGCTTTCTCTTATTTTTATTGGCATCTACCCATAGACTACAAATGAATTTTAAATGAATTATAAGTGAGTTAGTAAATCGTCTAGTGTTTAGGATAAGCTTCACTCACGCTTATTTCTGTTTTGCGTATGTGGCTCACAAATGTTCATCTCTTCTCCTTCCAGACACGTGCTAGGTAGTAATTCCCCGTCCTCTACGAATTTAGGCAGAGCTATGCAACCTGCTTTGGCCAACGAAACGTGAGTGGAGGAGAGCTGTGTCACTTGCAGGTGGGAGCTTAAAGAGCCAGTGTGCATTTTAGCATCTTCCTTCAGGTGCCTTAGAGCCTGTGACAGGATGTGCAAGATGGCGCTATCCCAGTCTGTATCCCCAAAGGATTATGAAGAAAACGGCCTGTCATTGACCCACTTTGGACCTGGATATGTGTGAGAAATAAGCATTCATCGGATTATACTCTCTAAGATTTTGGGGTTCTCTTTATTGCAATTTAACCTGGTTGAAACAATGTAGAATCCTTTAACTGATCCCCAATACCTTTAAGCACATGAAAGCACACATGTAAAAGTTCTTGGTAAACCATAGAGAGGACTAGGAAAGTTCCTTTAGTTACCATAGAGACGGTTGAGAGCTAAAGCAATAGGAAAATCTGCCAGGAGAATAGAAAGATCATGGCGTTTGGATCAGATGACTTGGTCCTAGTCACACCTTCATTCTTATTCACCTTTTATATAAATTATATAAATTGCATGGCATAAACTATTATTTAATTTTTAAAAATATCATTCCTACCTGAAAAGTGGTTCATAGTGTGTGGAAGGAGTCTTACTATTAACTGCCATAGTCTTGTGAAGACATACTGTTTACTGACTAATATAAGATGAAATTGTATATTGTGTTTCTTTTTGCTTTTTCCTTTACAAGCTTTGGTTAAAATAAGTGTTGATTAAATAAAGCATCTCGTGGGTTTGATTTACAACCAAACGGCTGCTGCCTCCATTAGTTGCTTGGGGAATGCCAGTGAAGAGCGAAGGAGAAGCTGGAAATGCAAGTACTTCCTGAAGGGGAAGCTAAACCCGAGTGGAAATGGCAGATATTGGAGTCATCCCCGGGAGCCACTTTGTACTGAGGTGGGGAAGTCACAGTGATGTCTTTGTGGAGGAGGGAGGAGCATCAGGTTGTTGGGCATCTAGACTTTCAAGAAGCTGTGATAACGATGGTTGGGGGACAGATAAGCTACGGAGCTCCAGAGTGAGTAAGGGGAGAGAAAACTTGAATTCTAGAAGACCAGCATTCTACTTGGATTATTTGCATAGGGCCACCCTAAGTGCCCCTGAGCAGTTGCCAGAAACAGGAGGTGACTATTGATAGCATAGCTTGCTTGCTCTTTAATCCTCCTTATCCTCTCCCTGCCCTGTGTTTATTAGCAGCTCCCAAGAGGCACCCTGTCTGCTTATCTGTCAAACCCAGTTTTTGGAACTAAAAAGGATTTGAAGGCAGTGGCAGCTTCTATCCTTTCTCAGCAAGGATGGCATTTTTCATCCCTGTCCTCCTCTTGAGCCTTTATTTATTTATTTTTTAGTTGCTTTAGGAAACTAAAAACAGACAGGAGGAAGATGGGCTTTGGAGCCGGATGGTTAGATGGTCAGGGCTCCAGTCTCACCTCCATCAGTTACTTATGATGACAACATACTTAAGACTTCTTTAAAGGTTTAAATGCAGCAGCCCCCACCCCGTCCATGTTCCAAGACCCCCGGTGGATGCCTAAAGCCAGAGAGAGTACCAAACCCTATGTATACTGTTTTATCCCCATACATACATAGTACCTATGATGAAGTTTAATTTATCAGGGAGAGTAAGAAATTAACAGCAACAACTAATAATAAAATGGAACAATTGTAATAATATGTTGTAAAACATACTGATAGCAGAGAGGGCTACTGAGTGACTAACAGGAGGGGAGCGTATACAGCGTGGATACACTGGACAATGGGATGATTCACATCCTGGGCAGGACCGAGGGGGACAGTGTGAGATTTCATCAGAATGGTGGCAATTTAAAACTTATGAATTGTTTATTTCTGGAATTTTTGTTTTCTTTTTTTTCTCATACAATTGAGATTTTATGCTTTTTTTTTGTGTGTGTGGTGAGGAAGATTGGGTTTCTCCAACAGCTAACATCTGTTGCTCATCTTCTTCTTTTTTTTTTCTCCACAAAGCCCCAGTACATAGTTGCATATCCTAGTTGTAGAGCATTCTAGTTCTTCTGTGTGGGATACCACCACAGCATGGCTTGCTGAGTGGTGTGTAGGTCCATGCCCAGGATTTGAACTGGTGAACCCCGGGCTGCCAAAGTGGAGCAAGCAAACTTAACCACTCCACCACGGGGCCAGTCCCTGGAATTTTCCATTTAATGTTCTTGGACCACGTTTGACCATGGGTAACTGAAACCGTGGAAAGCAAAACCATGGATGAAGGCGGACTACCGTACTGATTCCACCAAATCACATTGTACATAATGTTGAGAATGGTTCTGATGGCGAATTCTTTATAAAGACGTACAGAAAATGAGGTCTTGGATTTTTCTGCCAGTGACTCTTAACTTGCCAGAGAAGATTCAAATTCAATATTACACATTCTAGCTTGCTGAGAAGGTTAGCATCATGGCAAAGTTCTAGCAATATTTACAGGCCTGTGCAGAGAGTTGTGTGGGTCACACGGTGACCACTCTCTGTGTTCCATCTGCTACATAAGGCCCAAATGAGACAAGCAGGTAGAGGTGCGGGCTGCATTCCTTTGCAGTTAGCCCCCTGTCTCTTTGTTCCCTCTGTGGGGTCTACCATACAGAATGATGCAAGCATAGCATCTACTTGTGAGGAGGAACTTAGGACGTAAGCTTTGTTTTTTGCTTCATCGTCTTGAGAAATAAGAAGCCAGGAGATGGCTGCTCCAAATGCTGCACAGTTTAATGAAGCTAAATTTTGGAAAAACTTCTATGGAGTTACTGTGGCAAATCAAGAATGGATGTAAGTTCCTTGACACTCTTTCCATTGAGACAGGGATCTATTTATCCTCCCCCTGAATCTAGGATGGCTTGTGACTGCTTTGACCAATAGCATATGGCAAAGAGATGTCATTCAAGTGTCAGGTGTTTAAGAGAGGACTGGCAGCTTCTGCCTTGCTTTCTTGGAAGCCAGCTGCCTGGTGAGAAGGGAGACTACCTTGAGATTATCATGTTCTAAGAATTCCCAAGGCACATGAATAAATCCTAAAGAATAGGATGCCATGTAGAGAGAGAAGGTGGAAGAAGGAGAGGGAGAGTGGGAGAGAGAGAGAATGTCAGGGAATCCTGAAGTTCCCAATATATAGTCTTGAAGGCAGATCCTCGAGTCTCAGCCACACCAGCTAACGTCACATGGATCAGAGACCAACCACCCAGCAAAACTCATTCTGAATTCCTGACCCAAAAAACTGTGAACAAATGAAGTGACTGTTCTAAGTCTTTTGGGGTAGAAATCTAAGTTTTGGGGTAGTTTGTTATGCGGTAATAGATAATCTAATAAATTGTTTTTAAAATCCTATGGTAATTTACTTTTTTTACTTAAGATTTGTTTTTATCCTTAATTCCTTGGGAATGGTTATCCCATTTGAACTAAGAGAATGTTGGGTTTCTTCACACCTTGTTCCAAGTAGTCAGGTCAGTGTGTCTCCAGGGACCTGAGGTGGTGGCAGGGGGTCTACGGCAGCTACAAAGTCTGGAGAGAATATCAGGAGTCAGAGTGAAGGACCTAGGGCCTGAGAAATGTTCAATGTGTAGCTATCCTCTGTTCTGGGCTCCCCTGCCACCACACCAAGGGGTCCTTTTGCTTGCGGTATTGTGGCGTCTGGTCAGAAGCATTTGCTCATGAAAACTGGCTTGGACCTCTGTCTCCTTTCATGATGCGCTTGGCCAAGTGTAGAGCAGAATCTGTATCTTGCGCCATTCCTTCTGTTGGAAAGTCCTTCCTACTATTTTTTTAAAAAAACCTGATCAGCTCTTACCTATCATATGAGAAAACTCTGGGCAACTCCTCCAGGCTTATCTGGGTGCTCTTCCTCCTCTGTGCTCCCATGGAAACTGGGCCTTACCTCTATCACTTAAGATGCCATTTTGTATCATCTGCCAATGATTTGGTCACTTCCAGGAATGGCAGATTTCCCAGGGGAGGAAAATGTTCCTGTTCATATCAATGTCTGCCAAGTGCATGGAAAGGAACTTGGAACAGCGGAGCTCAAGGAACGATTCATTAAAGGGGTCCTCTTGTGCAGAGGCCGTTTCTCTTGTGATTTCAAAACTGTTGATGGTGATGTTGAGATGATGGGAGATGTGGCTTTTAAGAGTAAGTAGGCTTGATCTTACTCAAGAAGGCTTGAGTGAGTAGGCACATCTTACTGGAAAGAACTACTTCTTCTTCCCTCCTCTTTACTCCCCTTATTTTCTGGACATTTGTCTCTGTCTTTGTGGGGCTGTAGCACAGTACATACTCTATCATGAGAGAGAGTGATTTAAAGCTAGCCCAACCAGCAGCCATCCTCGGTAAGCTCACAAGCTCAATGCCCGACACCCTTTTGGTCTCCTTTCCCTCTCTCTCCTCTTTCCCACTTCTCTCATCTTAGAGGACCGTTTTCCCACTTTATTCCTTTTGTTCAGAATGAAGCATACTGAGATAAGCCTGGTCATTTGCTACTGCCCTGCTTCTTCAGTAGGAGTGGAGACATGGGAGTCCTTCTCAGGCTCCGGGCCAGTCTCTGCCCGCAGAGGCTCTCTGGTCTCCATTTCCTCAACTGTGGAGGAGGCAGGATGATTGAAGACCTCCCAGGCTGGTAAATGGGATAGATGAGAACTCGAAGTGAAAGAGGAAGTGTCAAAGTTCCTTGCAAAGTGAACTGCTATATAAATATTTGGTGTGTTGTGTGAGTTAAGCTGGTCTCTGCCTCGCACTATCTAATTGTGTAATTGACCCCCTACAACTCACCTAGTGTTGTTTCTGACCACAAATCCTTGAAACAATTAAAGCCTGCATGTTAAATTCGTCTTCAAGGATTTCTAAGGCCTGCCACTGTGGCATTAATGGACAGAACCAGAGAGGCGGAAGCAGTGTTTGATGAATGTACTATAATTGCTCTTTGGTATGACATAGTAATAGGAAAATTCATATAATTGACAATGTAAAGGCCCCTACTGTTAGCAGCTGCTTTAAATTTAATGGAGCTGAGATTGTTAATAGTCTTTTCTTCACAGGGGTCTTTCCTTTGGCAGGCATAGCACAGGGCAAGCTTATCCCATCGTCTACGCTTTCCCTCCAGGCCTGCAACTCAGCCTCGCTGCGGCGGAAGATTACAGGAAATAGGTCTATTTGCACTTTTTCGTTTTGTGTTAATTATCTGGTAGAACCATTGGTGTGTGATATGTAGCATTCTTTCCCTGTGAGACTTCTCCTTATGAAGCATGATGTTACACAAAGACAGTTCTGGAACTGAACCAGGGATATGCCACTTACTAGCTGCAAATTTTGGACAAGTTACTTAACCTCTCTGAGCTGCAGTGTCTTCTAGAAAACACGTAGACTGAAACCCACGAATTGTACAATGACTGGCACTGGGTGTGGAATGTGTTTATTAAATATCAGCCTCCTATTTTCTCTCCGTACAACATACAAGACCTCTTAAATTAGCCGAGTTCTTCACTATCAGGTTCTCTGTCTTCACTCTCTGGTTTGCCACTTTTCTCAGCACAATAACACATAAAGCAATCCGACTTTGCACTACAAAATTTCTTAGAGCTATTTCCCTGTAAGAACTACCTTGCTTTACCAAGAGACCGACATGGCTCTTGTGTTGTCAGAAAACTGCAGAAGATTCAGCACAGGGAGTCCTATTGCTGGAAACATTGGGTCGTTACGACTGGATTAGGTTTATCAGCAGCAGACTGATTCACAGGTGCAAGTGGAAGCCAGAGTAAAGCATAAGTGACCCCTCTTAGACACTGATGCACGTCTTTCAAATGAAAGACATCAGTTATAAAATGGTGTGTGGCAGTGTGTATGTGTGAGTGTGTATGTGTCTAAGAGAAAGCGAGGAAGGTGGGGAGCGGGGAAGACAAGGGGAGAGAGAGACGAGAATTCTGCTGGGGCTCAGGTGCCTGCAGGAAGAAACATGTTTAACGTGGGTTCTCACTAGGCCTACCCTAATTGTTCCCCTTGGCTGCAGACAAAGCTTATTTTTTTGATGCCTGTCACCAGCCTTCTCCAGGTAAACCAAAGCCACAGGTTCTAAGTCAGTTCTCTCTGCAGTCACTCAGACCTTTTTTCTGTGCGGTGATTTCACAATTAGTATTAACTGGGGATTACATCACGTGTCTTGCAAACAGGCATCAGGATGCGCCCAAATCAGACCAATAGAATATTCATAGACTGCTGCAACGATTCAGGAGGAATGCTGCAGCTTCTCCATTTGTCCTAGAAGAACTCTCCTAAGAAGGAAATAGGTGTATTTATTTAGATTAATCCCTAGTTCTCTACTGTCTGAGCTCCCCCCTTGCTGACTTTTTAACGTGTGTGCTGCTGAAGCGACCCATCTTTTATAAGCACTATTGATTTTTTTCATGTTTCCCAGCCAACTTTAATCAGAATATTCTGTCACCAAAAAATCTTCCACTGGAAGATTTTATTTGACATAAAAGCTATTGACAGCTGGTGTTAAACACTCTAGCCAGCTCTCATGTTCCGACGACTGGTGTGGTTCGCTACTTACAACTCTCAGAGGCCTGTTTTCCCATGGAAAATATAGATTTAACTCCACTATTGATACCTGCTTTTATTTTTTCTCTTCACCATTTTTTATAAGTTTCCATTATCTGGAAACGCAGTATCAGGTGGCAACAAGCTATCACCACAGAGAAAGAAGATCAAAACGCTGCCATGCATTAAAGGACAAGTAGAAGGTGTGTACACACATTTTAAAACAAGAGAAATAGGTACCATCTCTGAGATATGTCATTTCCCTTAAGTTATGAGCACTTGGGGATATATACACATATTTCTGATGAATTGATCTTTGCCAATAATCATCTCAAAACATAATCTTGCAAATATTTTGAGGAATCATGTCTGTCTGCCAAACGTTTGTGCTGTTGCTACAATATAGGGATGTCCTATTCACGTCATTAGCCATACTAATGTTTGGACAGCCCTGTTTGGACAAGAGCAATTCTCTACAGGTGGGGGCAGCCACGAGTTGTTATAAATCAGTATTCACCTGTACACTGCCTATCAGAGGCAACACGGGTGGATTGCAAAACTGGATGAACCACAAGCATTCATTACTATCAACTTCCTTGCATCTCTCATCACTTGTTACCTATATTAACTTCACATTTTCTAAACACAGCTTCGTCAGGATTTTGGTTGATCATATTTTAAGGAAAACTTATGAGAAGATTGTCAGTGAGACAAACCATGGTGTCTGCTGTTGCGACTTCGTAGGTAAAATATGTTTGTCTGAGACAGTGTGGGTAGATCAGACACTATGTCAGCTCTTGGATACTGAGGTCAGCTAAGAGCACGTGGACAGGAAAGGTAAACCCATTCCTGGGTTGTTTGTTAATTCCAGTCAATGATGAATTGCTGCCACTACCAGCGGGGCAGAAGCCCAATAACATCAACTTGCTACAAGTGGCTGCTTGGTTTTCTTGAGGGATGGTACTCTTCTAAGTTCTCAGTTTTGTTCTCTTTTGCTGGTGGGTGGGATATTCAAAAGGGCAGGAGCTAGATTAGCATTAGTGAGAGGGAGATCATATTATCTGACTCGCGAATGGTGTCTGTCTCTGTCACCACGGCCACTCTCTTTATGAGTCCATTATGCAAGCACTGAGGTAGTCAAGGATAAAGGTTAGAAGACATCTGCTTGCCAAGTCATCTTGTCCACTAGGTGATTTGATGCCTATTCTCTAGTGATGTTCTCTGCTCAGCCATGACACATGATAAAAAGATCTTCATACTTTGTGCTCACTCTCAAAGGTCCAACTGCCCGCCACTTCCCCAGACCTCCTTGTCCCCAGTCCTCTAATCTAATTCTTTCCAAGCCATTGACCAACTAGCTAAGCCATTTCTGTCTGCTCGTGAGTCTATGTATACTCTTACTCTGCTCCACTCTCTCTCTCTCTACATTCCAAGTGTATCCCCTCTTGCAGTGTCTGAGCTCTGCCCAATAGGAGGCTTTTCTCATGACATTCTTTCAGGACTTCCCCTGAGCGGGGACCTGCACAGTGATGGTTCGTGTTTGGTTTGCACTCACTTACTAAACTGACCCATCTATGAACCAAGCTTGGCGTATTTCCTCTCCCATTATGATGAGTAATTTTAGCCATATACTTACTGAATTCCCAAAGTCATATGTGCAGTTTCTAAAAAGGTCCAGTAGCAATCTAAGACCTGTTGTTTGAATGATGTATAGTTCTTTGCTGCATGTGACATGGCTTTGCTTCCAAAGGAAGGAGTTTCTGCTGTGACTGTCTGATTGGGCCTTGCCAAAGGTTCTACACAATGTCTTTCTCTACCATGGATCCATCTAGTATCACGGAATCTACTGAATCATAGGGATCAAATGTCAGCACTTCTAGAACCACACCCTAAACTGCAGCAGAGAACTTTCTTTTTCTTGGCCCCAATCAAAGCTAACAGCCCTTAAACTAATATCATGAATCAGTAGTTCCAGTATTCCCAAATGCAGACTATACTGCCTACAAAACTTAAAGAAACCTATCAAGGGTTGGGTTCCATTCTTTGTGGTAGGAAACATGAGATATTTTCCCATTCTCTGGATTCCATATGCATTTCTAAGGCATCCATTTTTTTTTTTTTTTTTTTTTTTTTTTGCTGAGGAAGATTTGCTAAGAGCTAAAATCCATGCCAATCTTTCTCTGTTTTCTCATATGTGGGCCTCCAGCACAGCATGACCATTAACAGAGTGGTGTAGGTCCACACCTGGAAATTGAACCTGGGCTGCTTAAGCAGAGTGCACTGAACTTAGCCACTAGGCCACTGGGGCTGGCCCAGTATTTGCCACTTTTTGATCATTAGCTTCAATTAATATGATAATAATTTCCAAAAAATATGCTACCCCAAAATATGCCACTTTGTCATAAGGATTATTTTGAGCTGAAGACAATTGAGAAGAAGCAAATATAAGAAAAACTCTGCTCTCCCCCATTTGCCTAAAAAGAGGACGTAAGTTTATTAAGGTGTCCCCCCTACCCGCTCAACCAGAAAGGACAGAAGTTAGTCACCAGAAGTTAGTCACTCAAGAGCCTTACCAGCTCAGAGCCAGAGCCAAAGGAATCTGTATAGCTACTAGCTCCTATTTACCATTAGTTCCCCCAAATGTTCGTCTTCCCACAATTTACCACCCCTTGAAACTCAAAGTCCTTTTCCTCTGTCTTGTCACTTCTCTAAAAAGGTATTGTTCTTTCTTTAAGATGTTATATAAACCCAAGTTCTAACCATTCCTTTGAGTTACTTATCTCTGAGGGTTCCCATATGCATGTGAAATGCACATGTTAATAAAATTCTATTTGTTTCTCTCTTGTTAACCTACCTGTTGTCGGTCTAATTTACAGGACCCCAGCCAGTGAACCTCAGATGGGTAGAGGGAAAACAATTTTCCTTTCCTACACAGTCCGGGTCCCTTCCATCTACATTAAGACAGAGAACATGAGACTTAACATAACCTTGGAATATGACCGTGAACGTATATCACACGTGAATATAAACTGCTCTCATTTTCTTTCCTTTGTGGATATGATATGGTTTGCTAGTTGAATATCCACAAACGATGTTCCTGAGTCTGTGTTAATGTTCTCTACTAAAGATAACACATTTGACACAGTAGCTCCAACCAGTTTTTGCAAGGGCCAGACTGGTGAATGAAATGGGAATATGGTGAGGAACATCAGCTCTGCATGTTTTCAGTCTTTGAGTGGGTGTAGCACTAATCTTGTTGTTGTGCTATGATGTGGTATTGTTTTCATTTACTCTAATTCTGGAGTGAGTGGACATAGTTTCAGGGGCCCCCACTTGGCTTCCCTATTACAATTGCTCCTACTCTACAGGTCAAGGAAGCAATGTGAAGTTTCTGCTAACTCAAAATACCCACTAGAATTATACATTTGGGGATCAGAGAAATGGCAACCAAGTGGGTCTGTAGAGAAAGTAACCCCACAGTTAGACAGACCTGGGTTGAGGTCCATTTATTACCTGGACTCCTAATACCCCTCCTCTAACAGAGAGGGGGCAAGATGACACTTTGGATCTCCTGGTATCAGATTAAACTTGGATCCTAGGTCCAACAGGCATTGGAAGGTGTGGGTATCCCCTTTTCCAAGTGTGCCCTTACCCAAGTAAATGGTTGTAGGTCCAATCGGGGCAGGACTGGGGAATCACTGTTGTATATAGTTGCTGAGGTGCCAGAGGTACGTTCACCACCTGGACCTGTACACTCCCTCAGTCAATGAGTTCTGCATCTGGGAGCTGGCTTCAGTCTGGAAACTGAGCAAAAGTTCATGACTTTCCATTGGGAAGGATGACTTTTGCCTTCTGTTCCTCTAATCTTGATTTTTCTGCTTATGTATATTTGACAGTATCCTTGTTGACTCACCATTTTTCTGGCCTCTAGGAACACCTTGTACTTTGAGTCCTCTGTATAGACCATTGCAGGTCAGACCCTCCTGGCTGCCATCCAGACTTAGATAACAATGCTATTTCAAGATCCTATCATCCTTATTGTTTCTAGGGAACTGAGTTCTGTAACAGCATCTCTCCTACAAGCTCAGCCCACAGGGCGCGGGCACTTCTGAGAAAAAAATGACCAGCTGGTGGGTTTTCCAGTTGTACATAACAGACCCATTCTAGCATGCTCAGTTCCCTAAGACTTTTGTGCTTTTTCTCAGTTTTTCTCAGCATCTCTATTTAATTTAAAGTTGGATGTTGTTTTTTCAAACTTTGTCAGTGTTCTAGCGGTGTTCTGAACCAACAGTTAGGGCTCTTGCCAGGGAGTTAAATGCTACATCACTAGAGAGTTCCTTCATATTGTAAATCCTCCTTTATCCAACTTTATAGTCTACCTTTCTTGATCCAGCACCTTCAGGATTCACTTCCAGACATGTATTCCTGGTTCCTGCCTGCATGTGCGATCTGGGTCCTGTTGCAACTTTAAGGTATAATCCCTCTTAGTTCCTGACAGGTCCAGTTCTTCTTCAGACTGGCTATGCACAAAATTTGACCATAATTAAGGGCCTGGGGTCCATGGTGGTGAGGAGAAGGCAGATCCTGAGGAGATCGTTCGTTGTCTTGTTTGGCACCTGCCTCATGTGAGGCCTCTGCATAGTCTCAAACAAGGTGAAGTGATCTGTATTCCAAAACGGAAAGGACTTCTTCTGCTGGCCTAGTGGCCTCCGAGAAATGGAGGACACAAGGTTCACAAATTCATCTACCCAGGAATCCTCATCTCAAATCTCCGGGCCCACTCTTTCTCTTCCTGGTCCCTGTATTGTCATGGGAAATTTGCCTAGGCCAAGAACTCTCTGAAATTCTACCAATATTATACGTAAGTTCTGTGTCTAATCTTCAGCTGTTTCTGCCCTCTGGCTTCAGGAGATGAGTCATTTTAAATGCCACCAAGGAGGCCTCTGACACGGACACTTTAAATTATTAAGAGGTCTGAACCTGTCATTTTCTTTCTTCAATAAATCAGTGGAACTTACAACCGCCACTCGATTTCACAGTCTTTATATCTCTCAACCTATCTCTCCAACACCTGAGAAATGGCACCAGCTAGTGCACCCCCTCCTCCTGCATCCCATCCCACTCTCCTCAAGTGAAAGTCTTAGTAGTTGCATGCTACAGCATCCCAGAAACTATTGATCCACCGCCTCCCACCAGTGATCCAACTGGCAAGTTGGATCCAACTATAAAATTCCACCCTTGGTGTCTGCTTCTCAGATCTATTTCTGGTACAAACAAACTTAAGTTAAATTCCTTAAAAGCAGAGTCTGCAGTGGGGATTCTAGTTCACGTAATTTACTGGAGGTTATTCTCAGAGAACAGTCGTGGGGGCCACCTGATAGAGGAGGGCATCAAAGCTCATCAAGAACATAGTTCTTAACTGGAGGCTAGCTTCAGTCTGAACCCAGGGGGAAGTGGAACACAAATTGCAACGAAAAGTTAGTCTCACCCTGAGATGAAGGACCAGACTTTCGTTCCTTAGAGCCAGTCAATCATTAACCGAAGCTGGTTAGGTGAGGCCGTGAGAGGGGTATTGTATAGCTTTCTGAGTGAGGAAGTTCACGTTTGGCCAAGGGCGACTCTCTAGTTATCAGCTAACCCTTGCAACTGCTAGAAGATGGGTACAGCAGCAGATGAAAAGGATCTGCCCAGTGCACCAACATCATCCATACAGTAAATTGGAGGTAGGTCCTGAGATTCTGCAGGGCAAACCAGCTCTCAGGTAATGCCAATATTACTGGTCCAAGGACCACACTTTGAGTGGCAAGAAATCAATTATTTTGTTTTCAGGTTTTCTACCTTCTTTTTCTTTCCTGCATCTCTTCTACTTTTCTTTCCCTCATCCTTCCTGTTTCCAATTATGCTGATTCTACATCTGATCTATAAACCAATTTGTAGGACTACATTCAGAGGATGTGGGCATCTTGCAGGTTTCTTTCTTAAGAAAAGGAAGAAAAACCTCAGTGAATTGGTCTACTTTTCTATTCACACATCTAATTGCCTATAGTAAAGTTGACTTGAAACAGGGTGTTTCCTTCACATTTACGAACAATTCTTTTTAAATATACAATCTTAGGAACTGATTGAACAATAAGGCAGGACCCTCAGCTTTTTATGAGCAGACCAAGAATAGCAAAGCTACCTCAAAATAGGAGCCACAACTAATCTTTTGATTTTATTGTAGCACTGAAAGAGGCATTTATAAGCCTATTTATATCCAACTTGTCATTTGGAAATACTGAGGTCCCAAGAAGTCATGGAATTTATTCAAGTTCACATAGGAAAGTGGCAAACCTAGGCCTTGGGCTTCTTGTCATGGTGTGCTACTATTAATTTGAAATTGGATCTTTACACCTTGAAAACAATGTCCAAAGTAAGGCTACTAGCCATCATTTTTATACATATGCTTTATTCTTAGAGTAGAATGTCAACATGTAAACATGAAAATAGGCGGAAACACCATGTCAAAGACAAGTATTGGAAAAGTAAAAGATGTTCCTACAGTAGACTGAAAGGTCTGACTTAGTTTGGGATGCCCAGATTCACCTTAGAGAATATTTCTGATTATCATATTATCATCCTCCTTAGTGTGGGAAATTTTTAATAAGACTGTGATATCTGCTTCAGATTGGAGAAGATGACTTCTTTTATTGCTATCTGCTTTTCCTTAAGTGTTACCGTTTTTTATGGCATGGGGGTGGCTGAGAAAGAGAGTGTATTTAGTATAGTACAGAACATCCTTTCTCTATTCACTTCCTAAATGAGTCCATTAAAATTAGTACATCATCGCCATGATTATTAACATTATTGTCATCATCATCATCATAATCCTCATTATCAAACTTGTTAACACTCATCGAGGATAAACTACGTACAATGTGTTATGAGCTTTAGATGCGTTATCTCCTTTAATCCTCAAAATATTCCTATGAAGCTAATGCATTTATTAGACTCATTTTACAGATGAGAAAAGTGATGCACAGTGGATTTCAGCATTTTTCCCACAGTCACACAGCTAGTTTATAATAGCTCCTGCATTTGAACCAAAGTTGGCTCATATCAGAATTGACTATCATCAACACAGTGACCTGTGTTGGGTGATTAGATCAGAATGCAATCACTTTCAAAAGGAAGGTAAACGTCTTAGGTTAATTTAGAAATGTATTGTATTTGATGTCAAGGAAATCCTAGGAATACTTATAGGCCAATAAGAAATCATAGAGAAGGACAAGATAAGAAGCTCCGGGTTGCAGAAGAATGCATTCTTGTAACCACAGTAGTAAAAGCTCAGAACAAGACTGTACTTCAAACACGTGAAACACTAGAGATCTTTTTTCTTGGTTTCCCTGACAAGGAGTTCTGCTCTTCATGATAATTTTATTGAGAAATGTTTATGCAGACAAAGCACATATTATCAGGTGTAAAATAACATGCAGCTTAAATGTTTCTTATTTAGGGAGAAGTCTGAGGAGAAGTGCGGGAGGAGTTTCTGCTGTGATAGAGAACAAGGTCACATTGGGGTAGATTTGCATTAAGGTAGAAAGGGATTTTCGATTTTCCTGAGCTTGCACACTCCAGTACTTTGGGGGTCCTGGAGAATTATGGTAACTTTTTCTAATTTGTTCATAGTTTTTGTAAATAAACTAAATGTACTGTGCAGTCGTACTGCCTTATTTCTCCTGTTTGATACCATTGGTGTATTGGAGAAAAAAAAACCTATAGGGAAAAGTGTAGGTGGATCAACATTGTAGAACCTCCATGTATAATGTGGGGGAGTAAAAAATAATGTTCCCTAAACCTTTCTAAGCTCACGGCTGGGGCCCCTGTAACAAGAAAAAAACAAACAGAAGTCTGTTAACATGTATATCTCGCCTATACCCAGGGCAAAGGAGTAACTCTCAGAGGTGGCTTAGAATTTGGGTTTAGATACCATCTTCAGCTAAAGACAAAAGGAAGAAGGGTGCTGGGAGGTGACCAGGAAAAGCACTTTAAGCAAAGGTAAGGATGTGATGCAGATTTAAGTCAGAGCCTTTTCCATAGACAAGACTCTCTTGTGATTTAGTCATCTTCCCCTTCTGCTACAGAGAGGGAGACACCTTACAAATGGAGATTTCCTTTACAAATGTAAATTTCCCTTACCAAAGGGTAACTTCCACTCTCTTTTCAGAGCTTTCCCTGTGTCCACTGTTTTTCAAAATAATCCTTGTGCCAAGAGGCATGTTTCAGGGTGGCATATTCTGTCACCCTTCATTCACATTAATAATAGAAGACACATCAAACTGTTTTTGTTGATTTCTTAGGGGATGGATGGATTGAAATAAAAATTTTTGTATATACCTTTTTATTATTTGAGTTCTTAAAATTGTCTAAAAAGCAATTTTTAAGCATGAATTAATTCAACTACATTAATAATTGAATTGTAACCACGAGTTTTTATATATTATATATAGCTTACCAGTTTGACTACATAGCGGAGTATAACATGATATACTTCAGACCTGGACTATAGTGAATAAGTTTAGTGTTTTATTAATCAGAAGATGCTTTTGGACTTTTCTTTTCACCAGCCGTAAAACTAATCTGGATAATTTGAGCAAAAAACGAGGATTGGAAGGATATCGTGTAGATCACAGAATTAATAAGAATTGCATAGAACCCGGCTCAGAAACAAAGACAAGAACAGTTCCCTGTATCTAA
This sequence comes from Equus asinus, assembly GCF_041296235.1. Lineage (NCBI taxonomy): Eukaryota > Metazoa > Chordata > Mammalia > Perissodactyla > Equidae > Equus > Equus asinus. The sequence continues at coordinate 23,624,175 of NC_091812.1, forward strand.
GTAGCAGGAAGTTTTCAAAAGGCTCTCCAAGCTCTGTACAAATAAATGAACTTCAACAATTTTGAGTCTTTTTACCAGAGGGCTCAACATTCAAATTCCAAGAGGGAATGCTCTAATCGCTGTGAGTCACATGCCACTAGCTTGGTTAAAATAGGTCCAGAACCTTGTTTAACAGTCTCAGAGAGTGTACACAATGAGGGCCTGGTTAAGTGCTCCAAAGGACTCAGAGTACTTTAAGAACATGCAATGGATGTTGGGAAGCCAAAAACGCAACAGCTGACCTCTACAAGGTCATTGCAAGTCTCAGGATTTGAAATATGATATTATAATATTTAAATATTATATGATTATAGAGCGAGAAGTTATAGAGAGGAACCCACTTTAATCTAAACTTAAGTGCCTGAACCTGATTGAGATTATAAGCTTTTAGAAAATATTATGGACTATATCTGTATAATTCTTCTCAAGCAATCTTTTGCAAAACCAAATACTTTCAGGCCTTTAATTAAATTATTTGTCATGCTCCTGCAGCTGATCAGAGTATTCTAGTCCCAATGGCTAAACACTGGGTCCATTGCTAGGGGTAGAAACATAAAAGAGATACGCTGTGACTTCAAACAGTTCATAGTCTAACATGGGGAAAACAAGAAATGCTTGCAAGTTGTTATAATGCAGAGGCGTGTGCGCTTCCCTCGCAGAATGAATAAAGAGGCACCCCAGGTAAGAAAGAGAGCAAGAGAGATGAATTCTTCTTGGAGGAGTTGACGGATGCTTCATGGGAAGGATGACATTTGAAGTGGATCCTGAAAAAGGAATATTTATTTTTTGCTTCTTTGTTTTGTTGTTTAAGGAAGGTGGTATGGATATTCTAGGTAGAGGGAGCTATTGAAATAAATGCATGGAGATGTGGAACATCATGGTAGGTGTGAAACTGGTAAACAGTTAGCCACTGATGATTTAGGTAGCTAGTAACTAAAGTTTTTTTCTTTTTTGCAATTACTGATTATAGCTTTTAGTTCTTCACCTGCCCATTGTTAACCGTGCTTCTTAGACAATAGGCTATCTGACTCCAGCTAGGTTCCTACAGATAACATCTCCCTGGTACCTGGGTCACCATAGTAACGGGTATTTGAGCTCTTTTTCAGGAATTAGGACCCCCTAGTCCAGTTAAGGTCAATTGAGATCACCAACCCATCAACTGGGCCCACACAGATGCCCAATAAGTGGCCTTTAGAGGTCAAGAGGCTAAAAACTCCACCCTCAGATCGTGCTCACACTGCCATTTTGTGAATATGCGTCCTATGAGGAGACATGAAGTCTGACTATGCTTGTGTAGATCATAGATCACCTGACGTCTCCTCACTCCCATCATCCATCTCCACACTTCAGACCACTTTGCCTCCTACCCCATTAATGTCCCTGAGTCCCCATTTTCAGGGAGGCAGATTTGAGACTTGTTCTCCCATTTCCTCACATGGCTGCCTTGTGAATAAACCCTCTCTCTGCTGCAATCTCATCATCTCCACGTTTGGCTTTCTGGGTGACTGGCAAAAGAGAATGTGGTTCAGTAACAGGTACAGGAGCACTGGAGCAAGCACCTGGGTATGTGGGTGAAGGGAATGGCAGCAATGAGTCTAGAACATACAATGGATGCCATTCCAAGCATTTTGAACTTTATATGAGAAACAGAAGGGTAAGGACTGATGGTTCTTAGGAGTGTGATGTGTTAAGATCCATAGACTGTGGAGGAGGGATGTTGACTGTAGTAGGAAAGGGCCAGAGTCAGGGAGGTTACATCCAAGGTTACTGCAATAATCCTAGTGAGAGATGATGGAGGGTTGCAGTGAGGCAGGGCCCATTCTGAGGATCAATCAGTAATATATGGTGACTGACTGGATATGAGGAAGGAGGCAAAAAAAGACAAAGCACACTGATGGATTTCTAGCTCTGTTCACAGCATCCTGACGATTTTGTTAAATAAAATAGGGAATAAAGAGATGCAAATTTGGGGTGAAGCAAATGAGATTGGCAAGACCCACAACGGTTAAAAATTGGTAGGATCTGAAGAAATCTTTTCCTCATTCTCACATAACAGTTTATGGACTAGTCGTGTCCCTATACTTTACCATGTCAACAATAATAGGTATTAAAAGAGTGTATGCAGTAAGCAAGTGATAAACACACATAGCCCTCATCCTCTATAATGGGCTGCTCAGACAGATGTCCTGAGGTGGGAGGTGGGGGTGTATGCTTTAGAGAAAAGACCAATGTCTGGGTGGCCCAAGATGGGAATCTAATAAATGAAAAGACCTAACATGATCTAAGCTATGGCATCCATTTGCTAGATCTGGTAAGCTGACTTTATTACAGACTGCTGTAGGTTATTAGGGTAGGCAGTGACAGATCATTCTGTAGGGCCCAGAGAGAGCCAGATCCATCTGCCTAGAAAAACAAATAAATCCCAGTTCAGAACCGAGGTTAAAAAAGATTTACAAGGCCCAGTGATGCATGTGCCCCTCTCTGGGTAGGTTGTGGTGGCTGGCCACAGGAGGTTACCCTCATTGGTTCACTTGTCCTGCTGTCTGGGGACACAGCAAGCTCCTGGGCTCACATTACAGGACATTTTCCCATTTCCCTTTCCATGGTCTAGTTTGGGCAGAAAAATGGATGACAGGCTGGGGGAGGATAAAAAATAAACGAGAGAGGAAAAAGAGTCTCTCTCTGAGCAATCTTATAAAACAAAGCATAAATCTTTAAGTGCCTGACCTTTCAGCTCACATGATTCTTGGTGCAGAAGGGATAAATCAAGGCTCATCCGGAGGCTCAGGGGAGGGTGGCTTTCTGCCTTGCAAAAGGAAGCAGCCTATTTGTGGAAAGCACAGAGATGTGTCATTGTTTTTAATAGAAGCGCAATTGATTTCCTAGAAATTGAAATGTTCCCTCGGTTGGGAAATGAAATTTCTACTTGGCCGTTCCACCTTTGGCCGCCCCTTGGTGGAAAGTCTTATTGCACGTTGCTAGAATTAGCAGCGAAAGGGCAAGTGAAAGGTCTTGGGGTCAGACTTCCTCATAATGGGAGACCATCTCCTAAATGCAAATAAAACTGGCAAAGGTTGAGGGTTGCACGGATGCAACTCCTGCAGTACAGTGACGAGCGTTTTGTTAACCCTTCTGTTGCTCATCTTGATTTTCCCTGCCAGTGTTTCTCTCTTGCTGTCATAGCCCAGCAATATTCCAGGAGAGCCAAAATGGGTTCCTGGACCAGCAGCACAGCAGGCATTCTCTACCTGAGGGCTTTGGCACTCTGGTGCGGCCAGTGCCTTTAT